>NC_135725.1:93688468-93996261 GCF_964656455.1 Halichoerus grypus | reverse complement strand
ATCCCTAACCCTAACCCTAACCCCACCCACCCTAACCCTCACCCTAACCCCTAACCCTAACCCTAACCCCCCTAACCCCTAACCCTACCCTAACCCTAACCCTAACCCTAACCCTAACCCTAAACCCTAACCCTAACCCTAACCCCTAACCCTAACCCTAACCCTAACCCTAACCCTAACCCTAACCCTAACCCTAACCCTAACCCTAACCCTAACCCTAACCCTAACCCTAACCCTAACCCTAACCCTAACCCTAACCCTAACCCTAACCCTAACCCTAACCCTAACCCTAACCCTAACCCTAACCCTAACCCTAACCCTAACCCTAACCCTAACCCTAACCCTAACCCTAACCCTAACCCTAACCCTAACCCTAACCCTAACCCTAACCCTAACCCTAACCCTAACCCTAACCCTAACCCTAACCCTAACCCTAACCCTAACCCTAACCCTAACCCTAACCCTAACCCTAACCCTAACCCTAACCCTAACCCTAACCCTAACCCTAACCCTAACCCTAACCCTAACCCTAACCCTAACCCTAACCCTAAACCCTAACCCTAACCCTAACCCTAACCCTAACCCTAACCCTAACCCTAACCCTAACCCTAACCCTAACCCTAACCCTAACCCTAACCCTAACCCTAACCCTAACCCTAACCCTAACCCTAACCCTAACCCTAACCCTAACCCTAACCCTAACCCTAACCCTAACCCTAACCCTAACCCTAACCCTAACCCTAACCCTAACCCTAACCCTAACCCTAACCCTAACCCTAACCCTAACCCTAACCCTAACCCTAACCCTAACCCTAACCCTAACCCTAACCCTAACCCTAACCCTAACCCTAACCCTAACCCTAACCCTAACCTAACCCTAACCCTAACCCTAACCCTAACCCTAACCCTAACCCTAACCCTACCCTAACCCTAACCCTAACCCTAACCCTAACCCTAACCCTAACCCTAACCCTAACCCTAACCCTAACCCTAACCCTAACCCTAACCCTAACCCTAACCCTAACCCTAACCCTAACCCTAACCCTAACCCTAACCCTAACCCTAACCCTAACCCTAACCCTAACCCTAACCCTAACCCTAACCCTAACCCTAACCCTAACCCTAACCCTAACCCTAACCCTAACCCTAACCCTAACCCTAACCCTAACCCTAACCCTAACCCTAACCCTAACCCTAACCCTAACCCTAACCCTAACCCTAACCCTAACCCTAACCCTAACCCTAACCCTAACCCTAACCCTAACCCTAACCCTAACCCTAACCCTAACCCTAACCCTAACCCTAACCCTAACCCTAACCCTAACCCTAACCCTAACCCTAACCCTAACCTAACCCTAACCCTAACCCTAACCCTAACCCTAACCCTAACCCTAACCCTAACCCTAACCCTAACCCTAACCCTAACCCTAACCCTAACCCTAACCCTAACCCTAACCCTAACCCTAACCCTAACCCTAACCCTAACCCTAACCCTAACCCTAACCCTAACCCTAACCCTAACCCTAACCCTAACCCTAACCCTAACCCTAACCCTAACCCTAACCCTAACCCTAACCCTAACCCTAACCCTAACCCTAACCCTAACCCTAACCCTAACCCTAACCCTAACCCTAACCCTAACCCTAACCCTAACCCTAACCCTAACCCTAACCCTAACCCTAACCCTAACCCTAACCCTAACCCTAACCCTAACCCTAACCCCTAACCCTAACCCTAACCCTAACCCTAACCCTAACCCCTAACCCTAACCCCTAACCCTAACCCTAACCCTAACCCTAACCTAACCCTAACCCTAACCCTAACCCTAACCCTAACCCTAACCCTAACCCTAACCCTAACCCTAACCCTAACCCTAACCCTAACCCTAACCCCTAACCCTAACCCTAACCCTAACCCTAACCCTAACCCTAACCCTAACCCTAACCCTAACCCTAACCTAACCCTAACCCCTAACCCTAACCCTAACCCTAACCCTAACCCTAACCCTAACCCTAACCCTAACCCTAACCCTAACCCTAACCCTAACCCTAACCCTAACCCTAACCCTAACCCTAACCCTAACCCTAACCCTAACCCTAACCCTAACCCTAACCCTAACCCCTAACCCTAACCCTAACCCTAACCCTAACCCTAACCCTAACCCTAACCCTAACCCTAACCCTAACCCTAACCCTAACCCTAACCCTAACCCTAACCCTAACCCCTAACCCTAACCCTAACCCTAACCCTAACCCTAACCCTAACCCTAACCCTAACCCTAACCCTAACCCTAACCCTAACCCGTACCCTAACCCTAACCCGTACCCTAACCCGTACCCTAACCCTAACCCTAACCCTAACCCTAACCCGTACCCTAACCCGTACCCTAACCCTAACCCTAACCCTAACCCTAACCCTAACCCTAACCCTAACCCTAACCCGTACCCTAACCCGTACCCTAACCCTAACCCTAACCCTAACCCGTACCCTAACCCGTACCCTAACCCGTACCCGTACCCTAACCCGTACCCTAACCCGTACCCTAACCCGTACCCGTACCCTAACCCGTACCCTAACCCGTACCCTAACCCTAACCCGTACCCTAACCCGTACCCTAACCCGTACCCTAACCCTAACCCTAACCCTAAACCCTAACCCGTACCCTAACCCTAACCCTAACCCTAACCCGTACCCTAACCCGTACCCTAACCCGTACCCTAACCCGTACCCTAACCCGTACCCTAACCCGTACCCTAACCCTAACCCTAACCCTAACCCTAACCCGTACCCTAACCCTAACCCTAACCCGTACCCTAACCCTAACCCTAACCCTAACCCTAACCCTAACCCTAACCCTAACCCCTAACCCTAACCCTAACCCTAACCCTAACCCGTACCCTAACCCTAACCCGTACCCTAACCCTAACCCGTACCCTAACCCTAACCCGTACCCTAACCCGTACCCTAACCCTAACCCGTACCCTAACCCTAACCCGTACCCTAACCCTAACCCTAACCCGTACCCTAACCCGTACCCTAACCCTAACCCTAACCCGTACCCTAACCCTAACCCTAACCCGTACCCTAACCCGTACCCTAACCCTAACCCATACTGTAACCCTAACCCTAACCCATCATCACTAGGAGTGGGGAGCTTCTCATTTCCATATGGCCATGTTGTCCCCCTTAGCTCAGGGCCACCAGAGAGGGCAGCTTGGGTGGGAGGCACCGTCATCACTAGGAGTGCAGAGCTTCCCATTTCCATATGGCCATGTTCTCCCTCTTAGCTCAGGGCCACTGGAAAAGGCAGTTGGGCGCGACCACAGGCCAAGGCTGCCAGGTGTGCCTGAAGCTGCCAGGTGTGCCTGAAGCAGGCAGAACTCGGACTTAAGGCTCAACTCCTGTCTACCTTATTTATAGTGCTCTTCACGGATAGAATGCCTCATTGTCTGTGAGCTCTGATGTAGGAAATATCGAGAATTTCTATTGTGATTCCTTCTCTGACCCTTAGGATATATAGCAAAGTTACATTTAAGTTGTAAACATTGAGGGACTTCCTGGTTTTCTTTTCATTATGACTATGGCTCAATTCCCCTGTGGTCTAAGAATACAATCTAGTTAATTTCAGGCTTTAAAAATGTGTAGACTTGATTCATGGCCCAACGTATCATCTATTTGGATAAATACTCTAGGACCACTTGAAAATAATGTATTCTGCACTTACTATGTAATGTTCCATATATGTTAATGAGGTCACATTTGTTACCAATGTTTTGTCTGCTTTTTCTAGAAAGGTATATTAAAATCTTCAAACAATGCTACTCTAGTCAACATTGCATTGGAGAATCTCCAAAGTGTTATAAGCCAAGAGAAACAAAAAGAATAAGAATTGAGGAGCTCATTGTGACTATTCACAGATAATAGGATGGTGTACATAGAAAATTCAAAGTAGTCTATAAATACACTATTAGATTTAAACATGGAAAACTTGCAAATCTTAGAACCAAGGAAGCAATCCAGAAAGCAGCCAGGGGGAAGAGATTTCTTACGTACAGAGGGAGGAACATCAGAATAACGTCAGACCTGTCCATAGGGACCTGGCAAGCCAGAAAGGGCTGGAAAGACATATTCACGCTACTAAATGAGAACATGCAGCCAAGGATACATAGTCAGGGAAATGTTGCAAAAGAAAACTAAACCTGGGGGCATCACAATGCCTGACTTCAATCTATATTACAAATCTGTGACAGGATGGTATTGGCTCAAAAACACATAGATCAATGGAACAGAATAGAGACCCCAGAAATGGACCCTCAACTCTATGGTCAACCAATATTTGACAGATCAGGAATGAATATCCAATGGAAAAAAGACAGTCTCTCCAATAAATGGTGCTGGGAAAATTGGACAGCCACATGCAGAAGATTGAAACTCAACCATTCTCTCACATCATACACAAAGATAAACTCAAAATGGATGAAAGACCTCAATGTGAGACAGGAGTCCATCAAAATCCTAGGGGAGAACAGAGGCAGTAACCTCTTCGACATCGGCCACAGCAACTTCTTTCAAGACACATCTCTAAAGGCAAGGGAAACAAAAGCAAAAATGAACTTTTGGGACTTCATCAAGATAAAAAGCTTCTGCACAGCAAAGGAAACAGTCAACAACACTAAGAAGCAACCCATGGAATGGGAGAAGATATTTGCAAATGATATTACAGATAAAGGGCTGGTATCCAAGATCTGTACAGAATTTCTCAAACTCAACACCCTAAATAGTAATAATAATAATAATAATAATCCAATCAAGAAATGGGCAGAAGACATGAACAGACATTTCTCCAAAAAAGACATACAAATGACTAACATTTAACATCACTAGCCATCAGGGAAATTCAAATCAAAACCACAATGAGATACCACCTCACACCAGTCAGAATGGCTAAAATTAACAAATCAGGAAATGACAGATGTTGGCGAGGATGTGGAGAAAGAGGAACCCTCTTTACACTGTTGGTGCGAATGCAAGCTGGTACAGCCACTCTGGAAAACAGTATTTAGGTTCCTCAAGATGTTAAAAATAGAACTACCCTACTACCCAACAATTGCACTACCTGGTATTTACCCCAAAGATACAGATGTAGTGAAAAGAAGGGGTACCTGCACCCCAATGTTCATAGCAGCAATGTCCGCAATAGCCAAACTGTGGAAGGAGCCGAGATGCCCTTCAACAGATGAATGGATAAAGAAGACGTGGTCCATATATACAATGGAATATTACTCAGCCATCAGAAAGGATAAATACCTACAATTTGCATTGACATGGATGGAACTGGAGGTGATTATGCTAACTGAAATAACTCAAGCAGAGAAAGACAGTTACGATATGGTTTCATCATATGTGGAACATAAGGAATAGCATGGAGGACCAGAGCAGAAGGGAAGGAAAACTGAATGGGAAGAAATCAGAGAGGGAGATAAACCATGAGAAACTATGGACTCCAGGAACCAAACTGAGGGTTACAGAAGGGAGGGGGTGGGGGGATGGGTATCTGGGTGATGGGTATTAAGGAGGGCACATGTGATGAGCACTGGGTGTTATATGCAAATAATGAATCGTTGAACACTTCATCAAAAACTAAAGATGTACTATATGTTGGCTAACTGAACATAATTAAATAAATGAGTAAATAAATAAATATGTTTTCTACATGAAAACCAAATAATAATGGGTACAGAATTTCAGATTTGCAAGTGAAATGCTCTCAAGATATGGTCCTAAAACTAGCAGGAAGGGAGCTCCGAGGGCGGAGACGAGACTCCACGAGGATTCCCGTCCAGGGAAAGGGGGCCCGCTGGAGGGCAATGAAGCAGCCAGCCCCACCGACCCACAGGCCATTTGCATAGGATCACCTCCCGCGCTTCCTTAGCACGATGTCCATGTTTGTGTGTGCACAGTGACTGGCTGGTGCACTTCCAGAGGCAGACGAGAAACTTTCCAGTGCTTCCTCGTGGGTCAGAAGACTACTGCCCAAAGAAGCACAGGATGTCCCTCTTCCTCCGGAGCTGGGGAAGGCAGCCACCGTCCTGGGGCAGGACCGGGTCCAGGAGTGTGTTCTTTCTGAAGCCCCCGCCTTCAGTGGGCGTTGCTGTGCCAGAGAAAGGCCCCCTCAGCCCTAGAGTCAGGGGCAGTGAGGGGCTGTCTCCAGCCCTGGCCCAGGATCGCAACCCAAAACCATCCTGTCTTTGGGAGGACAGGTCTCCGTCAGGAGCCAGGGAGGGGACTGGCCCCTCTCCCCTCCCCAGGTCAGGATGCCTGGGACCCTGCAAGAGCTCTTCATTTGAGGAGGAGTCATGGAGACTGTGTGTGTCTCATCAGCCCAGCAAGGGAAAGAACCGAACCCCAACACTCAGGTTCTAACAGAAGCAGAATTTCAAGGTACTGTTTGTCCTGTCAGCGCGGACGCTGACCCACATCCTCCACAGCGGGTCCTGAGGAGGCCGGCTCCTGACTGTGGATGAGGCCCCTCGTCTTCCCGAAGCCTGGGCGTCAGCACAGTGGGTCGGTCCTGAGGTCCTGAGGTCGCCCGTCAGCGCTGGGAGGAGGAGGGCTGAGCGCGCATGCCCCCCACGGATCGCGGAGCGGGACTCGGGCGCCCCCTGCGGGAGGTGGGGGCAGTGCAGGATGCGGTGCGCTCAGTTCAGTGGAGGCACCTGTCCCTTCTGGGGTCCAGCTGAATCCATTACATTTTGGAAATTCGAACTGCAATGGAGTCCGATTATCCCCTGACTTCTCCAGAAATAGAAACAATTAATTAGAAACCATACGGAATTAAGTGAAATGCAGACACAGGCTTTACAACTTACACCAAAATTCATTCAAAATTGTAGATAAATTTAATTTGTAAAAGTATTAAAATATCAAAAAGAAAACATAAAAGAAAATCCACGTGGCCTTGGGTTCGGTGATGAGCTTTAACACACAACACCAAAAGCCAATCCACAAAAGAAAAAAATTGATAACATGAACTTCCTAAAATTAAAACTTCATCTCTGTGAAAGACCTTGCTCAGAAAACTAAAAAAAGACGAGCCACAAACTGGGAGGAAATATTTGCAAAGCACAAATCTGTAAAAGATTTGTATTTAAAAAATACAAAAACTATCAGAACTCAACGATAAGGAAATAAACATCCTAACTGATAATGGGTAAGGATCTGAACAGATGCCCGGACAAAGAAGATATACAGATACAAAATAAGCATACAAAAATATGCTCGACATCATCATTAGGAAAGTACATATTTAAACAACAGTGAGACAGCACTGCGCACCTATCACAAATGCTAAACTCCAAAAACAGGAATACCAATTGCTGGAAGGTGAGGAATGGCAGCAACTCTCCCTTCAGAAGACAGTTTGGCCATTTTCTCCAAACCTAAATAAGTCTCATGGTATGATCCAACAATTGCACTTCTAGTATTTAGCCAACTGCTTTGAAAAACTATTTCCAGACAAAAACTCACATGCAGTTATGCACAGTAGCTCTATTCATAATGGTTACAAACTTAAAGAAACCAGGATGTCCTTCCATAAATGACTCCATAAGCAAACTGAGTGCAACCACGTGAAGGAAGCAGAATATGCCACGCAAAATATGCCCCTTTGGCACAAAGGTTATTTGGGCTGATTAATTTTAAGAAACAGAAGACATGGGAGAATCTCTGAAAACTGGGGAAAAGTTGCCATTTGGTGAGTGAAATGTACACTTATAAAGGAAAGCTCCACTTGTAAGCCTGTCTCCCTCTGTATCAGGAACAGAATTACTAAATCTCAGGAAACCCTCCCAAAAGAGAAGGCACAGACTTAAATCTGTGTAACAACCATACCCTTGTTTACTGTACTCACCTGATGACATCCCTTAACTGGCCTTCCCACCACCCAAAATCTTTTGGTCTTTAGCTGAAGATGGCATTTAGGGTGAGGGCTGGGCCACTTCAAGGAGTTACTCCGTTTTCCTGGGTATCTCCCATGAATACAGGAAGTATGCATATTACACTTCAACTTGTTTTTCTCCTGTTAATCTATTCAGCAATAAAAAGAAATGAACCATCACCCCATACAATGACATGGATGAACTTTACATGTATTTTTCTAATGAAAGAATCCAGTCTGAAAAGGATTCTTTTTCACTGAGTGACCCCATTTGTAGGAGATTCTGGAAAAGGCAAAACTAGAGATGATAAAAGGATCAGGGGATGAATTCCATGATATTTTAATGATTTATACCTGCCACTATGCATTTGTCAAAACCCAAAACCTTTTGGGGTACCTGGCTGGCTCAGTTGGTAGAGCGTGCAACTCTTGATCTTGGGGTTGTGAATTCGAGCCCCATGTTGGGTGTGGAGATTACTTGAAAAAAAAAATCTTTAAAAAGAACAAACATTTTTACAACCCAAAGAGTAAATCATAATCTACTGAAATTAAGTTATTTAGGATGTGGGAGTGTCACAGGATGGTGTAGGGGCCAAGCAAAGACTGCCCCAAATCTGCCACTTTGACATATGGATCATTTTAAATAAAAGTTACTTAAGAGACAGCCTATGCAATGAGGACACTTAGACCCTCCTCTGTCCCCCTGGAAGCAGGAAATCTATCTCCCATGTGAATATGTCCCTGTACCAGGAGGTAAAGAGATTTCAACATCACCAGAGATGGGAGATTTGGAGCCCATAAGGCTTTATAAACAACCCTTGTTACTTTTTCCTAATTTACGACCCCAGCCCAAATTCTGTTTAGAATTCCTTACTAATTGAAGCTCCCAAGGTTAAGTTTTCTTTGTCCTGTGATTTCAGCACAGGTTATTTTTTCTTTGTCCAAAACGTATAAAACCTGGCTTCCTTGGTCATTTCTTTAGACCTCAGTTTATTAATGGGTCTCCACGTGCACATCAACACTTTGGGGTTTTTTCTCCTATTAATCTGTCTCATGTCAATTTCATTCTTAGTCCCATGGTAAGAACTTCGGACCAAGGAAAATTTCTTCCTCCCCTTCAGTGGAATATAGAATGTGACACATAATCTAACTGTATTAGAAACATATGGGGGGAAAAACCCTCACTGTAGGTTGTATGACAAAAGGCGCTGACCTAAGTAACTTTGGAAATGAGTGGAATCTGTAGATTAAAGAAAAAAATGTACTGTACGTGCACAGTGGACTCTATTTGATAAAGTTCTTTCCCATCAGAGTGGTAGCTAACAGTTCTGAAAACACCACATCTGTAATCTGGAATGGAACAATGAATTAAATAAAGGGCCGGTGGTGAGAGCCAGGTTTGTCACTGTTAGAGTAGGAACTTACAGATCAGCAAAGGGAGAAGATCACAATCTCCACGTGGTGACAGACCAGGTTGGAGACATCAATATAAACTCATCTTCAGCTTAATATGGACACAGACGGTTCCACATAGAAATCTTTATCATTAGGTGTGTCGACATAGGTGGGAATACAGGCATATGTTGCCTTGCATTGTCCGCTGAGCACATTTAGCTCCCACATGTAAGACTTTAATACCATTCTCTACTAACCGGGGCTCCTTGAAGAATTGCTGACACTAGAACTGAGACAGTAAGTATAGGAGCCAGGATAATCTTGACGTATCAGAAAGTAAGGAATTACTAAGAAAAGAGCCACAAAGATGGAATGATGTCAACGGAAAACAGGAGCCAATGGAAAGCGCTCTCCATCACCAAAGCAGGAATGAGCCAGTGACCAAACACTGTAGTGCTGGAGCATAACCTACCCTGGTGTTCACACTAGTAAAAATAAATGATTTTTTAAAAAGAAACCACAGGCCCAAAATGGAGCCACTTATGTCAAGAGACCCAAGCCACCTGACCTAACTACAGTTCCCACACCCTCACCTCCACATAAACTTTAACCAGTCAACCTGGAAAATGAACTGAATGGCCCCTTCTGTTCCCCTTGGTGGGGGGGGGGGGGGGGACATTGCCTAAAATAGTGCATCCTTTTCTAGTAATTTCTTTTTTTCAATCCCCTCTCTGCCTTTAAAATCCTTCCCCTCCCTGCAGTTCAAAGGAGCCCTCCCTTTTTTTTTTTTTTTTTTTTTTGCTAAACGGGATGCTGCCTGTTTCATGAATTGTTCAATGAAGCCAATGGGATTGGGATCTTTTAAATTACTTGGTTGCATTTTTATTAACAAATTACATAGTTTTTTTTATAAGTGGGCTTGAATAGATCTCTCCTATAAGAATTCCAAATAATAGATGTACATACTCAACCATTCATCAAGGAAATGGAGCTAACTCCCCTCTCCTAAAGTGTGGGCTCAGAGCAGTGTCTTCCTGCACATGGGAAAGAGTAACTTCCTGGTGGGGAAGCCTGACCAATGCTGCCTCAGCCAGGTGACCACTGTCAACACGACAGTGACAAGTGTTCTCTTGTTATAAAGTAATGACAAAGCACTTTACCTCCCTGATCTGCTTCCTCAGAACCCATAACCCCAGTCTAATCATGAGGAAAACAAGTAAAACCCAATGTGGGACTTTCTACAAATGCCTGACCAGTCCTCCTCAACACTGCCAAGGTCATTGACACAAAGCGAGTCTGAGAAACTGTCACAGCCAAGGAGAGCCTGAAGAGACATGATGAACACATGTCATGTAGTGCCCTGCATGGGATCCTGAAGCAACAAAAGGTAGAACAGAGGGAACCTGAATAAAATACGGACTTTAGCTAAAAATAACATATCAATATTTGTTCATTAATTGTTACATTTTGTAGAAAACTAGAAGAAGAGGAGAAATTAGTGACACCTGGGTGGCTCAGTCAGTTAAGCATCTGCCTTTGGCTCAGGTCATGATCCCAGGGTCCTAGAATCGAGCCCCACATCGGGCTCTCTCTCCCCCCCTCTCCCTGCCTCCCACCCTGCTTGTGCTCTCTCTTGGGCATGCGCTCTCTCTCTCTCTGTCAAATAAATAAATAAAATCTTTAAAAAAAAAAAAAAGTAGACATTAAAGGTCAAATAAGGGAAACCTATTGCATTGGACTGGAAGCCTAGAGGAAATGGGTGATTTCCTAATAAAAATGCCCAATAACAAAATGGACCCTAAAATAAGGAAAAAACACGCAGACCAATTAACTGTCCAGGGCCTCTTCCTCCTGCTGGTTCTCCTCTCACTGTTCTGGGGTTTTCCTCTCCCAGGACAGAAAAGGAACAGGGACAGAACTGTTCTGGAGCTGCCCTGACACCTGACCCCACTCACTGTCTTCCTCTCCCCCAGCCATGCCCTGCCCAGTGAGGACACCGTGCCTGGGGAGTCTCAGGGATTGTTGATCCTGATGTGTCACCTAGCTCTTTTTGGATGGCAAGGGACTGGACACACTTACTGAAGTAAAAGAAGTTAATATTTTTTAATGGTAGAAATACATTAATACTTGCAAGAGACAAGAGTGGGCTTGGACCTGGCAGGCCCAGGGGCTCACACTCTCACAATGTGACCTGGACCCTCTCCAACCCTCCATCCTGCTAAGTGCTCTGGGGTGGCCCCATTCACAGGCACAGTCTCTCTCACTGCATCTGGGGCCTCCCACAACTCCAGGCTGACACCCACTCACCATCCATTCTACTGGGAAGTGTTTCTCTTTCCCTTGGGTTCCATGAAAATTCATGGCTTTAAGTGTCTTTGGCCCAGCTTCAGTCACATTCTCATCCCTGAAGCCATCAGAGCACCCAGAAGATAGAGCAAGGGGTTGGGTAGACTTGGATCATATGCCCGTCTCTGAGGTGGGTGGAAAGTGGGGTCTGCCCTCTGGAACCGATTGGATGGGAAGCAGGTGAGATGGTGTTCCCAAAAGCAAGCTGAGGTGCTAGACTCGGACGTGAGAAGAGATGCCGGGCTGGGAAAGCAGCAGATTCCGCATCACTGGTGACTGACTGCACGGCTTTGGAATCTGAAGCCCAAGGAAGGAAGGGGTCACTTAGGGTCACGGGCTGCAGCCGCCCATCCAGTGCTCTTGCTGTTTTCCCATGACGGTGAGGCGCTCTTCCGCTTGCTGAAAAAGCTACTTTGCTGTTGGTAGGAAACTCAAGGCTCGTGCCTTGGATATTGGGTCCTCGCATCTCAGAGACTGGAAGGCACACAGACCTCACTCGTGTCCCTGGGAGGACGGAGCCCCAGAGTCACACCTGCCCCCCCACATTAATTGCTCCTTCCCAAAGAACAAACTGGCTCATTCTCCAGTCTCTTCTCTCTCCTTTACGAAGAGCAGAGACCAAATGTGAGGATGATAAGGAAATTATCCCTCAGTGAAACAGTGGGAGGCTCAAGTCAAGGATTATTCCATACCACGAATCCACAGTGGCAGACTTTCTGGAGGCCACAGTCCCTGAATCATGCATGTTACTCTCTGAAACCAGGCAGCCTCACTGAGAAACTGCCTGCTGGGAGACACAGTTACTCACATAACCTTAATTCTTAACAAATACGTATGTCAAAGGTTTACATCACAATCAGGAGGCCAAACGACTGCAGGGCCAGTCTGCTGTATGGCTGTTGTGGACAGGGCCACAGCCAACATTTGGAGGGTTAAGAGACTGTGAAGGAGGAGACACTTGTCTCAACCACACAGACCTTGGGAATGGAAACATCCTGTGGGGCTGTCTATACTGCCCATGGACCTGTTACACTGCCAGGAGCACAGTCAGCTCAGTCATTGCCATGGGGGTTGTCAAGACCCTGCCTGGCCTGAGCTGGAGGGCCACAGATGCCTCCCTGGATGGTCAGAGGCCAAGGGCTATCCTGTCTACTGACTGTTTCCTGCTGATCACTCAGATGGGACGAAGGATCTAGCCAGCACCAGGGGGGCCCCAACAGTCCGCAAGAAGGCTGCACATGGGGGCGGGCAGGCCACGGCAGTCAGTCCTATATAAATCCGTTCGCGTCTACTGAGTGCCCTCGTGGGGTGGGGCCGTGCTGGAACTTGCGGCTGCCCAGGCAGAGTGGGGCCAGCGGCACCCTTTCCAGGTGGGAGGGCGGAAGTACCCTGTA
This sequence comes from Halichoerus grypus, assembly GCF_964656455.1. Lineage (NCBI taxonomy): Eukaryota > Metazoa > Chordata > Mammalia > Carnivora > Phocidae > Halichoerus > Halichoerus grypus. The sequence continues at coordinate 93,983,190 of NC_135725.1, read as the reverse complement.
TAACCTCTGAGGCCCTCTATAACCCTTGACAGGGGTTGAGTTGGATCTCAAACAGTCAGTGATCAGGTGGACATTTCATTTTTCTTCTGTTAGAGCCCAGGAGTGAGGGGCCAAAAACCAATGCTCCAGCTCACCTCTGACTCATGTGTGACCCTGGGTGAGTCCTGTCTATCCTGGAGGCCCAGGGAGATGGAGGAGGGGGAAGAAAGCCAATTATGCTTAAACCTAACCCAGACTGTGGTCCCAATCCAGACCCTGGCCCTGACCCCAACCCATGACCCTCACCCCAACCCCACCCAGATTCTCAGGCTGATCCATACTTGCATCATGAACAGGCCCAAATCCATTTTAGAGGGTTATTTTCTCCAGAGAGCTGCTCAGCTGTGCACTCCTGCCCACATGCCCATGGAGGGGGCCCTGCCTCCTGAGGACGCACAGGTTGCTGACTCCCACACCTCTTGCATACATCACCCAGCAGCATGGTGGGGTTTGTTTTGATTTTTTGCTAAGTTTTATTTTAATCCAAGGACTTTGATTCATACAAAATGTCATTGTAGAAACAATAGCAGAATCCAAAGTCTGGGTGATCAATATTACTCAGGCAGCAAACTCGTCAATCACAGGATTGTTTTAAAGCAGGTCCCAGTTGTGTTGCATGGTTGGGACTTCTTTTTGGGTTTTTTTTTTTTTTAACACTGTTCTTAAATATAAAGTTTTGCAACAAACCTTTGATTTATATCAAATATAATTAAAAATTAACAAATGAGTACATTGTATCAAAAAGTACGAAGATATACATTTCATGCACATACTTGTATATATGTATATATGTATATATTTTACATGCACACATAACTTATTCAAACTACAGCCACTGCTTGACTGGTCCAGATGCAGACAACTGGTTAATGCATTTCAAATTTGGCAACTCACTATGAGATCTCAGTGGAAACATATGATAGCTGAGAAGAGACGATACAGAAACAAAACCCAAAGTCAGGAAAACAAGACACAGTATCTCTTCCCCCACTCCCTGTAGTTTTCACCAATTCCAGTGTCTAGAAGAATCCAGACAGACTGGTGAGGCTGTGTGGGGCTAGAACAGTGATTCTCCACCCAACATGGCCTGGGAAGCAGCTGTGGTTCTGCACAGAATGGATACATTCAAAATAACATGGGCCAGAGATGAAACATCAGTATCAAAATACACATCCTTCTGCTTTGCAACAGGAACACAGCTATCTCATGCAGAGTCTGAGATACCATTCCAGTTATTATTTCCTATTGCAGTAAAATACTCTGTAATCTTAAAGTTTCAGAGTGTTGTGCCTTCCAGTAAGGAAATTCTATAAAATGGTTTGGTCACAATCATGCTGAAACCCTAGAACAGGTGGTGGTCTTACGTGATTTATTTCTATTGAATGTGTGTCTTTTGTTGCATAGCCCTATGGGTTAACGACATCCACTCACTGGGACACACCTCCACACAGAGAAACGCACACACACATCACAGGCCAAGTTTCTTTAAGGTGAGTCATGGGGCAACAGCCAATGGGAACACTCAAATGATCCAGCAAAGAGATCATCTGACATTTCCAAACATGGAGGATGCACCAAAATCTAATCATCTAAATATTCCTTTTGTTCACGAAAACAAAGGATCTCCCAGCATTTTATGCACAGCCTCCTAACTATGGTGTTTCCCTTTTGACAGTGGCCATGAGGTTGGATTTCCTTTTCGCTTCCCGCTTTCCCATGTCTTGTGCCACAGTGCTGGGCTTCAGATGGCTCCTACCTGAGCCTCAGTCGCCAAGCTTCTCCTTGCCCCATAGCTTCCTCCGAGTTTTGACCTCATTTCAGTCGGGGCATCCCAAGTGCCCGCATCTGCAGACACAGGCCCTACCTCCTGCCCCGATGGGTCCACCTCCACTCCCCCACCTCTCCCTCTTCCCACGACCTCTCCCTCTCTCTGGCCTTATCTGAAAAGAAACTTTCACGACAACAGATACCATGCCCCCTTTGGCAGGCATCCCGTCCCTGAGATTCAGATGTAGAACAGACTGAAAACACCCCATACAAGGACACGCTCTACACTGCTCTGTGGCTTCCCAGGAAACCCTTCCACTCGTGGGAGGAAAACAGGGAAATGGTCGCTTCGTTTCCAGCTACAACCGTCCCACTGGATGTTATATGAGTGTTCTCCATGGACACCAGCTTTCTACTTGGTTGATATTTGGAACTGGAAACAGTTCCAAGGATTCACCCACGCTTCACACAGGCTTCATGTCACCACCCCCAGGAGCCTGGCACGAGAGGGCTCGGAAGTCAGGCACTTGGTCGAGAGCAGCAGAAGCCAGGGGAGCTGGGGGGCCACCCAGGCTGGACGCAAGAGCGTCTCCTCGCACAAGCCACACACACACACACACACACACACACACACACACACACACACACACACCAAAGAGCTGAGAGCTTCCTACAGGTTGGATTTTTTTAAGTTCTGTTACTATTTCCTTCCCCATTTTTCTGTTTTGCTCTTCTTTCTAGATCAAGTATATGGAATTGACAAAAGAGGGAAGGGTGTTTCGATTAAAAACCAAAACCAACAGCAAGAATGTTTTCCAGATTTGGTCCCTGTCAAGGTTGACAGCATCTGGGAGAGGACAGAGAGGGTGTGAGTGTATTTCTGGTGTCCATCTGCTGTTTCAGGTACAAAGAGCCACGCCGGATGTGTTTGTGTTTGTGGGCGCCGACAAGAATGCAAGGAGCCACAGGCCGGGCTCCCAAGGCTACTACTGTTGACCATCAACTCTATCTTGTCTGGCCAGGCGTTTAAACATGCCAGGCTCCGTACCACACACTTGGATAAAGGATGGTCTCTACCAGATCCAGACCTCCTAAAAGTGGCCCCGGGCACACACCCCAGACGCTGGGAGCCATCACACAGGATTCAGACTGACAGGGTCCCACTCAGCACATGCAGCGACTTCCCGTGTAGGGTCTGTGGTATGAGACCCAGGCAGGCAGCATACAAGGGGACAGAGAGAGCCACGTCCCTCTCCGAAAGGGCTTTAGGAATTGGTCCAGCGTGAAAGAGGAGGCGGGGGGGGGGAGCAGCGGGGCCTCCCCCCAGCCGGCCCCAAAGGCGGGGCCCCTCCTCCCAGGGGCTGCTGCCCCTGCCTCGGTGCCCCTGAGCGTCCCTGGGAGCCCAGCGTGGATGATAAAACTCATCGACTGGAACGCGCCCGCTGAGCAGGTGCGTGGCGGAGGCGGTGCAGCTAGCACCAGTGGTCTTGGTCGGGGTGGTGGTAGCTGTGCCGAACGCGGCCGCCCGAGCTGAGTCCCAGAGTGCAGTGGTAGCCATTGGGCACGCGGCGGAGGGGGTGGGACTGGGAGGTCAGAGAGGACACATAGGAAGTCCGGGAGGAGCGGCCTGAGTTGGTGGCCACAGCCTCCTCGAAGGTAAGCGTGTCCTCGGGCTGGGTGCGGGCAGTGTCCTCACTGTCCAGACGCTGCCCCAAGTAAGGGTCAGAGCCGATCCTAGAGCCGGCGGCCAGGGGCTGGCTGAGGGGGTCTCTCTGGAGCAGAGCGTTGTGTTCGGAAAGGCCACGGCTAAGCCGGCCCGGGGAAAAGGTGGGGAGGCTGGTCTGTGCCCCAGCAAAGTGGACAGGCGAAGAGTTGGCCGTCTTGTAGGTGACACTGGGACGGGGGGTCAGCGGAGTCTGGGGGAGCTGCCTCCGCCCACCACGGCCAGGGGTGCTAGCACCGGATGTTGACAACAAGGGGCTCCCATTCACTGAACCACCACCCTACAAGAAAATAGAACAGAGCAAAAAAAAAAAAAAAAATCAAAGTACCAGACCAGAGGCCAATGCAGGTGAGAACCATGGAGGTTGGGGGTGAGGCATGGAGAGAGGCAGGCGCCCTGGGAGGGGACCGGTAGGGTGTGTGGTGGGGGGGGGGGAAGCCACAGGTGCCGGTAGGCCTGGGGAGGTGGTTGGGGAACAGTGGGTAACAAAGGGACAGGCACAGCTCAGGGAGAAGAGAGACCAGAGGCCAGTCCAGGGCAGCTGGGAGGGGAGGATTGGGCTGGTGGGGGAGGAATGGGGCAAGGAAGCTGGGAGCGCAGACTCGGGCCTGGGAACCAGGACATGAAGGAGGATTCGGAGCATGGTGAAGGGGGGGCTTGTAAGGAGGGGCAGTGAGGAGGGTCCTGTCTTACCGGTCTCGGGGGTCCTGGCTCCTGCCCAGCTGTTGGTGACGTGGGGTGGCTGCTGAGGCAGGGTTTGGGCTGCGAGGGCTCCCGGCCCCCAAAGCGGTCACAGGAGTAGAAACGCTGCTTCTCCGAGGAAGAGGAAGAGGGCTGCCTCCGCTCTTGGGACCGGCCCCGCTCCTGTCTGCGCTCCCTCCGGCAGCCTGTGGGCCCCTCTCCCGGGGGTGGGCCTGGCCCTGCAGCACTGCTAGGTGCTGGCCAGGAAGAGGAGAAGTCAGCACAGCGAGCCAGGTGGGTAGACAGACCCCCAGCCCAGACTCTGTCCCCAGGGCCAGCAGGGGGACCCAGGGGGAGAGCTGAGGTGCGTGGGTGATCCTGCCTGGTCCCCAGACCTGGGACTCACCGCCCCCTTCTCAGGGCCATTTGGATGGTCGAGGCACAGAAAGGAATGCCTCAGGCCCTGGCCATTTGAGGGACCCCGCACGCACCGCCATCTGTGTCTGCGGACAGGCTGGGCCCCTTCTCCAAGGACTTCTGCTTCCTATCCCTGCGGCGATGGCAGCGGTGGTGGTGATGGGGCGCAGCCTGGCTGGCCGGGGCACGGTCCAGGGCAGCACTGCAGAGATGAGCCATGTGGGGACGCTGGGGCGCCAGTGTGGAGATGGAGCGCTTCATGGGGCTGGCGTTGGGGGCCGGCTGCGGGTGGGATGTGGGTTGGCACACAGTCTGAGAGAGGGGCCTGGGGCAGGCTCCAGGGCGGCACTGAAGGCCTGGGGTTCAGGAACCACCAGGCCCCTCCCTCTCCCCGGAAAGCTCTTCCCCACCCAGGCCCACCCTTTCTCCCAGAGCACGCTGCACAAGGTGCTGTCCATCTCTGCCAGCAGGGCCCAGAGAGCTGTTGGCCTCAGTGTCCCTGGGGGACCAGGAAGAGGGAGGCTGCGGGCCTGGCTGGGAGAACCCTGAGGGGTGGCTGCGTGTGATGGCTCTGCTGGGCCAGGGCCATGGGGCTCCTGCCCTGGGCTGAAATCGGGACCTGCGGAAATGGGCCCTCCAAGAGGAGCTGACCCACAGCCTCCACTCGGCATCCTCAAGCTGGCCACCCAGCAGGCCAGGGTCAGGAAGGGGAAGAGGGCAAGAGCCACCACCAATGGGAAGCAGAGACAAGTTTAGAGAATGAAGTCATTTTGAATGTGCAGAACCAGGAACCACAAAAGGAGGCAGGGACAGGGCTAGCCCCAGGCAAGCACTGAAGGTCCCAGGCCGCAGGACATGCCCCTCTAAAGCCCCTCACCATCCCAGGAAGTGAAAGCAGGGCCCCCTGACACAGCCTCAGGTCTGCAGGCCCCTCTCTGAGTCCTTGTGAATAGGCCCACAGCCCCTTGCCCGGGAGCTTCCTGCTCGGTACTCAAAGCATTCCCGAAGGAGCAGGGGACGGAGGTGGTGCCACCTCCAGCGTCCAGAGAAAGAACAGGGCAGGTCATCGCCAGAGCATCGATGGGGCAAAGGGAGGACCAAGCTGTGAGGCACCGTGTGCATGGCGGGGCGGGGGGGGGGGGGGGGGGGAGATGCGGGCTGGCGTGGGAGAGGTATGTCCTGGAGAGAGGGAAAGTCTGGGTCAGGGACACTGGGCTGGGAGATGGAAGCCCCAGGGCCCCAACAGGAGGCTGAGCACAGGTGGGTGGTGGGGATTCTTGGCAGGCCTCAGAGGACTCTGGCTGCACCTCTTGAGACCATCCTCCCGGGAGCTCCCAACAGGGCTGACAGCGTCCAGGCTGCAGTGCAGGTAGGGAGCCTTCACGGGGGACACAAGCCCTCCCCAAGCCAGGTCTCCTCATCCCCCACTCCCCCACCCTCCCACGACCCTGACCCTCCCAGACCACCCACCTGAGTCTCTGCAGCCAGGCGGGGCATGGAGGCCGCTCGGCCCTGGCTCTCCAGTCCGGGTTGGGGCTCCCCGTCAGGACCTCTCAGGGCCACGCTCTGCATCTGGACATCCACAGCCTGGGCATATAGCAGCCCGCAGTCACACCAGCCCCCACCCCACTCTCACCTTCTCCCCCATCCTGGGCTCCCCGCCACATTCCTGCCATCTCCCACCATCCCTGTCTCACCCCAATCCTTATCTCATCCCCCATCCCCAGCCTGACTCCCCAGCCCTGGGAGCCCTCACCGGTTTTCCTGGCTGCACCACTGGGATCTCTGTAGAGTGGCCACGCTCCAGGGGTGTCCTTGCCTCATAGGGTACCTCCTGGGTCCTCTGAGTACCCCAGGAAACAGACTCCTTGATGCCACTCTCCTGGGTTTGTCTGTAGAGAAGAGAGGATTGTGCTGTTGGCTCAGAGGTCTGTGGGCCATGGAATGCCCAGCAAGGACCTGGCTGCAACCTGCCAGGAACCTATCCTGGCCCCTTCTACTCTGGGTTAGAAGCAGCCCAGATGCGTGAGGCCCTTCAGGTACAGGCTCTCAAGTGGCCACACAGCAAGGGATGCGGACCCAGGACCAGGGCTCAGAGCAGATGGGCAGAGAGGGTCCCCGGACACGAGTCCGAGGGAGGTCTGGGCCCACCGCTTCCTGGTCTAGGGACATCCAGCAGGTTCCTCGGCCCTAGACAGGGCCTCCCATGTGTAGTGGGAGCGGGGATGGTTCTGGGCAAGGACGAGGCCACAGGTGTCCAGCCTGCATGAGGCACAGGACGGACATCCTGCCTATGCTGGTGCACAGCGAGCCCTGACCACTAAGTTAGGGGCAGCTTAGTACTCAGAAGAACCTACCTGATTAACAGTCCAACACCCACAGCCAGGCTTCAAAAAAGAACGTCCAAACACATACAGATGAGGAGGAAATCAGGAGCCCTAAACACGCATGCTGTGCCCAGTCTGGTATCAGGCCCCACACCTCAGCCCTTGCTGGATGAGGCAGAGCACAGGACCCCCTCCCTGGGCTCAGCCAATGATTTCCTTTAGCCAACAGGGTGTTAGCAGACCTGGGACCCCGCTGGCCCTGAGGGGGGTGGCTGAGGGGAGCCTGCCTGCTACCACCCCCCAGCGACACACGGTGCAAGACAGGTGACTGTTATGTCACAACACTTGGTTTTGGGTGGTTCATTACCAAGAATTATTGTGGCAAGAGTTAGGGGTTAGGTAACAAGGCCGTTACCAATTTGTCTACAAAATATAGTTACTTCAGAAATCACTACTGGAGTGGAGATCTGAGAGGAAAAATGTCTTAGAGGAGTTACAAAGACTAGACACATACAGGCCATCAACAGAATGGGGTCAAAACAAATCATTTCTCAATGGGCAGTGAGGAAGCAGAGGCAGAGGCCCCTCACCGGAAAGGGAAATGGGCACGCACAATGGGAGGTGACAGTGGGGACCACCGACTGTCTAAATCCACTGACCTCAGTGCCGTCAGAGGCACCCGTGTGACGTTTCGGGAATTAGCTTTGGAGTCCGCCATGGACCGCTCCAGCAGCCGGCCTGGACTAGCTTTCAGGCAGCATCCACGGGGAACCATTTGGGAGGAGGTGGGCACAGGGTGGACAGAGAGGCCAGTCTCCCAAAGTGCTGATGGGACCTGAGGGCTCCCTGTCCTGCAGCACAGCCTACAGGGAGCCCTTCTGGGAGGGGGAGAAACCGGGAGTCCTGCCTCCTCCGTGCCCCTCGCACCCTGGCCAGGTACTCACACGGCCCCGCCGTTGCTGAGGGACGCAGAGCTCTTCTGCCGAAGGAAAACCCGGGCTCCTCGGAGCACAGCCGGCTGTGTCTGCTCCAGCGTGGCCTTCAGAGGGTGGAACAGGGACACAGGGCCCATCTGTAGAAGGGACACAGAGAAGAGGAAGAGCTCTAAGGGCAGAGACAGGTGCGCCAGAAAGCTGGCCTGACCCCACAGCATGGGTTGGTGCTTCTTCTGCCCTGCCCCAGCCCTACATAGGAGGTAGGCAGGGGCTTATTCCCAACCTGGCCTGTGAGTGACATCAGGAAAGTCATTTCACTTCTTGGAGGCTCAGTTTCCCTACCTACAAAATCTGGGGACCTCATCCAATTACAAATGGTAAAAAGATTTCATCTCATCATCAACTTGGATTGACGGGTAGAGGCTGCACGAGCCCCAGATTGAGCAGAATTCTGGGGACATTTCAGGGCTCGGGGGGGCAGAGGGGGGGCACTGATGGGTGTCTGCAACAGACAGGGGAACAGGGGATGTGGTGTGGGCATCAGATACTTCCCATCCCAAGAAGGGTGAATGTCCCTGTAAGCTCCAAACACCAGGCAACTTTCTAGACAGTCTACGTATGGTCCCTGATGGTTTGGCTGCATGGGAAAGTTGTTATCTTTGAAGGATGACATCAGGAAGATGGGGCCCCAAACCAGCCCAGTCAGAGTCATGAGTGGAAGAAATCATGACCCTGGACCCATCAGTTTGAATCTCTCTGGTCCCTGCCCAGGTGCAGGGTAATCAGGTTCTCCTTGCACCTCCGCAAATATTCTTCAAACTTCTTTCTTCTACCACTTAAAAAAGTGGTATCTCCAGGGAACATGCCATCAGCCCCCTGTCTACTGCTCCTGAACACTAGGTCTCCAAGTCAGGAGGCCCCCAGTACCAGCAGGAGACCAGCCGCTGGAAAGCACACAGGCTGTATGGAGCCTCTGACTTTGGGGCTGGAGAGGTGAGGCTGCAGTAAGAACCTCTCATCTTCCTCTTCCCGCTGTGCAATCTCCAGGGAGGGTGTGGGTTTCCTCTGTTGTCAAAACAACTGACGGGTGCCAGAGTCTGAGGTTTACTTCTTGGAAGTCCTGGAACTCGGTACCTGGGACAGGCCTCCCGTGGCCTGGTGAATCTGGTCTCTGGTGGTCTTGTTCTGTTTGTAGAAGTCAAATATCATCAGAGCTGCATACACTTTTCCTACGGTCATCTCATCGGCTGGAGGGAGAGAAAACAGAGGATGGAGTGTGGAGGAGGAAGGAGAGGTGGGGTGGGGCAAGGGAACAGCCTCCACCACAAGGACTCCTGGACATGCTCAGGAAAGGGCACAGGGCTTAGCCAAAGCTGCATCTTTGGACACTGAGCACGTGCCCTCTGCAGCTGTACTGACTCTCCACAGGGCCCTCCATCTCCTCCCAATGAAGTGGATGTAGGGTTTAATCTTTAAGCACCTCATCTCTAACTGTAGGAGTCTCCCTGCTGTTCTCTGGATTTTTTTAAGTATACACCCCCACCAGGAACGTGGGTGACTGTGGTCAACAGAATAAAGCCCAGGGCATCCCTTCCCACAGTCCCTATGCACCCACTGGTAAGACCGTTCTCCCTGCAGGTGGAAACTAAGTCTAGACTATTGACGAGGTCACCCTGGCCCAGGCCTCCTGGCTCTGCCTCTGGGAGGGACACAGAAGGGGGGTGCACAAGGAGAATTTCTTGCCCTCACTTACGTTTATGGGGTGGCACCAGTAAATCCAGGGTCTTCTGGGGCAGATTGGCCCACACAGAGGAAATCTCCTTCCTCAACTCTGCATCACACTGATGCTGCTTGGTGCCGGCTGGGGCAGGACAAGGGTGTGGAGGGGAAGAGAGATGTTAGGAGCTGTCTCATGGCCCCCCTGGGGGAGCCGGCAGGAAGAGGTGTGGTGTGAGGGGAAACGGGGCAAGGACAGTGCTAGGAGAAAGGGCAGAGCGGGGAGAAGCACGGCCACGGTGGCTGGCAGAGCGTCCCTAATGGGCACGCACAGAGACAGAGGCCTGTGTGCGTGGGCCCTGGGAGTGGAGAAGGGATATGGTGGCGGTCCAGCTGTTCATCCAACCGTTCAAAACTATCGAGTGAGCACCCTCCCATGCCAGGGACTATTCTAGGTGATGGACCACAAGCAAAGGGGCCGCCTTTGTGGCACCATGTGGCTTGACTCAACAATAAAGTGGCAGTAAGTTCAAAACCTAGTGTGTTGGGTGCAGAAAAAGCTTAAGTAGGGAGGGATGAGAAATATCAGGAGGGCTGCAATTTTGGACAGGGTAGTCGGGAAAGGTCTCATGAGAAGGTGGTGTGTGTGTAAGACCCCGAAGGCAGAAAAGGACCAGGGAGTGCAAAGGCCTTGATGTGTCACACAACCAGCCAGGAAGGCAAGGCTCACTGAGCAGGGGGTGGGGGTGGGGGTGGGGGGTTGCAGGGAGCAGATGCTGAGATAGAAAGCAGCAGAGGGTGCTAAGCAGAGGGATAAAATACTCTGATTTATCTTTTTTTAGCATCAGGTTTACTATGGTATAATGTACATACAATGAAATCTACCCTTTTCAGTTATCCCATTCTATGAACTTTGGTAAATGCATAAAGCCACGCATCCACCCTCACAATCGAGACGTGGTACCTGGTACCACTGCCAAAGTCCCTCTGTGCTCGCTCTGTAGCTAACCCCTTGGCCTCCTCTCATCCCATCCCATCCCATCCGTAGTGTTTTCTGTCTCGGTTTGTTCTGCCTTCTCCAGAATGCCACACAAACAACGTCATCGGGTGTATTGGCTTTTGAGTAGGACTTCTCCACTCAGCATGGTGCATTTGAGATTCATTCCATGTTGTTGAATACATAAGTAGCCTATTTCTATTGATTGCTGAGTACTATCCTATGGTATGGATAGACCACAATTTGTTTATCCATTCACCAGCTGTGAACATTTGAGTTGCTTACATTTTGAGGTGATTATGAAAGAAAGCTGTAAACATTTGCATATATGTTTTTGTGCAGATGTATGTTTTCTTTTCTTCCCGCTTAGGAGTGGGATGGCTGGGCCATACGGTAAGGAACTGCCAAGCTAGGATCACAAGAATTCCATATTACACATTCTCACCAGGACTTAATATTGTCATTTAAAAAAGTATTTTAGCCATATTAATAACCATGTAGGGTTATCTTATTATGCTTCATTTTGGATTTCTCTAATGATTAATGATATTGAGCATCTTTATAGGTGTTTATTTGCCTTCCATATATATATTTTGGTGACATGTCTATTCAAATCCTTTGCCCATTTTTATTAGGTTGTTTATTTTCTTATTACTGAGTTGTGAGAGACCTTTATCTATTCTGGAAACTGATCCTATAGCAGATACATGTTTCAAAAATATTTTCACCAATGCTTTAGCTTTGTCTTTTCATTTTCTTAAATGTCTTTTTGAAGAGCAGAAGTTTTTAATGTTGATAAAGTTCAATTTATCAATTTTTCTTTTATGGCTCATGCTTTCTGTGTCTTCAAAAATCTTTGCCAAACTCAAAATTGCCAAAATGTCTCTCCTGTGTTTCCTTCTAGAGGTTTTATAATTTTACATTTTACATTTATGTCTATGATCAATTTCAAGTTAATTTTTGTAGGAGGTAAAAGGTATGTGCTAGGGACTGAATTGTGCGCTGCCCCCATTCACATGTTGAAGCCGGAACCCTCATTATGACTGTATAAGGCCGAGAAGGAGGTAATTAGGTGAAATGAGGTCAGAAGGGTGGGACCCTGACCCAGAGAGTTAGTGTCCTTATGAGAAGAGACACCAGAAAATTCGTTCACTCTCTGTATGCACTCAAGGAAAGACCATGTGAGCACACAGTGAGAAGGTGACCACCCTACAAACCAGGAGAACAGGCCCAGGAATGAAATTTACCTTCCTGGCACCTTGATTTGGACTTTCAGCCTCCAGACTGTGAGAAATAAATTTCTATGTTTAAGCCACTCAGTTGTGGTACTTTGTTATTGGCACCCCAAGCAGACTAAGACACTAAATGTCAAGATTTTTCCCTTTTTTGGACATACAGTTTTCTAAATTTTTCCAGTACCATTTGTTGAAAAAATTATCTTTTCTCCATTAATTGCCTTTACAACTTCATCAAAAATCCATTGGCAATGTAAGTATGAGTCTCTATTGTGTTCCACTGACCCACGTCTCTGTCCTGTCACCAACACAATATGCCTCAATTGACATGCTTTATAGAAAGTCTTTGATTCAGGTAGAGTAAGTTTTCTTTGTTCTTTTTTCAAAATTGTTTGTTACTCAAGTTCTTTTGCTTTTCTAGATACATTTTAGAATTCGTTTGTACATTTCTACCTAAAAACCTGTTGGATTTTGATTGGGTGAACATTTATTCTATTGATCAATGTGGGAAGAACTGACATCATGACAATATGGAATCTTCCAATGCATGAAGATGATGCAGTGCTTAATTTTTAGATCTTCTTTGCTTCTTTCAATGTTTTGAAATTTGCAACATACAGATCTCACATATATACTTTTTAGAGTTATCCAGCAACAAAGAAGTACTTCATGTTTTTGGTGTGATTTTAATGGAACTTTTTCCCATTTCAATTGTTAACTGCTAATATATAGGAATACATTTGCTTCTTGCACATTGACCTTGTATCCTGTGACCTTGCTCTATACTTGTGGATGGTTTTAGTAACTTTTTTTAATAGCTTAAAACAACAGAAATTTATTATCTCAGTTCTGGAGGCCAGAAGCTCAAAATCAAGGTGTCAGCATGACTATGCCTCCTCCAAATGTTCTAGTGAAGAATTCTTCCTTGCCCGTTTCTACATGTTGGTGGCTCCCAGCCATCCTTGGCATTCCTTGGCCTGTAGATGCCTCCATTTTATTCACTTTTTCTTAGAGTCTTTCAGATTTTCTCCATATATAATCATGTCAATTGTGAATACAGGAAGTTTTATTTCTTCCTTTCCAATTGGTATGCCTCCTATTTATTTTTCTTAACTTATTACAATGGCTAGGACCTAAAGTATGATGTTGAACAAGAATGGTCACATTAGACATCCTTCCTTTGTTCTTGATCTTAGGGGAAAAGGAGTTAGTCTTTCTTTGTTAAGTGTGTCATTTGCTGAAGGTTTTTCATAGATATCCTTGATCAGATTGAGGGGGCTTCCTTCGGTTTCTACTCTATGCAGAATTTTTAAAATCATGAGTTTTTGTGAAATGCTTTTTCTGCATCTATTGAGATGATCATATAGTTTTACTTCTTTGATATATTAAATTATATTGATTGATTTTTTATACTTGAACTCAACTTGCATTCCTGGGATAAACCCTACTTTTGTCATCAAGCAAATAGATATATATAGCCAGACTCAGTCTGAGAAAATTGTGTTGAATATTTTTGTGTCTATAGTCATGAGGGATATTGATCTGTCACTTTCTTTTCCTATAATGTCTTTGTCTCATCTTGGTATCAGAGTAATGTAAGTATAATATGGTAAGTTGAGAAATATCCTCTTTTTCTCTATTTTCTGGAAGAGTTTATATAGAGCTGGTATTATTTCCCCCTTAAATGTTTGGTAGACTTCACCTATGGAGCTAACTGGGCTGGGGATTTTCTTTGTTGGAAGGCTTTTAACTATAATTTAATTTCTTTAATAACTATAGTGCTACTCAGATTATCTCTTCCTTTTTTTAACCCACTCAGGTTATCCATTCTTGAATGAGCTTGATAGTTGGTGTCAAGGAATTTTTCCATTTCATTTAAGTTGTTGAAGTTATTGACAGAAAGTTGTTCATAAAATTTCCTTGTTATCCATTTAATGGCAGCAGGACCTGCAGTGGTGTTCTCTCTTTCATTCCTTATATTGGTTATTTTTATCTCTTATTTTCTTGATTGGTCTACCTGAGGTTTATTAATTTTATCGGTTTGGTTTTTAACATGATCACTCTAGCTGTTATGTTGAAGGCAGACAAGAACAGAGGCAGACCAGTCGGAAGCTACTGTAACAATCTAGTCAAGACCCAAGAGAGAGTGGCTTGGACCAGGAGCTGGCAGTGGGAGAAGACAAAGAAGTGACCATATTCTGGTATATTATGAAGGTGGAGTCAAGAGATAGGACAAGAGATCATATATGGATCAAAATTGGGAAAAGGATTAAAAAAAAAAAAAGAAAGAGGAGGTAAGAATGACTCCAGAGGTTTTTGTCTTGAGTGACTAACTGGAAGAACAGAGTTTCCACTGATGGAGACGGGAAAGACCATGGGGAACACGTGGCAATCAACTTTGGGCAAGTGAACTTTGGAATGCTTACTGGGCCTCCAAGTGGAGACAGTAAAAATTCACATGAGAATGCAGAATGCAGGTCTGGAGTTCAGGAGGCCTGCACTAAAAACACAAAGTTGGAAGTCCCAGTATTTACAGCCATGAAAATAGGTGGAATGACAAACGTGGCAAAGAGAACAGTCTGAGGGGCACAGTGACATTCAGAGGGTGGGAGACATGAGAAAACAGAACAGGAAACATCAAAGGGATTCAAAAAGAAGGACATGACAACTGAGGAAAGGCTGAGCTGTGGATAGGTAAGATAAGGACCGAGCACACAGAGGTCGCTGAACAGCTTAGCAAGAGCGGCTCCAGCAGCATTGCAGTGGAAACCCACCTGCAGACCAAACAAGAGAGACCAGACAGACAATACAGACCAGTCTCTCAAGGAGTTGGTCGTGAGGAGGGGAAGAATAAACATAGGGAAGCCAATGGAGGGAGAAGAAAACCTTTTAAAGATGGGAGAGATCATAGCTTGTTTATATGTTGATACAAAGAATTCAATAGGGAGGAAAAAATTGACAGGGCAAGAAGCAGGGTGCAGAATTTCTAGCATGACATCTTTGGGTAGATGATGAGAACGGGACCTAGAGTTCAAGGGGGGGGCAGGGTACGGGACTGGCCTTGACTCATCCACTACAAACGAAATGGCTGAGCTCAAGGGCACGAGTGCAGCCAGGAGGGTGGTGTGGGGGCAGGGACAGTGCAGATCCCCTCTGGTGGCTCTAATTTTTCTAATTTTCACAGGAGGGTGAAGGTGGAAAGGATACACTGGAGGTCTATTCTCTCCTAGGTTTGGCACAGGCTACGCAGTCCTGTCAGCTCAGGAGAGGACCTGACCGGGCCCGCGGTCACTACGGGGAGTGGACAGAAGGCACACAGACGCTGCACCCTGGAAGGATGCTACCTCATGTGAACCTATGTTCTGCCGCCACATGCTCTAGCTCTGGGTCACCTGGACAGGTCATTTAACCTGCACCTCAGCTCCCGCACATGAAAATGGGATCATTACAATGCTCAGAGGCAGGGCGGTTATCAGGGGATAAGGTCAGGCCCAACAAAGGCACCATGGGCAGCTGTCCTTGGTCGCCTCCAGACAAGCCTCCTCACGCCCCTTCCCTGCACACCCACCTGGGGGTGGCTCTGGAGTGAGACCGCCCGGTCCTGGCTTGGTGCCCTCCCCAGATGCTGCCTTGCTCACCTGGAGCCAGCTTGATCTCCAGTGCAGTCCGAATGAGGGCCATCAGCGTGGACGTGAAGTGGACAGTCATGTCCTCATTGGAGATGGGCATGTTCATGCGAACCAGGCGCTAGGGACAAGGGGAGCAGGTCAGGGCCAGGCCTACCAGGGTCCCTCCACCACAGGACTACAAGGTGCTGGAGGCCCCTAGAGGCTGGGCTTCACCTCCTGGGGGTGGCTTCTGCAGGTGCCCAGGCAAAGTTGGGTGGCTGGGAGTTTTGCCAGCATTCACACTCACCCTTGGACCGCCCCCCCGCCCCATTGGCGCTGAGTCTTCTCCTAGCTGTGGAAAAACAGAAGTCCAGGTAAAGACTGCAGCATAGCACCAAGCCAGAAGCCTGGATCCCTCTGAAAGAACAGGCACATGCTTAGCCAGAAGGGCCCCTGCCCAAGGCTGGAATAAGGGGCGTGGGGCCTGGGCTGAAGAGGGAGGGATCTGGGCTGCAGAACTGAGGCTGGGGCACCCTGGGATGGCCCACAGACAGGAGGGAAGACCCCTGTCCTTACAGCTCTGCCCAATGTCATCTCCTCCACCGGCAGCCTGGAGCACTGGACAAGGGGCGGGTCAGCCAAGAGCACAGCTCTGAGCCCCAGCTCCCAGTGAGGCATCCCCTCACCCCAGGAAGGCTTCTGCCTCTCACCACCCAGCCACAGGGCCTGGCAGAGGCGGCCAGCACCTTCCAGTCAGAAGGACCCAGAACAGATGGTACTGCACAGGGCCAGCGTGAAGGCTGCTAGGGAGAGGCTCAGGGCCATCGCACAGGAGTAAAAGTACTCTGGACCAGACTGGGGGCAGTGCCCTGCTGCTTTGCTCCCTGTTTCCCCATCAGGTGAACAGCCCCTTTCCTCTCCTCATTTTTCAAGGACAGAACAGCGGGAGACAGATGTGTGTCTGTACCACAGACCTCCGGGTATAGGCAGCAGCTGCCCAGAGCCTGAGGCTCTGAGAACTTAGGTGATGTCCAGGAAGGAAAGTATCCTTGGTGTGTCTGGAACGGTCTCAGCATGGGGGCTCACCTAGCTGACCAGGTAGAGCCCTAGGGGCACCGTGACCCACCTGTCTTCTCCCAGCAGTCTCTTGTCATCTACCATAAGACAGAGCTAGAGATGGGGGCACCGGGCCCCTCCCCGGGTTGTGCCTGTCCTCGGCCAAGCCCACATCCCATGACACAGCAGCCTCTCTTCCCCTCTTGGGAGGGCCCCCAGCCCTGCCCCCAGTGTCTGGGCCCTAAATCCAATCCTCAGCCTAGTAGAGACTGGGTGGCTAAAGACACGAGCCCAGACTCTGCCCCCCTGAATGCTGGCAAAGCCCCACCTGGCACATCCAATCGTGGTCCCAGGACCTCACACATCACCTTTGTGACGCACACCAGGAAAATCGGCTTTCCAGAGCACAGTGTCCCTGTAGACCAGCACCGATGGCAGTAAGAGAGGCAGAGGGATTCCTCTCCAGGGAAGTCAGGGAGTCGGGTACCAGCGTGAAGGAGGAGCAAGCAGGTGATTTCCAAGAGAAGAGAGCTCTGTCCAGGGCACCTTCACCAGAGGCTCTCTTCTGCCTGTCCAGGCCCTAGAAGGGCGGGGATCTCAGGAAGCGGCAGAAGGACAAGGCCAGGGTAAACAGACAGGCATCTCTGCCCTGGGCCTAGACCCTCCTGGTCATAGCACTCTGAGCATCTCCTGGACCCTCCCCAGCTCCCCAAGCCCATCCATTCCTACCCACCCTGAGGCCTCCCCTGGTCTATTCATGACCAGAACCTTGGAACTGGCCAGCACAGCTGGGGAGGGGCCCTGAAGGCTGGCCCATCAGAGCCCTGCATGCCCAGCCTGGCCCCAGGTATCAGTGTGGACAGAACTCTCCTTCTTGGGAACAAAGCTACAGTCTCGCATGCAGGCCTCAGGCAGGCGCAACATGCATGCCAGGCAGGGGAGGGCTGAGGAAGACGGCAGAGGCATCTGCCGATGGCTTGAAGGAGCCACTTAGCTTCCAGAGGCTGTGCTGAGCCAGGTGACAGAGGCAGGCCCAGATTGAGAGCACAGAGACAGACATCGTGGACAGAACCAGAGAAAGCTCTGCTGGGAAGCTCGCTCAGAGAGAGGGCGGTGGCAGAGATGCTCCAGACACATGCTGGTTGAGCCGCAGAACTCGGGCTGGCTCTGTTTTCTGGGAGCAATGGGAGCTGCAGGAGGGCTCTCGGTGCGGGGCGACGGGTGGCGGGTGGTGCTGGAGGGATGGAAGGTGCCTACACACCAAAGGGCACATGGGGCAGGTGGGAGCAGGCTTGGGGCTGGGCCCTGTGACCTGCTCGCCCCCCCAAGGAGGGAGGCCTGGAGATGTCCTTCAGTTTACCCCCTCCTTGCCGCTCAGCCTCCTGGGCTCCTCAGCGATGGAGGGAGGAGGCATGGGACTACCTGTCCTTACCCTGCAGCAGTCTCTGAAGCCCCAGGAATGACAGCAGAACGCCTCTCCCTGGCATCCTTTCCTTCTTAATGCCACAGTGCCTCCTTCCCGCTGTGGAACTTACAAAGCCCTGGGGATGCTGCCTCCCCAGGCTGACGCAGCCCAGACCTGGGGAAGTTCTGCATGTGCGGAGCTGGGTGTGGGTTCCTCAGAAGTGCCAGAGGCCCTGCAGGCCCCTATTACCCCAGGCTCAGACCCAAAGGGCTGGATAACTTCACCCTCATCGGGTGCTTATGGGACAGAGAAGCTGAGTGCGGTCCTGAGCCCAGAACAAAAACAGCTTCTGTCAAAAAGGTGGTCTGTCCCCTCATTTCCAGGAAAGAGAAGGAAAGGAAAAAAGGCAGGTGGAGGGCTCCGGCTCCGTCTTCCTGAGCCTCTCAGGGGCTCTCAGAGGGGGCAGACCTGCGGGCACAAGGGGCGGGTGCAGACACCATCATGGTATCTGTGTCCCTCTGTCTGGGAAGGTAGAGGACATGGTTGGAGCAGAGAAAAGGAAGAAACAGTGAGACAGCAGAGCGGCAGACAGACAGACAGACGGATAAGCCCCGAGAGGAGACGGGAGACCAGCCCCAGCACAGCCAGCCTCGGGGTGCAGGGTCGGGGTCTACCTTGTATGCAACTCGAGCAGGGCATTTCTTCCCCAGCCCCAGGGGTGGGGACATGTGTTTCAGCATCTCAAACATGTCATTGTAACTGATGCGCCCACTGGAGACCCGGCCCAGAGAGGCAGAGGCAGGGTGGGGTCCACAGGAAGGGGTGCGGCAGGAGGGGGGCGGGGGGAGGAAGCAGACAAGAAAACAGATCCAGTTAACCAGCGTCAGATTACATGCCAAAAGTCAAAATACGTAAAATGAGGGACTTTTCTGCTTGACTCAATCCCCTCCTTGCCCCTCCCAGCCTCACCTCCACACTCCAGCCCCACGCAGGGCAGCGGGCAGGGGTGACATCTGAGCTAATGAACATGGAGGGATGAGGAAGGGCTGCATCGGGGCGGCTTTGGGTTGTCAACTTCTGATTTTACACTTTTAGAAACCACAGATAATGCCAAATCAGAAAAGAGCTGTTTCACCATGCCGGGAGAGCCGGCAGACAGAATTATGTGACCGATGAGGCCGGCCTGAGAACCACGGCAGAAACATAGCTTTCCTTAATGCTCAATTTGCTTCCAAGTTAGCCTAGAGGCTAAAGAAGTGGAGAAAACTCTAAAACAAGCCAGAAAACTAGAGCTGGGGGAGCCCCGAGGCTCTAGAGACAAACTTGACGGGTGAGTCCTGCTCCAAGCCCAGAGACGCCCGAGGCCGCCCAGGGCAGGGCTGCTGCTGGGAGTCAGGGCTGGGCAGGAAATGGGAGACCGCGGGGGGGTGGAGGGGGCAGGGGCGTGGTGGGCAGCTGGGGTGGGATGTGGCTTGGAGCCACTCTTGCACCCTCCTGTCCACACCAGGGACAGGGCTGGGCCCAACACACGGGACAAGGCTCCAGATCCAGGGAGGTGTCTGGGGGCCGATGACTGTGTCTTCCCGAGGTAGACAGGCCACCAGGCCTGCAGCCTCACCTCCACCCCTGGGGACACCTGCCTGTGGGACCTGCTTGGGGTCCCAGAGACGAGGTCGGGTTCAGGCCACCCAGGAGAGAAAGGGGACAGCTTTTTCCTGGCAGGCACTTCTGCCCCAGGGCCTGGCCCTCCTCCCAGGGTTCCCAGCCTTGGCTGAGTGGATCGATCCAGAGGTGAAGCAGGAGGGCCCGTCTTTGGGCCTCCACTGCCTCTGTCCTCGCCTCCCTCAGGGACCAGAAACCCCTCGGTTGTCAGGCTCTTCGCTCCTCCTGGTCTGCTTGTGCCCATGCTCTCCTCCCCTGGGGCCCTTGGCCTCCAGCCTGTCTGACCGTTAGCCCACCCTGAGAGCCTGGAGGCAAAGCCGGGCAGACGGCTGCTTCCTTGGGCACAGGCTGGACCTGGCCCCCAGCTCCCACCCAGCAGCCGGCCCCTGCCCTCCAGGCCCAGCCAGAAAGCTTCGTGTGCACTGCCTCAGAAGGCTGCCTCTCCCCAGCCAGCTGGAGGGGTCGGGAGATCAGATGGGGGACCAAAGCGTCCAGGAGGTCGGAGTGCGGGGCAGGGCAGGACAGGAGGAAAGAGAGGTGAGGTGTCGTCATTCCCAAACCAGGCAGGGAGTGTGTGCTGTGTTTGCGTTTCGGGCAGGGAAGAGTATGTCGGATGGAGGCTCTGAAGTTGCAAACCTTGTAGGCCAACCTACGAGGGCAGTTCTTCCCTAAGCCAACGGGTGGCGCAATACAACGCAACAAACTGTACATATCCTTATAATGAATCCGGCAACTGGAAAGGAAATGTCACAGGTTATGGCAACCAAGGCACGATGAGCCCATCCCGCCCGCCCACCCAGCCTGCGACAGGAAGAGGAGCCCGGCGGCTGGACAGGCAGCTCCCTGCAGGGAACCCTGGGGCTCAGAAAGCCCCAGGAGGCATGGCAATCCCAAGACCATTTCCAGAGCCTGATGCAGGCAGGAGACACACCATACAGAACAAGTGCTGGCCCCTGTCCCAAGCCCCCACTGTGCACACACTGAAACCATTGGTCCGTCTCTCCCCGGGCCTTGTTCACCCACCCTCTCTGGCAGCCCCTACTCTTGCTCCCTGAGTGCCTGAGACCCCACGCCTGGCTCTCCTGACTGTCTCTACCTCCTGAATCTCCTGGAATCTGCTGGTCCAGCTAAGGACCCCCTAGTCCCAGGGTGGGCACCCTGGCCAACACGGACGTTTCTCTTTCCTGTCCAATCAGCTCCAAATTACTTCTGGAAAAGAGGGAAGAAAGAGGAAGCCCCACTTTGGCCTCACCCAAGGTGCTTGCTAACTCACTGGACCTAAAGGATCATCACGAAGGGTCTGGAAGCATGGTGAAGCCCCCAGCCCCAACAATCACCCAACCCAATTCACAGCCTGTTCTTTGGCTCATCTTCTCTCTTCCACCATCGAATCCCTCAGATGGCACCAGATGGAAAGTGGGGGCACCATACTGTCACTCCAATGCAAAAAACTGTCCTCGCTGTCTATAAAGCAAAGTCAAAGCTCCTTGTTTATCCCAAATTTCAAGACCTTCTCAACCTGTCCCAGCCGCCCTTCCAGCCCCTTTGCAATGCATTCTCTTCTCCATCAGACACAATCAGACCCCCTTCCCTTCAGCCCTGGCCCCAACCTCTTCTCTAGAGCTCAATCCATCCTGCCCTCTTCAGTTTGGCTCAAATGCCACCTCCTCTGACTCACCAGCCAGATGGGGTTTCTCCCTCCTCAGACACCCCGGGCTCACACTACGGCTCCTCTGTTCTCCCACAGTCCCGTTGGACTCAGCATCCTGAGAGCACATGCTTGCTTCACCTACACACCCCTGGTCCCCAGCACACGGCGGATGCTCAGGAATGTTGACTGGGCGGATGGATGAACACAAAGATGAGTAGACAGATTGCTTAGAGGTGTGATTGTGATTCTCCTCTCGACTCTCTACCCTTCTCCAAGTGAGGCAACAGTGAAGATGGGAGAAGGCGGCACCAGAAAGCAACAAGCCCACGCCTTCTTCATCTCCCCACAGCATGCATGTGCACACGCACATGCACACATACATACCCATGCACACCTGCGTTCACACACATGTACACACACAAGCACGCATGCCCGTGTACACCCATGCACACGTGCATTCACACACGCGTGGACACAAGCACACACATGTGCAAACATGCACTGCACTCACACATTTGCACATGATCACATGTGTGCACGCTCATACACGTACACACAAACCATGTGCATGTGTGCACATGCACACACACATGCCACATGTGTACACAGACCTGTCCACATGTGCAAACATGCACTGCACTCACACATTTGCATACGATCACATGTGTGCACGCTCATACACGTACACACAAACCATGTGCATGTGCACACATGCATGCCACGTGTGTACACAGACCTGTCCACATGTGCAAACATGCACTGCACTCACACATTTGCACAACGATCACATGTGTGCACACTCGTACATGTACACACAAACCATGTGCATGTGCGCACATGCACACACGCATGCCACATGTGTACACAGACCTGTCCACATGTGCAAACATGCACTGCACTCACACATTTGCACACGATCACGTGTGTGCACGCTCGTACACGTACACACAAACCATGTGCATGTGCGCACACGCACACACGCATGCCACGTGTGTACACAGAGCTGTCCACATGTGCATACATGCACTGCACTCACACATTTGCACACGATCACGTGTGTGCACGCTCGTACACGTACAAACCATGTGCATGTGCGCACATGCACACATGCGTGCCACGTGTGTACACAGACCTGTCCACATGTGCACACACACCCATGCACGTATGCAATATGCACACACAGGCACACATGTATACACTTGTGCACACACCCACAGAGCCACACAGGCGCAAACACACACACACACACACACACACACATATGAAAGCTTGGGAAATTTCACAGTTTTGTTGTTCTTTAAGTCTCTCCAAGAACGAGGAGACAGCAGAGCGGCCGCCTGGGATATAAAGCGGACCACATCCTTGCATCTGCCACGGAGGCTAGGAAGGGCTCAGAGCACCCTCGGTCCTGTGCCTAGGACTCAGTCTCCTCAGCTGCCTCTGCTGGGCCTTCCCCTATCCCCTGCCATCTGGAGGCAGGCTATGTTTTCAGCCCGGGCCACATGTGGGAGCAGCAAGTCTGAGTGTTAGTTGTGGGTCACATTTATGCTACTTTTGGACCATGGTCTTGTGTGCTATTTCGCAGACGCCACCTCTGGGGTGACGCTTATATTTGCTGTCTACTCTTCCATAGCACTTTCTTTACCACACTCCCAATGGCCTCTGCCTTCCAGAGGCCCCATTTTCAGAACTCTGGATTTGGGAAACAGTCTGAGCCCCCTGTGCACCATCACAAAACCACAGTCTGGCCCAAGTCCATTTCCTATGTGTCCAAATTCTGCTCCACCTGTGCCTGGACTAGGGGAAGTCCTGGGTCTACAGTTCATAAAGATTTGGGGCAAGTCCTCCCCACTCACAGGCCTGCGCTGACTTGCCTTTGTCCTGCACGTATGGACATACCGCCCATACAGCGTCTCTGCTTCCCTGCAACACACCCTTTAGAAACAATGTGCCCAGTGCTCGCTTCGCAGCACATATACTA
This sequence comes from Halichoerus grypus, assembly GCF_964656455.1. Lineage (NCBI taxonomy): Eukaryota > Metazoa > Chordata > Mammalia > Carnivora > Phocidae > Halichoerus > Halichoerus grypus. The sequence continues at coordinate 93,959,990 of NC_135725.1, read as the reverse complement.
GAAACAATGTGCCCAGAAACAGCAGCATCTCTCCAGACCACAGTGCAGATGACCCTCCTGGAATGAGCCTCAAGCCTGCCTCACTTGGAGTCTCTCCTGCTCTCTGACCTGAGTGGGCCCTCCTGACCAGAGAACCCACACCTACCCCTGAGCCAGAATGAGACTGGGCACTGCAGGGCCGATGTGCTGACGCATCAGCAAAATGACAGGACTCTCCAAGGCCACAAAAACGGTCACCTACACCATGAAACATAAATAACAGCCACGCTTGTTCTGCACTGTGTGAAAATTATACAATTTTCACTACAATGGAAAACACCCAGAGACACTACAGGAATGGAAATGCCCTGGGGTTGCTGGTGCTGCCAGTGGTTTCAGGGCTTGCCCAGCCTGGGAAGGGTTTCATACAGCATCTTCTGGATCCTCACATGATGGGGTAGGGGCTCCAGGAAGGCTGAATGAGAGGAGGGTGGGGGAGCCCAGCCAAGCTCCCAGGGGCTTGAGGGTCAGAGAGCTCTGGAGCAATCCCCTTGCTGAGCTCCAGTTTAGGGAAAAACTGCGGGCAGTAGGGTCCTCACCACGATGACACTGACCATCTCCTCCAGGCCTCTACCACGCAAGGGGTGACCAAACAGAGCTGTGCGAGGGGGACATGGGCAGGCTGGGAGCCTCGGAGAGAGGAAGTGGGAAGTGGCTACACCCCATCTTCACAGTCTTCTCATTCCCTTCGAGCGTGGGAAGGGACGACGCCCATCCGTTTACTGATGCACTGTTCATTCACATTCATGACTGCTGAGCGCTCACCATGAGCGAGGCGAAGAGCAGGCCTGTGCCTTCCCCAGCAGCCAGGTCTCTTGGCCCCTCCATGTCCTGTGTTGGCCTTACAGAGAGCATGCCCTGAATAACTACTCAAGTATCCGCTTGAGAGAGTGAATGAATGAATAAGCAAGTGAAGAAGCCAGTGATGAAGGAACAGACAAATGGGCAGATGGTGAGTCCATGCTGCTTTGCTAGCCCCGAGGATAAGAGTATGTGTCCTGGGTGTGCAGGACTCTCTCATGGATCATGGAACACCCTTCTAACCCAAGCCAGTCCCCTCATGACATACTTGCTCTGTCTGGAAATGAACTACCCCTCACTTAATGCAACACAGTAACCCTTTCCCACCATGACCAAAGGGTCTTCAACATACTAGACCCTTCCTGGTAGCTCCTTTAATTTCAGTGAAAGTTCACCAAGCGCCCACTATTTGCAGCCTGGGCTGGGGACACAGGGGTGCATGTTGGCTCCTGTTCCCAAGAGATGGCAGAGAGGGAGAGGCCTGAGCCCATCGGTGGGAAGAATGTCATTTCTGCCATGAAGGCCTCCAAGCTTCATGAGAATGGTGAGGCCCCAAGGGAAGGCCCTCCTGCTGTGTCCACACCCTCTCCCTTGAGCCCTCCACGCCCCTCATGTGACAGACCTGTGAGGAGACAGTACACTCCCATTTGGCAAGAGACCTGAGCCTCACAGCCCCCTTGGAACCTCCTAAGTGCTGGACTGAGGGTCTCACAGAGCATTTCTCAGCCCAGGGAGCTGTATAAGAGCACTGTGGGCATGAGAAGGAGCGTGCCACCTAGAAGGGGACCTGGCACCACCCTCTGCGGACCCCACCAAAACCTGAGGGGGTTTGACAAAACCTGTGTCACATGACACAGGTCTGAAGCCACCCAGCCCTGTCCCGAGATCCGTGGCATGGACCACCCTGGGGACCACGGAGCACGGGGGCCACTCACCACGCGGCCGGGTCGTACTCAGCCCAGACCCGGATGAACTCGTCCAGGTGGTGAGGCCCTAGGATGGAAGAGTCCCGTGTAAGGTACTCAAAATTGTCCATGATCACGGCCACAAAGAGGTTCAACATCTGCAGGACAGGAAGGAGAAGGGGTGACATAGAGAGACCTCAGCCTGCCCTCTACCCTAGCCCTTACCCTCCAGCCAAAGTCTGTGTGCGAAACCATCATGGCAGCGGAGGCCACTCAAACTCAGCCAGAGCCCGTCCAGCCCTGCTGCCCCCAGCCTCTGGGCCTCCACTACACCACCACCACCACCAGTCCCCGTGGCACCCAGCCTCCTACCCCAGGGTTCTAGGTCCCGCAAACTAACCCGAGCCCCTCCCACTCCCTGCTTCTGCTGCCCTACCCTAACTCATGTTGGCAACCCCTCCTGCCCCACCTCCCATCACCATCCTCTTCCCCTCCTAGCTAGCCTTCAAGGAAAACAGTGACTTTGGAGTTAGTAGTTTGGACTCTAGAGGCCAAAAGCTCAGCTTCTTTTTTTTTTTTAATTGAGTTGAAATTCACATAACATACATTTAATCATTTTGAAGAGTACAACTCAGTGGCTTTACTGTATTCACAATATTATGCAACCACCTCTCTAGTTTCAAAAATTTTTTTTTTAAAGATTTTACTTATTTATTTGACAGAGAGAGACACAGTGAGAGAGAGCACAAGCAGGGAGAAGGAGCAGAGGGAGAGGGAGAAGCAGGCTCCCCGCTGAGCAGGGAGCCCGATGCGGGACTCGATCCCAGAACCCTGGGATCGTGACCTGAGCCGAAGGCAGACGCTCAACGACTGAGCCACCCAGGTGCCCCTCAAAAATTCTTTATCACCCCAGAAAATGCCTTGTACTGTAAACAGTCACTCACTTATTTCCCCTTTCTCCCGTTCCCTAGCAATCTCTGTTCTGCATCTATCGGCTTGTCTATTTGGGGTACTTCATATAAAAGGAATCCTACAATACAGGACCATATAGGGCCTTTTGTGCCTGACTTCTTTCACTTAGCGTGATTTTCTGAGGCTCAGCCATCCATTTGGGTCAGAACTTCATTGCTTTTTAAGGCTGAATAATATTCCATGGTAGGTATATACCAGTTTGTTTATCTATTCATCCATTGATGGATATTTGGGTTGTTTCCACCTTTGGGCTGAACTGTTTTCCACAGAGGTTGCTGCATTTTACATTCCTATCACAATGTGCAAGAGTTACTATTTCTCCATGTCCTTGCCAATGCTGGTTATTTTCCATTAAAAAAATTATCATCATTATAGCCATCCTAGTGAGTGTGAAGCGAGTGTGTGGTTTTGAGTTTCCTTAATGCCCAAAGATGATGAATGTCTTCATGTGCTTGTTGGCCACTTTGTATATCCTTTTGGCAAAAATGTCTATTCTGATTTTTTGCCCATTTTTTAAATGGTTGTCTTTTGTAATACAGTTCTAAGAGTTGTTTATGTATTTTGGATATTATCCCCTTATAAAATATGTGGATTAGTATTTTCTCCCATTCCTTAAATTGTATTTTCACATTTTTTATAATCCCCTTTGACACACAAAAGTGTTTAATTTTGAGTAGTCTAATTTATTTTTTTCTTTTGTTGCTTGTGATTTTGGTGTTGAATCTAAGAATCCTCTGACAAATCCGAGATCATGAAGATCTGCCCCCTATGCTTTCTCCTAAGAGTTTTGTAGTGTTAGCTCTTACATTTAGGTCTTTCATCAATTCTGGGTTCATTTTTGTATATGGGGTGAGGTATGGGTCCATCTTTATTTTTTTGCATGTGGATATCCAGTTGTCTCTTCATCATGTCTTAAAGAAACTATTCTTTCCATACTCAACAGCTTTGGCATCCTTGTCAAAAATCAATTGTCCATAGATATTTGGATTTATTTCTGGAATCTCCATCCCACTCCATTGGTCTATCCTTATGCCAATACCGTACTGCCCCCGTATCATCCTTATTAAGATATATATAACTGACATAATTATAAGACACTTAAAGTGCATATTGTGGTATATATACATACATAAACATTGTGAAATCATTCCTACCATCTAGTTAATTAACACATCCATCACCTATTTTTTTTGGTAGAACACTTACGTTCTACTCTCTTAGAAAAATTCAATTATAGAATACAGTGTTATCAACTATAGTCACCATGTTTTACTTTACATTCTCAGACATTATTCATATTATAGCTGAAAGTGTGTACCCTTTTACCAACTTCTCCCTATTTCCCCAACTCTCTAGTCCCTGGCAACAACTCTTTTACTGTTTCTACGGTTTGACTTCTAAAAAAAATTCCACATATAAGTTATACATGTAGTATTTGTCTTTTTCTGTCTGGCCTTTCTCACCTAGCATAATGCCCTCAAGATCCATCTGTGTTGTCACAAATGACAGAAGGATTTCCTTCTTTCCCATTGCTGAAAAATGTGTGCGTGTGTGTGTGTGTACACACACACCAAATCTTCCTTATCTAATTCATCTGTTGATGAACACTTAGGTTGTTTCCATATCTTGGCTCTTAGGATTTTGATTTGCATTTCCCTGATGATAAGTGATGCTGAGCACCTTTTCATGTACCTGTCGGTCATCTGTATGTCTTCTTTGGAAAAGTATCTCTTCAGCCACATTGTTTTTACTCATGGTGCCTTTATAGTAAGTTTTGAAATAGGGAAATGTGAGTTCTCTCACTTGGTCTCAGGGAGCCCGATGCGGGGCTCGATCCCAGGACCCTGGGATCATGACCTGAGCCGAAGGCAGACGCTTAACGCCTGAGCCACCCAGGCGCCCCGGTCTTTAATTTTCAAGATTTTTTGTTATTTGGGGCTCCTTGCCATTCCATATGAATTTGAGGATCAGCTTTTCCATTCCTGTAGAAAGGCCACTGGAGCTCTGACAAGGGATCACACTGAATCTAGAGCTCACTTTGTGGGGACATTACCACCTTACCAATATTAAGTCTTCTGATCCATGGACATGCATGTCTTTCCATTTAATTAGGTCTTCTTTAACTCATTTTAGCAATATTTTGCAGTTTTCACTGTACAAGTTTTCATCTCCATGGGTATTTATTTATTCCTAGGTATTTTATCCTTTTGGGTGCTACTGGAAATGGAATTATTGCCTTAATTTCCTTTTCAGGTTGTTTACTATGTGTTGATTTTGTACCCTGACACTTTGATTAACTCATTTATTAGTTTTAGTAGCGTGTGTGTGTGTGTGTGTGTGTGTGTGTGTGTGTGTTCTTCAGGATGTTCTACATATAGAATAGTATCATCTGCAAATAGAGATATCTTTACTTCTTCCTTTCCAATTTGGATGCTTTTTATTTCTTTTTCTTGCCTAACTGCTCTAACTAGGACTTCCAGCACGATGTTGAGTAAAAGTGATAAAAAGTGGGCATCCTTGGTGATGGGTATTCAAGAGGGCACGTTCTGCATGGAGCACTGGGTGTTATATGCAAACAATGAATCATGGAACACTACATCAAAAAACTAATGATGTATGGTGATTAACATAACACAATTAAAAAAGAAAAAAAAAGTGGGCATCCTTGTCTAGTTCCTGCTATTTGGGGAAAAAGTTAATAGTCTTTCACCACTGAGTATAATGTTAACTGTAGGTTTTTCATAAATGTCCTTCATCGTGTTATGGACGTTCCCTTCTACTCCGAGTTTGCTAAGTGTTTTTTTCATGAAAGGGTGTTGAATTTTGTCAAATGCTTTTCTGCACCAATGAGATAATCATGTGGGGTTTTTTTCCTCGTCACATTGGTTAATCTCTGTATGTTGAAAATGCATCCTTGCATTCCTGGGATAAATCCCATTTGATCATGGTGTATAATCCTTTTAATGTGTTGTTGGAACTAGTCTGTTAGTATCTTGTTCAGGATTCTTACTATATATTTATCAGGGACATTGGTTGTAGTTTTCTTTTTTTGTGGCATCTTTGCCTGCCTTTGGTATTAGGACAATGGCAGCATCACAGGATGTGTTAGGAGGTGTTTGCTCTTCTACTTTTTGGAAGAGTTTGAATAGGGGGCACTTGGTTGGCTCAGTCAGTTAAGCATTCGAGTCTTGATTTCAGCTCAGGTGATGATCTCAGGGTCGTGAGATGGAGTCCCACGTCAGGCTCCGCAATCAGCATGGAGTCTGCTTGAGATTCTCTCTCTCCCTCTTTCCCTCCCCCCTCTAAAAAAATAAAAAGAGTTTGGATAGGATTTATGTTAATTCTTTTTTAATACCATTTTCTAAATTGTGGTAAAACATACCTAGCAAAAAGCTTACCAATTTAACCACTTTTAAGTGCACAGTGCAGTGGCGATCAAGCACACTGACACTGTTGTGCAATCATCCCCACTATCCATCTCCAGAACTCTTCCATCTTCCCCAACTGAAACCCTGACCCCATTAAACACTAACTCCCACCCCCTCCCCCAGTCCCTGGCACCCGCCATCCTGCTCTCTGTCTCTATGAACTTCACTTGAGGGGCCTCAGATAGGTGAAACCATACAGTTATTTTTCCTCTTGTCACTGGTTTATTTCACTTGGCATAACGACTTCACGATTCATTCATATTGAAGCATGGGCCAGAACTGCCTCTCTTGTTAAGGCCGAATAATAGTCCCTTGTATGTTCATGTCACATTTTGTGTACCAATCGCTTGTTGATGGGCACTTTGGTTGCTCTTACCTCCTGGCCATTGTGAATAATGCTGCTATGAACGTATGTGTACAAATATTTATTCAAGTCCCTGTCTTCAATTCTGGCATATGCCCAAAAGTGGAGTTGCTGGATCATACTGCAATTCTATTTTCAATCTACTGAGGAGCTACCATACTGTCTCCCACAGCTGCTGCACCTCTTCACATTCTCACTGGCAGTGAACGAGGGCTTGTGTCTCCAGCACCCCAGCAAACGGCAGGTGCCGCTTTCTTTCTCTTCTTCTCTCATGCCTGTGTTTACTCATCAGTCGTGTTGGCTCTGTCTTTAAAATGCAGCTCAACTCCCTTCATCCCCACCCTTCTCTGGGCACTGTCACCTCCAACCATCTCCTGACCACTCTTCACCTCTCCTGACCAGAAGCCAGAGTAAGGTTTTAAAATATCAACCAGATTGTGTCATGCCCCTGCTCAAAGTTTCCCAGAAGTGTCTGCTGACTTGAACCTAGTCCACTTACCTCCCCAACAACCAGTTTCCTGAGGCTCATCTGCCCCAGGCACACCAGCTGGAGTGCTGCTTCTTTGTAATTCATCACCATGGCAGAGGCTAAAGGCTAAAGGACAGTTGTCCCGTGGAAACTTAAAACCCTTTCTGAGAAGGAAAGGCAAGGCCCACAGGAGCTCATTACAGAGTGGGTCCTTTTAGAGGTCATCGTCTCTGGGGAAACAGGACCATCAACACAGAATCGGCTTGTAATGTGACATGAATCAGTATCAGGGATCAGTGAGAGATGTAGGGGGGGCCTGGGATGGATTGAGACAGGCGGACACATGGGCACAGTGACCAGGACTTACCAGAAAGGAGCAAAGGAAGATGAAGGAGACGAAGTAGAAGTAGGCAAAGTCGCTCCCACACTCACTGGCATTGGCGTGCTCATCACAGGCCTGGTTGCTGAGACAAGACAGCATGATCTCGTGCCAGGCCTCCCCAGTGGCACTCCTGAGAAGAAGGGCAGAGCCATGAGACCCACAAAGGAAGGTCCAGACCAGCCTGAAAAGGAATCTCAGAAGAGCTGGCTCAAGTGCATACCCTCCCTGGGCTCCCTCCTGCAGAGAACCCACTCATATGTAAGGTCTGGGTAAGAGACGCCTACTTCTTAAAAAGAATCCTCTGGCATTAGGTTTTCAAATTGATCATTAACTCGGAAAGAACTAGTTACTGAAAACGAGGCACTGCACCAAAAGTGAGCACCATGGTGAGCGCCCCTTCATGGACCTCTGGCTCCTCGGAGCCAACACAGCCCTTCCTGGCCTCCCTCACCCAGCATGTGCCATCCCAGCCTTCCTTGATGCAAGAAATGGGGGCTCCACCCCTCCCGTTTCTTAGGCCAAATATATTGCAGGCTTCCCTGCCTCCACTCCTTCTCACCAGCTTCATCAGCTCATCTACCTCCAAAAAACAGCTAGACTCTCACCACTTCTCAACACCCTGGGCTAAGCAACAACCACCTCCCCTGAGCTTCTGCAATAGCTTCCTCACGGATCTTCCTGCTCTGCCCCACCCAACAGCCAAGTGGGTCCACTAAACACAGGTGAGATCAGGTCACTTCTCCTCTCAATGACCCCTCACTCACTGCAAAAGCCAAAATTCACACAACTGCCCACAGCTCTGTGAAACTCGCGGCCTGCTCTTTCCCAGTGGTCTCTGCTTGGTCCACTCCAGCCACACCGGCGTCTGCTGTTTCCTGAACACACCAAGAACAACCCCACCAGCCTGAGGGGCCACCCTGGAGGACCCTTCTTCATGGACTTTGGTCCCTGGGTATGCAGCCAGCACGAAGGCCAGATGTGCGCTAGACTTGCAGGCGGACCAGAGGCCTGGGTGCCCCCGCCCCCAGCGGGGTGTGCCTGTGTGGCCAGCTCTGGGCACAAGCTGAGCCCACTTCCCATTAACAATGGCTAGGAGTAGGGGGCTTTTCCTGCAGGGCAGCTGTCCAATGCCAGGCCTGACTGATACTGGTGCTCACATGTGACACAGAGACCAGGGAGGAAAAGAGATCTTTGAGAACAAAGACTTAAAACTAAGGCTGGTTTCATAGGCCTGCCTCAATCTTATAGCACGAGGCAGGACATTAATAAATGAAGAGATGAAATGAACGTAATAGCTAAAGTCCAGAGAAATGATGTCATTTGGAGAAAGTGTAGGCCTAAGGATATTTGTCCATCTGACTAAAAAAACAAGAGTCAGACAACTCTCTCCAGGCAGCTTAGCTAAGCAGATCGGTCTGATCTCCCTCCATAGAAAGAAGAGCTCCACGGGCCCTGGAATGCATCTGCCTGGGATTAACCGTGCTGGGCACCCCCCAGCACAGGCCTTACCGCATCCTGCTGCACGTGCATAAACAAACACACGTGTGGGCACTTCCAGAAGGAGCCCCAGGCAGGGTTTTATGTCAGCACCCCTCCTCCACAAGTCCCTACGAAGAGCTCCTTTCTTCCCTCCTAGGGTCATGTGGTGGGCTTGCCTTAACGAAGGGGACCCTGGAGGCGTGAGACACATTCACCCCCTCCCCACAGCCCCCAAACCAGGATGGCCCACAGAGAGTGTGCCACGTCTCGGAACAAAGGCTGACACGCAGCCCTGTCGAGCACACAGGGAGGCGCCTGAGCCAGAAACAAGCTGCTCTGCCTGCCTTGGAGCCTGGAGCCTAGGGAACTGCAGTCCTGTGAGCCATGGGGGGCAGGTGGAGACACTCACACCAGCGGCTCTGGCCAGCTGAGTTCCTTGGGTCCCTGAGTAACACACTCTGTGTCCCCCTGCCCTGCTCCGCCCACCCCCCCGGCCCCCGATCCCACAGACCCTGCAGTCAACAAGGTGAGCAGATGGAAAGCCTACGGCCAGCACACCGAAAAAGGCCCTGCTGGACACCTTCTGTCCTCCCAGACCCTTGGCTGCAGCTTCACCAGAGGCCTTCTGGCCCCCGCCAGGGATCTGAGCTGAGCTGGTCAAGGCCAGCCTCACCTGGGGCTCTCAGGTTGACCTCCCTCAGGGGCTTCCCCTCCGTCTGTCCCGAGGCCCAGGAACCCTTAGGGAAGGAAGGAGGAAAAGGGGAGAAGAAGCTGGGAAGGCCCACTGAGGGGAAGCCAGCACAAGCTGGGGTCAGAGGGGGGTGGCCCTCTGGGTCGGCGCACGCCCTGGCGCTCCTGAACGGAGGAGCCTCTGAGCCTGCGCTGACCCCCAGACAACGCACCTGAACAACAGCATCAGGGCTTGTAGAAACGTCCTGAAGTTGTTGTGCCGGTTAATGCTGGTGTCGTCGTCCAGGGCAATGTTTCCGAAAACCTGAAACGAGAAAGAAGGCTGCAGGCTGATACTGCTGGGTCCTCAGGAGCTGTGGCCAGGCAGAAGAGGGTGTGTGCACGTGAGGACCCACAAGGCACAGGATGCCGCCCTTAGCCACCACCACTGCCGCAGGGGCTGGAGGGGCCAGCGCTTCCAGCCAAACACGTCACCGCCCCCCCAGCTCCGCACGTCTACAACCGCAAGTCTGCATGCCGAGTACAAATGCCCCCCGGAGCTAAGTCTATGTGGGCTGCGCTATATATAAGACAGGAAGCACTTGAAAGTTCACTCTGTCATCAATGACTCCAAAGCAGTAATTATATTGGTAATAGCTATGAGGTCAACTTGAAAGTTTCTTTTTACATTTCTGTGCAAATATCACAATGGGCTTTTTATCCATTTTAATTGATTTCTTTTTAGTGTTAGGAATGCAAACAAGTCAGTAACTGTACTTGGCTTAAAATCTGGAATCTGGCTGAAAAATTTATGAACTATCACATATTCACCAAAAACAAAGATCAGTGACCCTTCTGGTCTTATAAATTCCCAAACCAAAGCGGGCACAAATATATATATTTTTTAAATAGCATCAGATCTCAGCAAATTTTAAAGGAAGAGAACCTTTTTAATCCTTGAAGTAGAGTTTAAAAATCAGTTTTCAGCTAACCTTTAAGACAATGGCTTCTCCCACTATAATTTAACATTTGGATCCATCTCCCACCCTACTGTTGAAAAGTGGCCAGATGCCAAAGATTTAAAACTGGAACACTGCTTTGTGTCTTTTAAATGTTTTTCCAAATAGCTGACAAAGGGTTCTTCGGCAAAATAAAGGCAATCTAACTTATCCAAGCTGAATCTGACAGTACAGTGATCTGGTGTGATCCTGTTGACTTTTTCTTCTGTGATATATAATTTCCTGTAAAGGATCAGGTCAACTCTCTGGACTAACAGAATGACCAGCTGGTGCTTTGCCAGCCACTCAGCACCAGGCAGATGTGCTCAAAGGCTCCACCACCACGGGGGCCCAGCACCCAGTCAAACATGCCCATCAACACCCTAACAGCCCAATGGGGTTCCATTCAGGAGCACAGCAGAGCATTTTCCCGCAGACGGTGGAGCTACGCCTCACTAGTGGACTCTGGGTGACAGGCCCAAACCCGTGGTGCCCAGCCTCCGTGTCCGTATCGGTAGAACAGCCTTTCTGAGAATTAAGTTCATAAAGTGCTTCAAACATAGAAATGTTCCCCAAGTGCCAATCTGTCATTGTTACCATTTGATGACCATGATCAGTGCCCTTTTGCCCCAGGGCACAGGGGCCCCTTCTGCTCCCTGTCCCATCAGGCGCACCCACCTGCATGCCGATGATGGCGTAGATGAAGAACAGCATGGCGATGAGCAGACACACGTAGGGCAGGGCCTGTGGAGACACATGGAGGACAGGGCAGCTCCAGGGAGGGCTGCCCAGCTACCTTGCTCGGGCCTCGTCTGCAGAGTGGACGGTGGCCGGGTCTCTGGGGCCACCCAGACCCCAGCGACCACAGATCCACCCCCACTGACCATGAAGCCCCTCCACCAAGAGACTGCCTCAGTTCCTTCGTCTATAATCAGTCATAGAACCCACCTCAGAGTCAGTGAGCATTACCAAGATGCTCTCTGGATCACTTAAAATGTCTTTGTAAACTACAATAGGATAACGGGTGCCAACAAGGAGCCTCCACGAGGAGGGGCTGCTCTGGTGGCAAGGAGGAGGTGGTGGCCACAGCACTGTGCATCACACAGGGGAGGGTCAGGGCACGAGGGCCGTGCCTGGCTTCACCTTGAAGGACTGGACGAAGGTCCACAGCAGGATGCGGATGGTGTAGCCCTGGCGCAGCAGCTTGATGAGCCGGGCAGCACGGAAGAGGCGGAGAAAGCTGAGGTTGATGAAATTGTTCTGTAGGGAAGAGAGGCTGTTCTCTAACCTGCAGAGACCAGCCTCCTGCAACTGCAGGGGCTGCTCCCCACCCACCTCTCCCTGGCGTGCTGTGGTCCCGAAGAAAAGTGGATACAAAGAGAGATCGAACAAAACGTCACTGCTCTACAGTATAAGCAGCAATCGGCCACCAGAAAACCTTCCAAAAGTAAAGCTTGTCATTGCAAATCACTTCTCATGCAGCAAATCAAAGAAACCCCTCCGCTTTAGGCTCCCCTGCCCCCGACAGGGAGGGAGAGAGAGAAAAATTCTCAGAAGCAGCTCCTTGCTGCCAGGTGGAGCCAGGAGACCAACTGTGGATGGGCCTCTAACACTGACCGCCTCTTGCAAGACACAGCCAAGCCGTCCAAGTGCCGGGCAGGGCTGCTTCTTCACCGAGAGCCTCTGAAGGGCCCTTCGCTTCTCCATACGGCTAGCAAAGCCCCTGCTGCCTGGGACCTGGCAGAGGGGCAAACATCTCTTCTGGGGCTGCTCCTGGTGCCTGCAGACAAGTCACCATAGGAAGGGTAAGTGTTGGCGATCCTGCTGCCCACACCACGGAAGCCACTTATGAAATCCGCAAATGGTCTCAACTCCAGAGATCCCAGGGTATCTAGCACTGCTCCCTCATCCAAGAGGTTCAAAATCAAGCACAAAAAGAAGCAATAAACTCTGGACTCCACAGATTACCTGGGAGTGAGGCTTCCACCCTGGCCCAGGGGCGCCTTGAGTTATTGGCACATCCCCTTCAGGGAACATGGCTCTGGACGGTGTCCATGATGTGGGGGTGCTTGTGGCCCTGGGCAGCCTCCCACCCTCTGTCTGCTTGGAGACCAGGTGCCCGCACGCAGCCTGACAGCAGCTTCCTGCCACTTTGGTGTTTTAACATATGCAAGCAGCTCAGGCCTAGACACATCGTATCGCCAGATTCAGTGGTCAGATGAAGAGAAAAGAACACGACATGTTGAATGAGAGCAGCAGTAGGAGAGCACATGCAGGAGGCATGGGGAGCCTGGGGAGAGCTGGCCGCCCTCCTCCAGGGCTGCCCATCTGCTCTTGGCTGGGCTGAGGCCTTCGGTGGAGAGGCAGGTCTCACTCTTACTTCTAAGGACAGTGGCCCCAACCCAGCCCTTGTCTGCCTCTTCGGTTCCCACCGGGGTGGCTGGAGACTAGACTGCCTCTGCTGGAGGGCTAGATGTTGGAGCCATGGGGTGGGAGGTCTGGTAGTCACAGGGAGGTGCTGACTGTGGTCCAGATCAGCAAGAAGGCAGGAGTGGACCTTGAGGTGTGACCCTGGAGGGCACACAGTTTGCCTAGCACTCCCTCACCTGCTTGTGCTGGGGAAAGTGAATCTCAGTGGTACAGGATGGCCAAGAGACATCCACACCCGCCCCGTGGGCCCCAGGTTCTCAAATGAGCCAGTCACCTCGGGAGGATGGGCACAGAGATGGAAGGGAGACTTTGTCTACAGTGCTGGGAAATCCTTTGTACAAGACAATAAAGCAGAGGAACGGGAGGGAGCTTCCAAGGGCCCGGCCTCTAAAGCACCTCCTCACTTGGGTCTGGAGGGACCAAGGCTGTGATAACACAGTTATCATTTGCCCAGCCCAAAGCACTCTGCTCAGGCCACTGCCACAGACAAGATTTCCTGGAGATATTGGGGAAAATCTAGGCTCTGGGTGAGAAAGAAGGGATGGAAGACAAGGCAGGGGAAGGCACTGTCCATCCACAGAGTTAGTGCATGAACGCAAAGCTCAACAAGTCACCTACTACTGCTTGTTGAGACTCAAGTTCTCACCCCTCCACCCAGATGTCTTTTCTTGGGGCTCCAGGGGGCATTCGGGAGAGGGGTGGGGGTGGCAACAGACAGACAGCCTAGAGAGCCATGAGGACGGATGGCGGCAGCAGCCACAGACACACCGAGCACAGCGTGGCAGGCAGAGCACTCCGTGGCTGCGCCCAGGGCGGGAGCTGCCCGGCACCACCATGCGAGCGCATGCAGGAGAGCAGGGGGCAGCAAACACACGGCAGCCTCCCCACGGCTAGTCGCCTCTGGCCTTGGCCAACCCCTTGGAGGTGGACAGAGCTTGCCCCATCCTCCCAGAGTCCGTGGTTCCTGTCACACCAGAGAGCACCTACTACTTCACCTACTATTTCAAAGCCAGGCCCTGCCTTATTGCCATCTGCCTCTGCATCAGGAAAGGTCTAGAGCACCCCAAAGATGCATCATCGCACCTCTCAATGTGGTAGCTGATTCACCTTGAGGGTACACTGGTCCCTGGCTCCTCTGAGCCCCTTGCTTCCTCATCCACAAGATGGAGACATGAGGACATTGTGCCCAGACAGTGAGGAGTCTGAGATTTAAGGGATTTAAAGGTACGCCGGGCATTGTGAAACACGGCCCGCACAAAGGGGATCAACAGGCCTCAGGCCCAGGTCAGCCTCTCCCGCATCCAGGTACATCACTGTTTCCAGTCAGGGTCGAGCAAAGTGACCCGTGCACATCTGCTGGGGGCCACAGTCCACGCTGCAACAAACTGCTCTCCTAATCAGCTTTGTTCTCATGGGACAACGATGAAGAAAAGAAAAGCTCTGTACACCCCAACATGCGCAGCATGTCAGGTGATGATGTGTGCTCTGGAGGACGAGGAAGGGCACGGGGTGGGGGGGGGCGGTGCTCTTCCCAAGTGGACGGGAAATGGCCACGAAAAGGCCTGAGTGAGTCGAAAATTTCTGTGGCATCAAATGGCATTTTCTCACAACTCAAGATCTTCTGCTCCACTTGTGAAATACTTTATCATTAGTGTTTGTTTTCTGTAACAGGAATCTCAAATATTTGCTACTTTATGTGAATTTCCAGTCACAGCTTCAGTTTAATCTGCTCTCCTCTCAAACATCACTGAAGGCCTGGAAGGAAGCCCCAGTTCATGCTACCTGTACTCCACACGAGCTCACTGAGCAAGGGTGCACAAGTGGATCAACGATGCCTGGGTGCAAGAGCCCTGAGCTTCACTTTCTCTGGGGGCAGACCCTCTTCCCACTCCATTAGGCCTTACACCACCCCTTTCTGAATCATGAAGACAAAATCTCCAATCCCCTCCAGCCCTGAGACCCAGAGAGGGTTCCCTATAGAAGGGCATGTCCAGGGAGAATGCTATGGGAGACATCGTCAGAGGCCACTGGGGAGAACCAGCCTTGTATGTTGGTACAGTGGGGACAGAGCAGAAGGGAGATGGTGCAAGAGAAACCATGGACTCTACAGGATCAGGTCCAAACTCATGTCCTACAAAATCCCTCCAATTCTGAGCCCAATCCCAACAAGAAAAACTGGGCACTTACCCGCTTCACTCAGAAGACCCTCCACCTCCTCTCTAGACCCAAGGCCAGTTCCTGAATCAAATGGCTCCTGGGAGGGCCTTCAGAAGCCCCTGCTGGACCCCAGGAGCCGAGGAGAAGAGGCCAGAGGGGATGGGCACTGCCAGACTCTGACCACACACCTTAGGAAGGCAGTGGTGAGGAGTCACAGGAAATGGAAGAAAGAACAGGAGTAGAGCAAGCAAAGCAAGGAGTTTTAAGAACTGTTTAAAGTCATGAAACCAACCGTTTCCTATATGTGATGTTTTCATGGATGGATATTTGCGTATTATTTACAGATTGGGATGTTTGAGCAGCAGGCGCGCAACATACAGACGGAGACATGGTTTTCGCATTGTATGTTGGTTGGATGGCGTGAGTCAGCAGGTAGGTTAGGGTAAATCAAGAACAAAAACAGAAAACAAAAGAGAAAATGAGTCATCAACACAAGCAAAAACTCAAACTTTGAATACCTCACTGGAAAATTTTAGGATTTTAGTAAACTTTGCATATTTGGCTTAAAATACATCAAATCAAAACATATTTTTGAAATCTGTAGGTTATGCAGACAGGGTGGCATTCATTTGCATTCCTGTTTGTAATGCAAATCCAAAGATGACTCACAGACACTTATTTTTTTATTTCCAGGCAAAGAAATCAATGTCAGTTTTATGCTGGCTTGGGAATGCTGTCTCTACATGACCCTGGTTAAGACTATTACTCTGTTTTGATTAAGTTGGCGGTGGGAACTGACACTCATATTTTTGCCTAAGGAAAAAAAAGTACATTCACAAAGTAACATATGAAGTGACTACAAATGAACAAAAATAAAGACACCACTAATCCACACGACGACTTCCTTTCATCTTTTCCCCTCTCGGCAGAACTGGGTGAAGGACTGAGCTCCGAGAGCACTAGCAGCCAGGGCACAGCAGACCTTCCAAGCCAAGCGGCTCCTCAGCCCTCCCACCGGCCCTGCTGGGCATCAGGGGCTGATGGCAGCAGCCATGGAGGGCTTATTGGAAGTAAGGTCTGATACAACCACAAGCCCCCTTGGCCTTGCGTGTCCAACAGCTGAGGGACAGACACGGCTGCTCCAGCCACCTGCGCTACAGAAGGTCTCTGCCTCGTGTGCGGGCCTCCTTGGAGGCAGAGGTTTCCCTGGAAGACAGCTGGGCATCGTGCTCTCTGCATGTCTGGCAACCCCCACCCTAGATGCCTGCTCATCAGTCCGCCCTCTCTGGCCAGGAGGCACACGCATGAAGAAACCCCCAGAGCTGTGCCCTTGCAGATGGGAGCGCAATGTCTGGATCCCTTTATCCAGGGAACAAAGATTCCTGTGTCCAAGGACGAGGCCTGTAAGGATCAGCAGCCAGCTTGCTCCTCCCAGAATCCACACTGGTACGAACTATTTCTGGATGAGAAGCACTTGGGCAGTGCCACAATGCCAATGGTTGGTGTGACAGAACATCCTTGGTTTTTGTGTGAAAATGGCAGCTCAGAACTTTCCCCGCATTATTTGGATTATTAATTTTTTTAAACCATAAAACATACCACATACACAAAAGAATATGTATAAATACGTGTATGGATGCACATTTTCAAAGAAAAATCATAAAATGTCCATATATTCATCACCCAGCTTAAAGAAAACAGCATGTCACCATTACTTTTGAAGCCCGTCCTGTCTCCCTTTCTCCTCCCCAGATGTAGTAGCTACCCTTAATTCTTGTTAATGATTGCTCTTCTTTACTGTCTTACCACAAACTCTTAAAATGCGTTATACTTGACTTTTCTTAGCCTTTTAATGGGACTCTACCGTATGCAGCCTTCGCGGACTTGGGCAAACTTGTGCTGACGGCGAGCAAACTCTGCTTCTGAGAAGCATCCCTCCTGATGCGGAGACCACCACCCTCCAGTGCGTGCGGCACTTCACTATGTTCACGTCCCCTGACAATCAGTGCGTTCCGCTGCTACTGTGAACAAGGTAGCCACGACCCTCTGTGTGAAAGTGTCTCCAGGTCACCTGCCCAGACACCCTCTGGCTTATGTGTCTAAGTCGCTGCAGGCATGCATATGTCCAGCTTTCTAGGGATTGCCACACTCTTCAGAAAAGGTTGTCCAACGAACACCCCCAGCAATAGCATGGAGGTTCTGGCTGTCCCACTTGCTAACCATCAGCATGGCTGGAATTCCCGTTTGACGTCTGACAAACCAGAGGGTGTGAAATGGCATCTCAATGTCATTTCACTTTACATTTCTTTAATTACAAATAAGGGTGAGCAGCTTTTCCTATGTTAATTGGTCATTTCTGTTTCTTATTCTTTTAGTAAAATGCCCAATTATGCCTTCAGCTCATTTTTCCATTGGTTGCTTTTGTTTTTCTTAATGATTCACAGAAGAGCCTTGCACATTCTGGACACTAACCTTTGTTAATGGTTTGGAAAACCTCTCTGCCCTCCGGCCACGCCTTTGTCACTAAATGTTGGTGCATCATAGAACTCAGTAGCTCATTCTTTTCTCTCCTTTATTGATCTCATTCAGTCTCATGGATCTGATATCATCTTATATGCTCATGGTTCCCAATCCTATGAGACTGGCATGAATCTCTTCTCCAAACTCCAGGCCCATCTGTCCAACGGCCTGTTGGATGATTCCTTCAGGAAGGCCAACAGGCAACTCAAATCTAACATGTACAAATTGCATCCAGTCCACAAGTACAAACAGTCCACAACAAACCTGTTCCACCCACAGTCTTTCCCATTTCAATTAATGATAATCCATGTTCCCAAGTACTTGCTCAGACTTTGATGCCATTCTTGCTCAATTTTCACACAGACATCTGGTCCATCTGCAGCTCTACTGGAAAATACATCCAGAATGACGGTCTCTCACCTTAGCCCCTCTGCCGGGCTCCCTGCTATGGCATTCAGTGGCACTCACATCCTCACAGGCCCCATACTCAATTGTCAGCATCCACATCTTTTTTTCCTGAGAATTTTCCCAGGCCAGGACACAAGTGCCAGAGAATTAACATTCTCTGGCCCCCTCTCCCCAGCAACCTTCAACTAGTAGCTAGCAGTACTTGCTGAAAAATACCCCAGTCACCCCGCCACTTGCTGGGATAACAGAGGCTCAGGGCTCCTAATGAGGACCCACAGTGGTAACTGACTTCATAGTACCATGTACTGGCTGCCTCCCTTCCCTGGCTCACTTCCTTGTTCCCCTAGTATTCCAGGGATCACCTCCCAAATAAATGACTTGCATTGAACTCCTATCTTGGGGTCTGTTTCTGGGATAACCCAACTGAGCCCTAACTTGCCTAGCTGCTTCTGCCTGTGCCCTGCACTATATTCTCAGCCAGAGGTTTGGTCTGAAAAGCCAGATTATGTCACTCCTCTTCCTACCTCACTCAAAATAAAAACCAAAATTTACTGCAACTGCAAACCCTTCCCTGCTCCCCATTTCCTCTGCCCTTGCTGCTTCCGCCCTTGTTCATGATGCTCCTACAGCAGTGTGCCCACGTCCTCCCTCAGGCATGCAGGTGCAGGGCTCAGTGCTGCTCCCCCAGGGCCCCCTGCTCCACGTCCTCACAACCCAGACATCTTCACTTGGAAGTCAGCAACTCAGTGACGTCTTGTCTGAGCACACAGCCATCAAAGCCCCCCTCCCCCCAATCCGGTGTCTCATACCGCTTCTCTGCTGTGCCTTCTCCCAGTGCCTCTCATTGTGTAACACTGTGTCTCTCTCACTGGAATGAAACTCCAGAAGAGCAGAGATTTTCATCTTTTGTCCCAGCACTTAGAATACTGCTTAGCACATGATAGGCAGTGCATAAATATTTATAATGGATAAACAAAGGAATGTGATGCAAATATCCCCTCCCTCTTCATGGACTGTCCTTTCTTCTTTTGATAAACAGAAACTCTTTATTTTATAGAATTTTTTTTCAGTTATGGATGGTGCTTCCTTAAGTTTGCTTAAGCAATCAGTCCCTATCCCAAGGTCTTAAAGATAATCTCCTGTATTTTCTTCTAAGAGTTTTAAAATTTTTTCCTCTTGCATTTAAGTATTTTCATCCATTTGAAATAGATTTTTTTTGTGAATGGTGTGAAGATCCAATTTCTGTCTTTCCCCATATTGATCATCATTATTCCCACATCAGTTGTTGAATTGTCTCCCCACTAAGTAGCACAGTCATACATCATGTTTCCATATACGAGTGATTTTGATTCTAGGCTCTTGATTCTGTCCATTGGCTCATTTACTATCCCCAAGCCAGCACCACAGTCTTAATGTTCTAGCTTTATAATAAGTCTTATCATCAACAAGAACAGTACCTCTCCACCCCCACTGCCCCAGCAGCACTTTCTGCTTCTTAAGTATCTTGAGTATTTAAGGGGCCTTTGCTCTTTCTGATGAGTTTTAGAAGCAACTTGCCAATTTCCATAACAGACAAAACAAAAACAAATTCACTTACTGAAATTACATTGAACCTACAGATCAATTTGGGCAAAACCATCTCTGAAATTGACACTACTTATTGTTTTACGTGCTGACACCATCTATTTAAGTCTCCTTTACTATCTTTCCCTGAGGTTTAGCACTTTTCCACATAAAGATCCTGTGTGTGGATGTTATTAGGGTTACAGCCAGGACTGCTGATGCTGTTATGACATGCAGTCAACTACTCACTCAGGTACTCCACTCAGCAACCGTGCTAAACACTCTTAGCAGCTTGAGATTATTCCAGATTTCATCTACAGATAATAATGTTATCTATGAATAATGGCAGCTTTGCCTACTTCTGTTCTAATACTTAGGTGTTTTATTTTTCTTGTCTTATTCATTCAACAAGTGTCTACTGAATACCTGAAGTGTCAGGCATTATTCCAAGCACTGGAATATGGCAGTGAACTGGACAAAAACCTCTGTCTTCATGGAGCTGACATTCAATTTATTGAACCGACCAGGCCCTGAAGTTCAATGTGCTTATAGGTATTGTCCTTTTCTAATTTTAAAGGGAATTCTTTCCAAATTTCGCCATTATATGATGTTAGCACAGGATTTTTGGTAAATTCTCTTCATCAAGTCAATAATTCCTAGATTGCTAATAATTTCTATCATGAATACAATTTTAGTTTTATTGAATGTCTTCTCTGCACCCGTGACAGGATCCCATTAATAGTGTTCTTTGATCTGTTAATGTAAATTAGACTTTCTGATGCATTTTGCATCTACGTTAATGAGTGAGCATGGAATATGACTTCCTCTATTATACTCTATCTTTTAAATAATTTTGGGGTACAGATTGTACAAGTCTCATATAAATAGTTAGGGAATGTACACTCTTTTTCTATTCGCTGGAAGAATTTGTTTAGGATTAGAATGTTCTTTCCTCATATTTTAGGTAGAAACCTAATGCATAAGACTACTACAACCAGTGGTATGAGGCAAGACAAATTAGTTATCACACCTCACACTTCCTACTCCTGGTAGGCTTCCTTGAGTTTTGGAGATGGCATACACCACCGAAGAAATACTGCTGTGACCCATTTATCAGATGACACAAAGCTGCTAGGTTTGAGAGGATTCAGAGCAGGAGAGGGCTCTCTAGTAGATCCATGCTACAGTACCAGGAGCCCTACAACGTGGGCCATAAGATGCAACAGATTCCACAGTACTGGGGTATCTGTGGGAGATAAAGACACTGTGTGGAGTCCCTGGAAAGCCCACATAGAAAAGTCAGTGCAAACACCTAGGATTCTGGAGCAAGGGCATGTCATCTGCTGAAGACATCACCAATGAGAGGGGCCACTCCTGGCTGCTGGGCCCTGGTGGACACCGTGTCCGACCAGGAGACAACTCTGTCTATGGCACCAATGCTTCTCTTTATGAGTGTGTGTTGCAGGCCTGCCAACAATCCAGTGTTATGATGGAAGTGCTACATCCAGGGCCAAACCCAAGCACATCTAGAGGGCACAGACTCATGACAGGTGGCCCAGTGCCCCAGGCCTTGCACCTTTGCTGCACCTGTCTTCCTTAGCTCACTCCTACCCCAACATATCATGGGATGATCACTAAAGCCAGGAGGAAAAACTCAAGCCCGTTATATGAAGCGGTTGGCTCAATACATTGGTGCCACTAGAACCCCACACAGAGACGAGCTGAAAGACAGTGGTGAGGCAGAGTTCTAGGTGGTGAACCCGATCAGCCATGGCACGGATGGAGAAAGAAGTGGCCTGTGGTATGGATTACAGGACCTTAGGCAAGAGCTAAAGCTTGGCCAGGGCTCCGGAGGGAACAAAGGTTGGAGAAAGGCATCCAGATGGGCCTAGGGAATGGATGCGACATGCAGGTCCTTGTATTACACACCAGTGTCCACCACAGAGCATCCACAGCTGTAGGGGCACTAAAAACCAGGCCTTGAGATGGTTTACCCAACAGATGACAGCCAGCCTCTATCCTCACCAGCCCCAGTGTTCACATAGTAGATCCATGAATGGAGTGACCATGATGGCTGAGATGAAGGCTGTGCCTGAGCCCAACAGGTGGGCTGATCCAGCCATGACCACTACTAAACACCCAGCCCACTATGAGCAGAAGTCAACGAGGCCTCTACAATGCACCATGCTTTAGGCTGTCAACCAGCCACTTGGTGGTAATTTGCTTACATGAGAATCCTTTCACCTGGAAATGGCAGTGATTTGTCTCTACTGGGATCACTCACACTCTGGGTGTGGGTTTGTCTTTGCCCATGGAATACCTTGGCCGGCACCAGTATCAGAGATTTACCCATATTGGATTCCACATAACATCAACTCCAAACCGAGCAAGCAGAAGCAGGTACAAAGAAGCAGGTGACTCTGGATCCACTGGCATATAATATTCAACATCATTCAGGAGGTGGAAACCTCATAAAACACTGAAAAAGCCTCTTAAAGGCACAGATTAAACGCTGGCTTGGTGATGTACCTCACAGAGTTGGGATATTGTCCTTCAAGATGAACTGACAGACAAGAGATGGTACTGGGTGTCCAACTGTTGCACAGATCCAGAAAGCAAGCGGTGGAAGTAGGGGTGGCCCCTCTCACTATCCTCCAGCAACCCAGGTCAGACTCTGTTCTCATCATCTCCATAAGTTTAGGTTTGGCAAATCTAGAGGTCCTGGCTCAAGGGGTAGGGAAGGCTTCCACTGTGGAACACCAAAGTCATGGTGGGCCCCTGTCACTTGTGCTCCTCATGCCGTAAGACCAGCAGGCAGAGCAGAGTTTCCAGGCTGGCCAGGGTACTGGATGCTGGGTATGGAGAAGGGCAGAGCTACCATTACACAGGGTAGGAAGAAGTCTATCTGGAAATCAGGGGGTTCACTAGAGCCCTTCTAGTGCTCTATGACCAGTCTTAATTATGACTGGACTACTATGGCAGCCAGAACCACACAAGGGTGTGACAAGCAGGGGCTTGGGCTTCACAGGGTGACAGTGTGGGCTGCCTCATCCCGCCCAGGAACTAGAGCGGCAGAAGGCTGGCCACCAGTCAGGGGACCCCAAAAGGGGTTAGGAAGAATAAGTTAATGAACATCAACTTAACTCAGACTAGTTCTAACTGGTTACCAACCCTCTTCTCCCACACATCGTGACCAGCACCCTCCTGAAGAATGAGAGAAGTGAACCCAGTGTGAGATGTGGGCAGAGCTGAGTGGGGCCAGGGTAACAGCAGACGCTCGTGTACTCCAGTGCGGTCCTGTTACCAAGGAGCCTGATATTCCTTCCTCCCCAGTGGTGGCCAGAGCCTGCTTTGCCTGCACGTGGGGTGCACTCAGAAGGGCTGGAGGTATCTGACAATTCAAACCCCCAGGTGCAGCCCTTAGCTGTGGACTAATCAGTACAGAGGCATAAGCTCTGCAACTCTGAGGTGTGACCACCCTGTCTCCAAGCCCCCATCGGGGATGACCCAAATGCACCCCAACACTTGGCTCCAGATACATTTCTGATCCTCCTTCTCTTACCCATCCATTTCCCCAAACCTCTCTCTCATGGTTTTGCCTGGGAGTGCTTCCTAAGAAATGACTTGTACAAGAACCCCACCTTAGTGTCTGCTCCTAGAAAATTCAACTTAAGACTGAGATGAGATTTTTTGCCATTTAATTCTGACATAATGCATTATACTTAAAGAACATTGCTTTATGATTCAGATTCCTCGAAATTTGTCGAGACAATTTCGTATTTTAGCACTTGGTCAGTTTTTACATATAATCTGTGTATGTTTGATATGAATGAGTATCTCATTTTATTTACACACACACACACACACACACACGTAAAACAAACCTAATACTCTATTCTTGTTGGTTTTAGTTCATGTACTTTGGTGCCAAGTTGTTAGATTTGTTAGACACACACAGATTTAAAAGATTGTTGTCTTCCTGGTCAGTTGTTACAATGAAGCTCCTAGGTGACTCTCAGACCACCAGACTAGAAGACCTTTTGGAAACCACTTTCTTATCCAAGAAAAAGTATTTCCCAAGACAATACCCAATCCCCAACTCCACCTCTGGAGAGGAGCCTCCTTCTTTCCAGGGGCTCCTGGGGAACTCTGGCAAGAGAGAAGGGGCTAACACTCAGAACCTGGAGGCGCACTGAGGAGCACTGCCCAGAAGGAAACCATTCTGGGGCCCTGCAGGAAGGACAGGAAACGCTACTTACCGCAATCTCTGTTACTAAAATATCAGTAATACTTCCCAACACAGTGACAAAGTCAAAGACATTCCAGGCATCTCTGAAGTAGTTCTGGAGAGAAAAAAGAGCAGTTACTGCTAGAGGCTGGTAAGTGTTCTGCCAGGCAAGGAGTTGCAGGAAGTACCCCTAATCAAGAAAGGAGCAAAGGGACAGATGGGCCACCCAGGTGGGACACCACAGCTGGGTAAGCAAACACCTGTGGGTCTGGGCAGGTGCAGAACTGAGAGCTGTGTATCCAAAGAGGAGGAGCCTGGCCCCGCCTGTCTCCAGGAGCTGGGCTAGGGGCAGAGCTCAGGCAGCTCAGGGTATTGGAGCAGCCCCTTCCTCAGGGCCACCACAATGTCACATTTGCTCTGGGGGCTTGGGGAATTCCCACCTCTAAGCTACAAGTCCCTGAAGATCCCCCCTACAGAGAGGGAGCCAGAATGCAGACCACCAAAAGGCCAAGAGGGAGCCAAGGCACCTACCAGCACCCCAAAAGCGATGATCTTCAGCACGCATTCCATGGAGAACATGGATGTGAACACAATGTTCAGGCATTTCAACATTAGCTCATATTCATACGGTGCGTCATAGAACTGCACGGGGAATAAGTGCCATTGGCTACAGGTTCAGCTGCCCCAAGACACCCCAGCCTTGACCTCCTGCCAGAGCACAGAGAACTGCACGCCTGCCCAGGGTAGGGATACCCATCCCTGCTCTCCCCGTTTTCTCCCAGGACACTCTCACCATCTCAGCCCACAGAGAACCCAGGGCACTGGGCTTCTATAGGCATCCCATGCTGACCAGGACGTGATCAGCTGCAACTATGGCTCTCTCTCTCCATCTCTCTCACACCCCAGCTGGCACCCACTGTCCCCCGTGCTGGGCCAACATACCTTCATCATTAGCACCACTGTGTTGAGGGCGATCATGGCCATGATGAAGTACTCGAAGGGAGGCGAGACCACAAATGTCCATGTCTTGTACTGGAATGACTGCTTGTCCTGGGGCATGTACCGCGTCAGGGGCTTGGCGCTGATGGCGAAGTCGATGCAAGCCCTCTGCCCGGGGACAAAGGAGCACTGAGAACATGGTGGGGGTGGGGGGAACCCACACTGCAGCACCCACTGCACCCCACACCCGTCTCTTCCATCCTCGCAGGCAGCCCTGACCAGCCACACTCAGTCTCTCCCTGCCCCTGTGCTGGCCACCAGCTATGCGGTGGTGAGCGAGTACCATGCGGAAGGGAAGTCCATTGGTTCTGCCCACACTGCCCATCAGGGGAGCCCAGCAGAGCATCCAATGCACACGTGCACATGGGGCAGAAGAGGGAGCCACCCACCTCGTTCTTCTCCAGGCTGCATTCAGACATCACCTTGTCCCCCTGCTCCTGGAAGGTGATGATGATCAAGGCCACAAAGATGTTGACGAAGAAGAAGGGGAAGACCACAAAGTAGACCACGTAGAAGATGGACAGCTCCATGCGGTACCCGGGGCTTGGGCCTTGCTCCTCATAGGTGGCGTCCACAGAGTGTTTCAGGACCCTGCACCAAGGGCAAACACCAAGTGTCAGGGGGACCCCTGACGACAGAGCCATGGGAAAGTCAAGACCTGTATCACAGGTGAGGCTTCCATACCTGAGCCCGGAGATGGCAAAAGGAAGGGGATGCTCAACACTGCGGGCCTCAGCCCGCTCCCTAGGACCGCAGTCTCCTGAGGTAGACTACCTTCCCGATAGGGCTTGTACTCAGGGCTGTTGGAGGGCCATCAAGGGGAGGTCTCCAGGGACTGGAGGTCCTAACCCCAGGACAGGTGGAGGCCCAGGAGTTCTGCCCTGCCCTGCTTACTCCTAGCTCACACCTGCTCATGCCCAGTTCACCAGCTCATACCCAGCTTCACCTGCCTTTAGAAAACCCTGGGCTCCTGGCACAGCATTGATCCTACCTTCTGAGCGGTGGTCCTCCCAGCCCCAAAGGAAGTCCCCAGTCATCCAGTGTGGCACTGAACAAATACATCCCTCTGTCTACCCTTAACTGAGGCCAGAAGGGTAGCACAGGGAGATACCAAATAGCCCCACCTCCCTCTGGCCTTCAGCCACTCAAAAACGATTTTCAGGAGATCACTATGCTGTGTACTTTGTCTTAATCTCATCCTCTTTCCAGGTTGCCCGCTCCTGGAAGGCAGAGCCATGTCTTACCTGGTGGGTGCAAGAGCCTATGGTGTATTTGCTGGATGACTAGAACACAAACGGATGCAGAGTTTGAGACTCCCTGCCCAAGCTGCCCCTCTGCTCTAGCGTGATCTGCCACAATGAGCCAGTGAGCACTCACATGGGCCACCCTTCTCCTGTGGACACTGTGAACAGTGTCAGCAGAGCCCAGAGCACATTGTCGTAGTGAAAGTCGTATTTCTTCCACTGCCGGGGCTGAGCTTCCACCTCCTCCTTCTCATAATCCAAATACTGACCCCTGGGGATGAGAACATAGATGAGGTCAGAGGTTAGAGACAAAGGGTCCAAACACGCTGATTTGTCTATGGTCAACTGATTTTTGAAAGGGCTGTCCATCCAATGGAGGAAGAACAGTCTTCTCAACAGAGAGAGTGGGACAACTGGGCGTCCACTTGCAAAAGAAGGAAGCCGGACCCTACCTCACGCCATGTACAAAACTCAACTCAAAATGGACCAAAGACCTAAAGGT
The DNA here is from genome assembly GCF_964656455.1 of Halichoerus grypus. NCBI lineage: Eukaryota > Metazoa > Chordata > Mammalia > Carnivora > Phocidae > Halichoerus > Halichoerus grypus. The sequence goes on along the minus strand of NC_135725.1, from coordinate 93,933,433 downwards.
ACAAGATAAAACTAGAAAGCTGTTGGAAGAAGACACAGGAGGCCTGGAATTAGGGAAAGGATCGTTAGATACGACATCAAAATCATGAGCAGCAAAAGAAAAAAGTAGGTCAATTCGACGTCATCAAAATGTAAAGCTTTGTGTTTCAGAGACATCATCAACACACAGAATGGGACCAAATATTGGAAAATCGTCTCTCTGATAAGAGTTGAATCTAGAATATATAAAGAACTATATTATAATCAATTATAAAAAAGACAAATACCCCGATTAATAAAAATGGATAAAATATCTGAATAGGCATTTCTCCAAAGAAGATGTACAAATGGCCAATAAGTACATGAAAAGATGCTCAACATCATGAGTCATCCAAGAAATGCAAATGAAAACCACAATGAGGTATCACTTTATACCCACTAGGATGGCTATAATTAATTTTTAAAAAGGAAAATAACAAGTACTGGCAAGATTGTGGAGAAATCAGAACTCTCCCACACTGCTGGTGGGAATATAAAATGGATCAGCCATGTTGGAAAAGTCTGGCAGTCCCTGAGACTGGTAAACAGAATCACCACAGGACCCATCAATTCCAGGGCTAGGTATACACTCCAGAGAAATGAAAACATCTGTCCACACAAATACTTCACATGCATGTTCACAGCAGCATCAGTTATAACAGCCAAAAATGGAAACAACCCAGATGCCCATCAACAGATGGATGAATAAAGAAACTGCCACATCGATAGCACAGAATAACATCCAACCATGAAAGGGAATGACGCTCTGTCACACGCTACAGCGCGGGTGACCTCAAAAACATGAAGGAAATGAAAGAAGTTAGACGGAAAAGACCGCATATTTACGACTCCCTTTATACGAACAGGGAAATCTATAAAGACAAAAAAATAGATTCACGGGTGCTCAGGGCTAGAGATGGGGAGCTAGTGGGTAATAAAGGATATGGCAGTTTTTTATGTTTTTTTAACTTATGAAAATGTTCTAAAATTGACTGTGGTGATGATTGCACATATCTGTGAATGTATTAAAAAATCACTGAATTGTATACTTTCAATGGATGAATCACATGAATTATATCTTAGTGAAAACAAAGGCTACCACTAAATGGGGGAAAGGATGGGTCTTTTCAAATAAATGGTGCTGGGTCAACTGGATATCCATCTACAGAAAATTTATCTTTATCCATACCTCATCTAACACACAAAAATCAACCGCAGATAGATCCCAGATCTAAACGTGAAAGGTAAAAATAAAACTTTTAGAGGAAAACATAAGAGGACTTCTCCCTGGCCTTCAGATAGGTTTTCTGAACAGGACACAAAGAGTACTAAATATAACAGAGATAAATTGGACTATACTACAATCAAGACTTTGTTTTTTAAAAGACATGTTTTAAAAAGTTGAAAGCACCCCACAAAGGAGGAGAAGACAACCACAACCCATAGGTCTGACAAAGGATGACTATCCAGGACCTTACAAAATCCCTACAAATCAATCAGAAAGAGAAAGACAACCCATACAGGGAAACAGGCAAAGGCTTGCACAGACCCTTCCCAGGGACGGCTGAGCGGTCGATCACCTGGGGAGGGGCCCAACACCACTGGTTACCACACAGTGCAAATCACAGCGCAGAGAAATGCCACCAGCCCAATGTCAGACAGAAAACACAGGTTTGCCCGTGCTGTGGAGTATTGGAGCTCTCATCCGTGTGCAAGAGCGTGACTTTACACGTTTGCAGCACCTGCAGAAGCTGAACGTAAGCACAGTGCACAACCCTGCAACCCAACTGCGAGGTTTGCACACATCCTGGAACGGTGTATGTGTGCTCCCAGTAAACGTGCACTGGACAAGTCACGAGAGCCTCCGACTGGAAACACCCCTGATGTCCACCAGGCACAGAGAGGTAAGTATGTGGTAACATACTCACACAAGAGACCACTGCATGAACAGAGGCAACTGGGACCACTGCCTGTGGGTGGAGAAGGGGCTGGCCGCACTGCCTTGCTCAGCACCCACACCAGGACCTACCTTCATTTCCCCTAGTTCCCTTCCCCCCCACCCAGGTCACCTCTCCTGTTTCCTCCGGGGTGGGGCCAGGTCCAGAAAGGGCAGCCCCTTGACCCTAGAGCCTAGCCTAGAGCCCTTCAGCAATACCCAGTGGCCCCCATGTGTTCCCCGATGTCTATGGGCAGGAAGAACATTTCCTCAGAAGTGGCTGGTCCTTGACTCTGCTGAGGAAAATGAGCCAAAAGTCCTTGGTGTGGCCTTGGGGACAGAGGCACACCCCCAGCTCTCTGGTACACCCCACGCAGGCCCCTCGCCCTCGCCCTCACAGGGCTCCCCACCCCCGGCCCTGCCTCAGCTTACCGGCAGTCCCTCTCCAGCCCCTTAGACTCATCCGTGCAGTAGAAAAACTTCCCTTTGAAGAGCTGCACCGCAATGACAGCAAATATGAACATGAAGAGCATGTAGACGACCAGGATGTTGAGAACATTCTTCAGCGAGTTCACCACACAGTCAAACACAGCCTGGAGGGGAGGAGGGCTCTGCTCAGAACCTCAGGGCCCTCAGGCCCATAATCACAGAGGGACCTGCTTCCCGTCACCTTAACACAGGAAGCCACCTGCCGCTGCCTCTCCCAGGACTTGAAGAGTGGGCAGGAGGTGCTAGAAGGGGTGGCATGGGCAGATGGGCTGGACACTGACGGGACGCTTACGGGACAGGCCACCTAGTGAGGACAACTTGGCGCCCAGGTCCACCAGTGTCAGGAGGGGCTGACATGGAGGGAAAGGAGTGGGGATGGGGATATGGCCAGCCCTCTGCTCCTGCGTCTGGGCCTGCCAGTGGGTCACACTTTGCCCCTGCCCATCAGTGGGAACCAATATGGGGCGGGAAGGCAGCGATGCCGTGGCCAGCTCCAAGACAGGGACTTGTGGCAGGTTTTGGTGTGGCCCAGAGGTGACTCTGTCGTCTCTTAGCACCACCACCTGGGCTTCTTCTCAGGATCTTCCCTACCTGGAAGCTCAGCTTGCCCTGAACTCCCTGGCTGACCCTGGACTGCTGACCCTGGCCCTGGTCCCTGTTTCTCGGAGCTGAGGAGATCCCCCATCCTGCTCTGGCTGTCCACAACCATCTCCTGAGACTCTGCCTGGCACACTCAGACACCAGCAGCTTCCTCAGCAAATGCAGCCTCTGCCCACTTGCCCAGTGTCCATGACACCCCTGACCTGCCAGCCCAGGTCCAAGTCCCCACCTGACACAGAGGGCCTCTGGCTGCCTTCAAGCCACCCCCAGCCCACCCCTTCACAAGCAAACTGCCTTCTGTAATCCCCACACTGCTTTGTGTCTGCAAGGCTTGCTTCTGCATGCTGTTCACAATACTTTACTGCACAATTTTGTGGGATTAAACGAGTTTAAGCATCCAAAGCATTCCTCACAGTGAGGAACACACTCAGTAAATTATCATATTTTAGCACAACTCCAAGGGTTTGGGTTCACACTCTTTCCTTTATCCAGAACCTCAGCCACACCTCATCCAGAACCTTAGGCCCAGCCCAGGAACCACTTCTCAGGAACCCCTGCCCTCCCTGCATCTCCCTCAGGACCCTCTGCCTCTCTCAGAAGCCCCTTCTTTCTTTTTAAAAATTTAATTTAATTTAATTTAATTTAATTTAATTTAATTTAAGAGAGAGAGGGGGGAAGGGCAGAGGGGGAGAAAGAATCCCAAGCAGACTCTCCACTGAGCACGGACCCTGATGCAGGGCTTGACCTCACAACTGTGAGATCATGACCTGAGCCAAAATCAAGAGTTGGAAGTTTAACCGCCCAGGCACCCCTCGGCAGCTCCTCCTTCCCTGTATAACAGCTGTTGGTGCTGCTGGGTCAAGGAAGAACCTTCCAGAGCACTACGGAGAGTAAGCTCCCCTTTGGGGAGAGTCATGGAACTGAGGGAGCTGGACCCACTTGCACAATGTGTGATCTGAGAAAACAAGCGTGGGTCCTCCCTCAGGTCTACTCATCCCATCCCATGTGGGAAGATGCAGCCAGACAGGGTTAGTTATATGGACACATGTGCACTCACAAGACAAAGCACACATCCACATTCACACACACAGGCACACACACGTGTGCACACTCACATGCAGTGCAACCGCCTCCACACAACACACACATGCACCCACACTTGTGCACCCACGTGCACAGACATGCACACACGCATATCTACACATACACACATGCACAGCACACATACATGCACACACAGGCCTACACTCACATGTACATGCACAGCCCTGCACATTGCTCGAGCCCCAACTCCAGGCTCTCACCTTGAGCTTAGGCAGCCGTTTTATGGTCTTGAGGGGCCGCAGGACACGCAAGACTCTCAGGGACTTGATGGTATTGATGTCTTTCCCTTTGGATCCTCTAGAAGGGAGAAGTCACACATGCAGACAGGCAGGATGCACACCCATGCCCAGTTCCCACAAAGCCTACTGGGTTGCACTCCCCTGTGCATTTTGTCTTAGGCCCCAGGGCGGAATACCTAGGAACAGGGAGGCCTCTGCCCTGCAAGCACCACAGGCCTCCTCCTCCTGTGGGTTGCATGACAAAGGCCTCATCTGAGCAGACAAAGGCCAGGACCAGGTCAACAGCACCTGGTGTACAGGGAAAGCTGGGCTTCCAGGTGGGAAGAACCCATTCTCACAGACCACATCAGCCATTTCTATGCCACTGGTCCCCTAACACCCACCCCAAACCAGCGTCATCTGGCCACCATGTTGAGACCAACAATGGGAATAAAGAGGAGAGAAGGGGGCTGGCCCCAGGAATGCAGACCTAGCTCAGGGCCAGCACCTGGAAGCCTACAAGCCATTTGAGCAAGAGCCTTCTGGGAGGGCTGGCTTCTTTGCTTTTCAGTCCTGGTAGAGGGAGGGTAAGGGGAACATGTCTGGATCTCCCTGCCTGTCCTTGGTCAACTGCTCCTACACTCCTCCAGGTGATGTAACACTGACTGAGAGGGAGAGGGGGAGAGGGGTGGTAGGCGTGAAGGAAGGGAAAGAGTGAAGCAGAGTAAGAAAGAGAAAAGGTTAGATGAATACCGAGGTAATATAAGGGACAATGCAATGCAAGGGGTGGACAGAGGAAGAAAGAAATAGCAAAGGAAAGAGAAAGAAACAGACAGGGAGGGAGGGAGGGGAGGGGAGGGGTAAGAGCCCACAGAGAGACAAAGAGAGCAGCAGACAAGAAAACCCAGACTGGGGGAGTAAGACAGGGAGTCAGGAAAAGAAAATTCTAAGCACCAGACGCAAGCTTGGAGATCCAGGACCAGTGGGCCCAGATCGGGTCCCTCACAAAGGAAGCCGCCGGAGCAGACCCAGGTGGCTCCCTCAGGCTGCCAGGGGCCCTGCTGTTGTCAGACTCTGGGGGCTGGCCTTCTCACCAACCCAAAGCCAGGGCAGATATCGGGGGTGAGGGGTGGTCCCCTGAGTGACCTTCATAGACTGCCTAAGGAGGCAATTCTTAGAAGCAAGGCCACACCCCACCCTCAGCAGTGGCTGAGGACTCAGGACTGGGGATCCTATTCCATCCTGCTCAGAGGTCACCTCCCTCCAAGTTCCCAAGGAGCCTGCGCATGGGGAGAGGGGACAGGGCCTCCAGTGGTCTTCTTTGGGCTGCTGCTCAGCTCTAGGGAAAGTGAGCTGTGAGGTCCAGGTAGGATCTGTGGGTTAAGGAGAGCTGGGGAGCCCCAGTCCCTTATATCTGCCCCAAGACCCAGCCAGGGTCTACATTCCAGAACCAGATCAAACTCCCTCTGAAACACCCAGCCTCCAGACCACCGTGTCAGGTGTTTCTATCACCCCAGCATTCTGGACACCTGCCCCCAAACCAGGTTCTTCCAACAGCCCTGTTGAGACCAGTACAGAGAGAAGAGGGGGCAGGGTGGGCGGGCAGACACCTGAGGGATGCAGAAGAGAGGGACACTGCTTTGGTTTTGCAGGGGAGGGCTCTCTGCAGGGACAGGCCTCAAGGTGGTCTGTGTTCTGTGTCTAGAGGCCTCATTTCTCGCTTGCCAGCTCAGTGCCTTTCTCCTGCTCTGAGGTCACCTGGCTGGACTGTACCCCTTCCCCTGTCTTACTCTTAAGCCCCTGACTGACACTTTATATACAAAGAAAACCGGTTAAGACCCCCGAGAGAATATGCTGGGCATTGCAGGGAGGCAGTTGCAGAGAACAGAGAGAAGAAAGAGAGCCTCTTTGCCGGAGAAGAGCCATGGGAAGGTACCTCAGGAATGTACCAACATCCTGGCAGTCATGGTTACAGCAGCCCCCACCAAGAGCCCTCACTGCCCTCAGGGCCCAAATTCCTGGCCTCCAGCACTCACTTGGGGCACCTCCCCAGACCCAGCCCCCAACCCAGCCCCCAGAGGTGAGGCGGCAACGCAGGGCCTGGGGACATGGCTCCTGGCAGCATGCACTCTGGAGAGCGGAGGAGGACGAGCGGAGGTGAGGCGTGCTGGTGAACCGGCCCAGGAGGGGCCATGCTGGGCTATGATGTGGGGCAGTGTGAGGGGCAGAGGGAAGGCATTACCCCATGAAGCTCCTACCGAGAGTCCAGCAACAAAGAGACAAAGAGAAGAGAGTCAGTGAGGAGGCCTCGCCCTCCCCGAGTGCTCAGAGAAGATGCAGACACGTCCCTCGGATCTTCCTGATCTCTGGGTCTCCTCCGCAGCTCCACCCAAGCCCCCCACACGTGTCCCATGCCCACCACCATGCAGGGTCTGAGGGAGTCAATCCAGGCCCAGCCACAAGGGAGCTGAGTTTCGCCCACTAGGGAGTTAGAGAAACCAAAGGTCTAACACTCCGACAGGGGAAGATAGCCACCAGCTCTGGCTGACCAAGCGGTGCAGCCGAGATCAAGGCAGGTAAGTTGTTCTGAAAGACCCAATAGGCAGGCACTAAACAAACCAGAGGCCTGCTCACCCAATGTCAGAACCACAAGCCGTGGCAGGGACAAGTGGGCCTTGAGATGCTCTCAACCCCACACAGCCCAGCCCCAAGTAGACAGCCCATGGAGGCCAGTGGGGCCCCCTCCTTCCCTTACCCCCACACCAACCACAGCTCTGGGACTGCAGCCCCGTCAGACCCAGAGCAGACATGGTACTTACGAGAAGGCAAATGCCACCAGGGCCCCACTGACCACGATGAAGTCCAGAATATTCCATAAGTCCCGGAAGTAGGCCCCAGGGTGTAGGAGCAGTCCCAAATCAATCATCTTCAGGGGAGAAACACATATTAGATGCTGACTATTTCAGAAAGAAAAGCAGGGCCAGGCCCCAGACTCATGGGGTTGGGGGGAAGGATGCCACTCAGATCACGTCCTCTGAGGGCCTCAGTGGGCCTTCAAACCTCAATGCCATTGATCCAAATATCCCTACATGGTCATGACTGGCTGAGATCTTGTCTGGGCTCCCAAATCCCCTGGAGAACCCCCCCCGCCTTGCTGGGCTGCAAGCATACACCACGCCAGGAAGCTCACGCCCTGCCCAGACCCTCAGAGGGTCAGCTCTCTGAAGCAGGAGGAAGAGCTGGTGGGGTTCACAAGGACCTGGCTCTGCCATCCCTAAAGCTGTGATTTCTGGCAAGCACCTTAATGTCTCCAAGCCTCAGCTTCCATGTCTATAAAATGGGATGACCAAAAAAAAAAAAAACCTCCCCCATGAGTTTGCAAGAGGAAGTGAAGCAGCAGAGGTGATAGACAGACGCACGCGCACACACGGAAGTCACCAGGCCACGGGCACATCCTAAACTGCCCTTAGTCAAAGATGGCACACGTGTGTGTGCACACGCGCACGGCCACTTGTCAGTGATAAAGGCGCAGTGCCCGTCAGTCCTCAGAGACAGAGCGACCGCGCTGAAATGGCCTGTAGCCTAACATGAAGCACTACAGCTCTTTGAAACTGAAGTCTTCAGCGCCCACTCGCCATGATGTTTGGGTGCTGGGGCCCTCGCTCTTCCCAGCCTGACGTCACGAGACAATCCTGAGGGTGGGCTGAGCCCACACTTGCACGCTCCCGGAAGCCTGTAACCCTTGGTTAGCGGGGCGGCAGAGACAGGAACGGCACTGGGGTGCTCTCCCAAAGCCGGTGTAACACTGTGGTGAATCTCTGGTGAACTGGCCTCTGCCCTCCGCAACACACATCAGCACACTCGTGTGCGTGCATTCTCTCACTGAGCACACACCAGAGCACACCCACCACATGCCCTCATCAGAGGCTACAGGCCCCGGCCCGTGTCAGTCATGAGGGAGGATGAGTGGAGCACTGGGCCACCAGGGCAACCACGTATCTCACCTTGATCACCATCTCAAAGGTGAAGACGCCTGTGAAAATGTAGTCCATGTACTTCAGAGCCTAGAACCAACAGGAAGGTTACTGTCAAAGGCTGGGCCGACAGCTTGAGCCTGGACAATTTCAGCAGCATCATGCTTTTCCTCCGGGCCTCTGAACAGACAACTCCTTGGCAAGTGTGCATGTGGGCCAAGCCCTAGCCCCCCACCGGCCCCGGCAGCGGCCCTGGCCCCAGGCACATGCCCACTCTTCATCTGCAACTCAGGGCTGGGCCAGGAGGCACCCGCAGACCTTCATCCCCACATCCCACACCTCCAGAGGGAGCAGACAGGACCCTAGCAGGGCCCAGCCCCTCCACCACCTGAGGGCCATGCTCACGTTGTTCCTGGGCGAGTCTGTCCGCACTGGATCCTCGGCAGCCAGGGCAATGCTGCTCAGGGCGATGACCACGAGAATGACCATCTCAAAGTACCGCATGGTCACGATGTAATGGCAGAAGCGGCGGAGCCTGCAGGGCAAAGCACAGATCGCCCGAGGCCCACCGATGAGCTGGGCTGGTCCCCCTCACCGGAGCGCATGCCTGGCCTCTCCCTGCGGAAGGCGTCACACCAGAACCAAGTTCTACTGAGTGTCCCTGTGGTTGGGAGACAGCGGCCAGGTGACCAATGGCGCCTCAGATTCTCGAGCGGGTGTCCCAGGAAGAGGGGTGGGAAGGCTGCAGAAACCCACAGCAGGGGTCAGCCCACGCATTCACCTCCTGTGTGTGTGGACGGCGGTGCCCTCTGCAGATTTACAAAGGCTGTAGGTGGGGGGGGGTGGTCCCGGGAGGGCTGCTCAGAGAGGACAAGGCTGAACGCCAGCACTCCTGTGGACAGCAGGCCTCTCTGGAGAGCTCAGGAAACTTCTCTGGGTCTGTGCTGGCCCAGCTTGTCTGAGTCCCCAGAGCTGCGTGTGTCACCTGCCTCCCTGCAGCACCAGGCAGCATTACTGACCACTATTCTGTTCTGTTTGGGCACATGTCGGACACTGGGGCCCAGTGGTGGACAGGGCACCAGAAAACAGTGTGGACATACACCAACAGGAGGCCCTCAGATGCTCACAAATGCTCCAGCATGGCAGCAGGGACCAGGAGGTCTGCGAAGAACCCTCGGGGGGGCGGTGAAGCTGGTCCCAGGTGACAAGGAGGGGCAGCCACAGAACCAGCACACAGGGGGCGCGGGGACAGACCCGCGTCTCACCTCTGCGACCCGCGCCTCTCTCACCACCACTGCTCTACTCTTAGGGGCTCAGGTCTGAAGGGACCCTCCACCTCCCAGCCACACCCACCCACCTCTCTCTCTGCCTTGAAGGGACTACTACGCTCTCCTCTTCACCGTGACCACTGCCATACTCCGGCCTCCACGCCGACCAGAGCCACCCTTCCCAGGCCCCTGGTGAGCTCCTGGCGCACCTTCCTCTGCACAGACGCAGCTCTCCTCCTTCCTCCAGGACACTCGGTCTCTGCGTCTTTCCTTCTGCATCTCAGGACTGAGCATCCACCCTCAGCTCTACCCCTAGCCAGGTGAGTCCCCCTGGCCCTGAGACATCCACTAGCTGCCCCTGCTCTGCACGGTCTGCACTCGCCTGCCCCAGCTCAGTGGAGCCCCAGCTGTCATGCAGAAACTCTGGGTGTCATCCCTGACATCTCCTTCCCCTTCCACATCTAATTTATCAAGTTCCCTAGATTCTCTCCAAAATGTCTTCCCAAGCATTTCACTCCCAAACCTCCCCACATGACCACCACCATCAGACCTCGACCATCTCTTCCTGAAAACCATGACCACCTACTAAGCTCTGGGCAAGGACTCTGCTGAAGTACGGCCTGACAGTGTCCCCCCTGACCCCAGCTGCCTACAACCTCTCTGCTCCCTCCCTCACACGTCAGTGCTCACAGGCAGGGGCCACACTCCCTAGCGGAGCAGAGTAGCTCCCAGGAAATGTGTGCTGAGTGAAAGCGTGAAGACAGGGAGGGAGTGGAGGCTGGGTAGAGAGACTGCAGGCTTGGAGGGATGGGGACGCAGGGCACAGCCTGACTGCATCGGATCTTGCTGCCCTCTGGCCCCCCTGCTCTACCACAGGGGCCTCGATCCACACACTTTGCTCTATCTGTTGCCAGGGTGGTCTCCCTCCCCTTCCTCACCAATCTCACCTCCCACTGACACCCAACCTGCCCTTCCCACCCTAACATTCGCACCCCCGGCAGCTTTGGCTTCCTCTTAGTACTTCCCACCATGTGATGTCTTAGGCCCCTTACTTATTTGTCTGGTTTGCTGTCTGTCTCTCCTACTTGCCCAGAAGCTTGTCAAGGACAGGGGTCCTTGTCTGTTCTGCTCCTTACTCCGTATTCCCAGCACCTAAAATGCTGCTAGTATGTAAGTACTGGGTGACCCAGTGCAGTAGATAGACTGAGTGGATGAGAAATGCTGGTGACTTCATGATAAACAGAGGGGGAAAATGGGCAGACATGTGAGTGAACGTGGTGCACAGATGCATGCATGCGTGGACAGTGGGCATGATGGAAGGTGGACACATGAGGGACATAAACTGGGTGCGTGTGTGCGGCGATGAACAGTCACTGCAGTGGGGGGTAGTGGCTCTGGGGCTGACTGTGGGCTCAAACCCCAGCTCTGCCACTAGGGCTGACTGGCTGTGTGTCTATGGACAGGCCATGGACCTTCCCCGTGGCTCTGTGTCCTCATCTGTAGGGAGTGCTTGCAGATTGCTGTGATCATCAGGACATTAAAGTGCACAGAATCAGTGCCTGCCAGGTCACGTCTAGCATACACTGCTACCGTGCACATGGACCACGGCCACAGACATGGGACAGGCACATGGCATGGGCAGGCGAAGGAGACTCACAGGTTGGTGGGGCTTAAACAGAACATGGAGCTGTATGGGACGATGGGTCGCGGGCCACTCCTCATCACATCATCAGCTTCCACCTCCTTCTTCCCCTCAGCTTGGCTTTCCAGGTCCACGTTACCACCTACAAGGACACAGGGCCACCAAGTTAGAGGTGTGGTACACGTGAAGCCCGCATCACCCAGGTGTTACCCAAACAACAGACACAGTCCCAGCCCCAACCCCACCGGCCTTCAGGGACCCAGCCAGGGAAGGGCGTGTGGCTAAGAACAGAGCTTCACATGAGACTCCCTCCAATCATGGACAGATCACGACTGAGGACTGAGCCAGCACTGGAGGCCCTTCCTCACCTCTCACTGCACAAGGGTCAGGGCAGGGGCAGCACCAGGCCCTGTGCGGCTGGCTGTGGGCCTCTGCCTCCACTAGGGGCCGCTGGTGTAGATGTTCTACTGACACCCAAGTGCCCCCCCCACCCCACCCCCCCACCCCCAGCCCCAGAGACCAGGGCCAGCAGGCTCCCCCGCCTGGTTCAGGGATCAGTGCCTCCTTGAGAAAAGTCACCAATGCCCCACTGCTTCTGCAGGGATCGCGGGACCGCAGGACAGGGAGGAGCAGGGGCCAGCCCTGGACACTCTTCTGAACCTAGGAATCCAGGTGGACCCTGCCTGGGATTCTCTCCTTCAGGACCCTGGCAAAGGTCTGCAGAGCCAGGGCGGTGACCCAGGGAGAACTTCAGCAGAGCCCACATCTCGTATGGGCTCCTGCTCGGCTCCTCACTGCTCATTCCCCTGTCCCTAAGCCCCCACCTTTTGCTTTCCCACTAATCAAACTACCCAGGGTTAAGATGTCTTGTTAAGTAGATTCTCTTAGGTAGATTCTTGTTCTTATTAAGTAGATTCTGGTGTCTGTGCGTAGTGTTTTTCTCACAGTGACTTTTCATTTTTCACTATCCCAAAGTATGTTTCCATTCTTGTGGGTTAACAGAGTTCCCGAGACCTCGGGGATGCCCGGGAACACAGGCCAGTGACTTGGAGCCGATGCCTACTACTGTAGCTCATTTTTACTTCTTACAAGAAACATAAACGTAAAGAGGATGTTAAAAGGCAGAAGAAACGAGGGTGGTTATCCCCAGAGCCTGTGTGGCCGCCAATCCCAGAGAGGACAACTAGCCCGAGAAGAAGCCCTGGGTGCACGTGGAAGAGCTCATAGCAACAGCAGGAGCTCCCTGCTGATGGTCATTATATAATCTTCTCAGAGAGCAGTTTGGCAATAAAGTCCTAAAAAATTCTATTTATTGATTTAATCTGTAACCTGTATTCACAAAGGTGTTTGTTGTAAGTTCCTCTACAATAACAAAAAAATTACAAAATGTACAATCATAGGAAAAAGACTAAGTATGCAATATTCACATGATTCACCATACGACAGATATTAAAAATGCCTACAAATAGTTTCAATGACAAAAGAAGCTTATGATATTGTAAGTTAAAAAAAAAAAAAGGCTGCATACTTGTACATCCCAGATGAGCTCAACTCCAAAACAATAATATATATGGGGAGAGAAATAACACCAAAACAATTATAATAATTGTGGTGATCTCTCAATAGCTGACAGTAATTTTAATTCCCTTCACTATACTTTTAACACTTGAAAAAATTTTCCATGATGAGCATGCATTATTTTTAAATTAAGAAACGTTTATTATTTTAAAACCACAGCTTTTCTTTTCAGACTCCTCCACAATAACAATAAGGCAGGACCAATATGGACTCAATGAAGAATTTTGCTGCTCAAAATAAGTGGAACAAAGATGCCAGAAACTGGATGGAAATACTCCTCCTGAAATAGATTTACAGCAACAACAAAAGTCATCAATTAAGTCAAAGCAGACCAAGAAAAACAGGAGAAGATCAAAATGGAACTGCAGCAGACTAAGTAAGTTCATTGTTAGAAGCAGGTTGCTAAAAAAACAAACAAACAAAAGACTTGACAGTAACAAAAATTAAATCATGAAACAGGACACTGCATCCAGCAAAATGGCCAGATACAGAGCGAGGATGAAGAGAACATTCACGAGAAACAACCACATGCTGGACGTGGTCCAAGCGCTTTTTGCCTCATAACAGCACTCACCAGCTTGTGCCGCCACCTCTCTGTTCTGGATGAAGACCTGAGACATGACCTCGTGGGGAAGTGATCTGCCGAGGCCGGGATAAGGGTCCAGCCTTGGGCTCACTACAGGGTCGGGAGCTACATGAGGGTTCACACTAAACTGCTCTCTTCAAAGAGAGCTCAAGTGAGCCCAGACTGCTAGTGCCCTGGGCTTCCGGGAAAGCAGATTAATGACACAAGCATCCCTCATCTGGTCCTACAGATTGGGCAACCCGTCTCAACTTGAAGAGAATTTCAGCCCTACAGACATCCATGCTACAGAAAGAATTTCTCTCCTATACATTCAGAAGGGCACGAGCTATATGCCACCCTCGAGAGAACTGAAAAAGCAGTCCATCAGTTCATTTTCTATAGGGCTTCATTATCTCACAAAACCCCAGCCAAGAAATGGTGGATTAAGGTCAGTCATATATGAACTCAAAATAAAAAATATCACCAAACAGACCAGGAAGCAAGGTCACCATGAATGAAAGACAGCAGAAATAAGTAATTGGTTTACACCCCCCACAGACTTCAGATAACAAGAATTAAAAAAAAAAAAAAAATTTAGATGGAGAATATAAAGTAGCTAAATATAAATATGTAAATCAATAAAAAATTAATCTTAAAGAGATGAACGAACAATAGAAGTCTATAAAATTAACCCAGCATTTCCATGACCTGTGACAGAGAAACTTAAAATGGACTCATCCTCCCACTGAAAACAACCATAAAAACTGAACAAAATATATAATGTAAGTGTTTAAAGGCACAACAAGTCACAATCCTGGGAGGAAGGGAAGCACAGAGGTGACCCCATATTCCCCCAAGATTTTCCCCTAAGGCCATGTACCTATTTGTAGTGCAAGGAAACAGAACCCAGTAGAAAGCAACACTCTTACAGGGAGGAAGAGAAAAAGACTGGAGTTTGGGAACGACAAAGTGTCTGGGAATGAGGGGCAAAATCCCAGAGTGAAGTGCAGGGGAGACGTGAGTCACTCCACCAGCCCCAGTTAATCCCGCACCCCCCCCCCCCCACTGCTGCATATGTGCAAGAGGAGTCTGGCCTCCACTGGAGGAAAACGCCCTGAAGGAAGCTCGTGTCAAAGAAGAGGGCAAGGCTGAAGGCTTGATGCCAGATGTCAATGCCAACAGAGATTTAATTCTGCTGGCACTCAATTTTATTAGGGTTGTTCCTGTTTGTGTTAGTGTTCTAGTTACAGAGCTGCACAGATGTGGAATCATTGCCCTTTACCCTACTATAAGGCCTATTATTTCCAGGGTATGGCATTTTCAGGAATGCACACATCATGTTGTAGCAGGAATGTCTGTAGTTAAGAAAGACAGAAAATGATATTAATCAGAAACTCAAGAAATAATAAGTGTTGGGGAGGATGTGGAGAGAAAGGAACCCTCTTGCACTGTTGGTAGGAATGCAAACTGCTGCAGCCACTGTGGAAAACAGTATGGAGTTTCCGCAAAAAAATTAAAAATAGAATTACCACATGATCCAGTGATTCCACTACTGAGTATTTACCCAAAGAATAGGAAAACACTAATCAAAAAGATACATGCACCACTGTGTTTACTGCAGCATTATTTACAATAGCCAAAATATGGAAGCAACACAAGTATGCAGTGATAGATGAATGGATAAAAAAGATGTGGTATATATATATACAATAGAATATTACTCAGTATTAAAAAGAATGAAATCTTGGGGCGCCTGGGTGGCTCAGTTGGTTAAGCGACTGCCTTCGGCTCAGGTCATGATCCCAGGGTCCTGGGATCGAGTCCCGCATCGGGCTCCCTGCTCAGCGGGGGGTCTGCTTCTCCCTCTGACCCTCTTCCCGCTCGTGCTCTCTGTCTCTCATTCTCTCTCTCAAATAAATAAATAAAATCTTTAAAAAAAAGAATGAAATCTTGCCATTTGCAACAATATGGATGGATATAGAGAGTATTATGCTAAGTGAAATAAGTAAATCCAAGAAAGACAAATACCACATGATTTCATTCATATGTAGAATTTAAGAAACAAAACATTTGAACAAACAAATTAAAAAGAGACAAACAAAAAAACAGACACTTATATACAGAGAAAAAACTGCTGGTTGCCAAAGGGGAGGTAGGTGGGGGAACGTGTGAAATAGGTGAAGGCGATCAAGAGTCCACTTATCATGAGGAGCACTGAGTGATGTATAGAATTGCTGAATCAGGGCCACCTGGGTGGCTCAGTCAGTGAAGCGTCTGCCTTCGGCTCAGGTCATGATCTCAGGGTCCTGGGATCAAGCCCCACATCGGGCTCCCTGCTCAGCAGGGAGTCTGCTTCTCTCTCTCCCTCTGCCTCTACCCACCCCTGCTCATGCTCTCTCTCTTTCCTCTCAAATAAATAAAAAGAGAAATCTTAAAAAAAAAAAAAAAGAATTGCTGAATCACTATATTGTACACCTGAAACTAATATAACACTGCATGTTAATTATACTTCAATGAAAAAAGAAATAAAATGATATAAAAAAAGATCTAAGATGCAATATAAAAAGGAAAGCCAAGAAACTGATAAATCTAAATAAACATGATCTCTATAAAGTCAAAACAATAATAATAACTACTTTGTAAGGTTAGAAAAGGGACTACAATGCTGTCCTACAAAGGAAGTTGGGAGAAATGTGATTGCAACAGGGGCATAGCCTTGCTCAAAGGGGAACTTAGAGTAAAAAATAACTACAGACTTTGCTACGCATGCACAATAGCCATTACAAGGGTAACCACTAAAAAAAAATAAAACAGAAATAGAGTTCATAGCTTTTAAACTAGTAGAGGGAAAAATGTGATACGTAAGCAAATAAACAACCAATTATTCAATATTTCTAAAAGGAAGCAAAGAAGAAAAAAGCATAGGAAAAATGGAAAAAATGTCACAATCTAAAATGGATGAAGCAATAAAAAGGTAAAATAAAACAGATGAAGCAAGTCCAAGTAAACTAATACAATAAATACAAGTCCACTCAACCTGGTTGTTAGCTGACATAGATTATTCAGCTGGATTTTTAAAACATACAGTTATCTGCATTTTCCAAGAGACACGCCTAAAATATAAGGCCACATAAAGGTTGCAAGTCAAAAGATGGAAAAAGATACAGCTGCCAAATGTTTCTTTAAAAAAAAAAAAAAAAAAAAGAAGAAGTTCAGTTCTCTATCCGCATCAGAAAAATACACTTTAAGAAAAAATCATTATTAGAGTGACAGAGGGTCAGTACAAGAGGACAAGAGGCTCAGACCTTGTGAGACGTAAGGGTTCACACACATATAAAAAACCCCAAATACAGAAATCAATATATATCTTCATAGAAGTTTTGGGTTTTTTAATGAAGAAATAAAACAAAAATCCCCACAAAAGAGGTTCAGAAACATAGAGCTACTATTGTATAAACATATACAGCAGTACTTGGTCATCTGTTAGGACTGTTTTCTATAATGAGCTGCATGTTTCAAACTATTCGAAGAACTGACAAGTCTAAAAAAAGAAAGATTTCAATGTACCTCACTCAATTATCAATGGCTCAGTCAGTCAAAATATTAGTGAATATACAGCATACTTAGCAATACAACTAAAAACTTGATTTAGCAAATATAAAAAGACCAGTGACTAACTGAACATAATAAAAAATAAATAAATGTTTTTTAAAAGGCCAGTGTTCCCCAAATTAGAGAAAACATATTCCTCTTTTCTTTTTCAAAGATGTATTTATTTATTTGAGAGAGAGAGAAAGCATGAGTGAGAGGGGCAAATGGAGAGGGAAAGAGAATCTCAAGCAGACTCCACACCAAGTGCAGAATCTGACATGGGGCTTGATCTCACACCTCTGAGATCACAACCTGAGCTGAAATGAAGAGTTGGAAGCTTAACTGACTGCACCACTCAGGTACCCCAAAAACATATTCCTCTTAAGCACATGTGGAAACATTTAACAAAAGTTGACCATGTGCCAAGCCATAAAGAAATTATAAATATATCTCAAAGGAAACCATCATACAGGTCATGTTCTCTAACCACAGTGCAATTAAGTTAGAAATTAAGGCAGTAATCAGAAACAAAAAGATTGATTAAGATTTAAATTTTTTGATTGGAAATTAAAAAACAGACTTTAAAGAGTTCATCGGTCAAAAATTATGTATTTATAGGCAGTATAACTGTGTCTACATAGAAAACAAAATAATCTACAGAGAAATTATTTAGGGTAATAAGAAAGTTTACTTGGCAACTCTGGCTGCAGACAAACCCAACATACTTAAAAATACAATTTTTTAAACAATATCATTTAAAAAACAGAACAAGCAACATAACAAAGACAAAAAAAGGAATTTTAGGGCAGTGAAACTACTCTCTTTGATACTATAAAGGTAGATGTGTGTCATTATTATATTTGTCCAAACCCTTACAACGTAAAACACCAAGCGTGAACTCCAATATAATCTATGAACTTTGGGTGTAGGCTCATTGTAACAAATCTATCACTTTAGCGGGGGGGTTGCTTATAGCAAGGGAGGTTGTACATGTGCGTGGGCAGTGAGTATACAGCAAATCTATACTTTCTGCTTAATTTTACTGTGAACCCAAAACTGCTCTAAAAAAAAACCAAAAAGATAAACAGTTTGTATAAGGGGAAAGAGATATAAATACAAAATCAAAGAAGATAAAAATCCTATAATCTTACATTTGAATGACAAATGCCAAAAGAATACATGATATATTCTTCTCTTTAAAAAAGAAAAAAAGTACAACATCCATTCATGTTGTCCATCCCTCAACAAAGTAGGTTTTAGAGGGAACATACCTCAACATAATAAAGGCCTTGTATGAAAAACCCACAGCTAACATCATATTCAATGGGGAAAGCTGAGAGCTATTCCCCTAAGATCAGGAACAAGACAAGATGTCCACTCTTACCATTTTTATTCAACACAGTACTGGAAGTCCTAGCCACAGCAATCAGACAAGAAAAAGAAATAAAAGGCATCCAAATTGGTAACAAAGGAGTAAAACTTTCACTATTTGCAGATGACATGATACCCTAAAGAGAAAACCCCAAAGACTCCACCAAAAAACTATTAGAACTGATAAATGAATTCAGTAAAGTTGCAGGATACAAAATCCACATACAGAAATCTGTTGCATTTCTATACAGTACTAATGAAATATCAGAAAGAGAAATTAAGAAACTAATCTCATTTACAATTGCACCAAAAGTAATAAAATAAACTTAACCAAACAGGAAAGACCTGTACTCTGAAAACTATAAAACACTAATGAAAGGAATCTAAGATGACATAAATAAATGGAGGGATATTCCATGCTCACGGATTGGAAGAACAAATACTGCTAAAATGTCCATATTACCCAAAGCAATCTCCAGATTTAATGCAATCTCTATCAAAATACAAAAGCATTTTTCACAGAATTAGAACAAATAATCCTAAAATTTGTATGGAACTAAAAAAGTCCTGAATAGCCAAAGCAACCTTGAAAAAGAAGGACGAAGCTGGAGGTATTACAATCCCAGATTTCAAGATATACTACAAAGCTGTAGTAATCAAAATAGTACGGTATTGCCACAAAAACAGACACATAGATTAAAAGAACAAAACAGAAAACCCAAAAATAAACCCATGTTTATATGGTCAATTAATCTATGACAAAGGAGGCAAGACTATGCAATGGAAAAAAATCTCTTCGACAAATGGTGTTGGGGTGTCTGCCTTTGGCTCAGGTTATGATCCTGGGTCCTGGGATTGAGCCCCATGTCGGCATTCCTGCTCAGTGTGGAGCCTACTTCTCCTTCTCCCTCTACTCCTCCCCCCTGCTTGCTCTCTCTCTCTCTCCTGCTCTCTCTCTCTCTCAAAATAAATAAAAATTTTTAAAAAATGGTTTTGGGCAAATTGGACAGCTACATGCAAAAGAATGAACCTGGACCATTATCTTACACCATACACAAAAATAAACTCAAAGTGGATTAAAAGACCTAAATGTGAGGCCTGAAACCATAAAAATCCTAAAAGAGAGAAAAGGCAGTAATTTCTCTGATATCGGCTATAGCAACATTTTTCTAGATAAGTCTCCTGAGGCAAGGGAAACAAAAGCAATATTTTTTTTTTAAAGATTTTATTTATTTATTTGAGAGAGAGAATGAGAGACAGAGAGCACGAGAGGGAAGAGGGTCAGAGGGAGAAGCAGACCCCTTGCTGAGCAGGGAGTCTGATGTGGGACTCGATCCCGGGACTCCAGGATCATGACCTGAGCCGAAGGCAGTCGCTTAACCAACTGAGCCACCCAGGCGCCCGAAACAAAAGCAATATTAAACTATTGGGACTTCATCACAATAAAAAGCTTCTGAACAGTGAAGTAAACATTCAACAACAACAAAAAAGGACAACCTACTGAATGGGAAAAGATATTTGCAAATGACATATCCAATAAAGGGCTAGTATCCAAAATATATAAAGAACTTATACAAGTCAACACCAAAAAAACCCAAATAATCCAATTAAAAAATGGGCAGAAGACATGAACATTTTCCCAAAGAAGACATATAGATGGCTAACGGACACACGAAAAGATGCTCAACATCACTAATCATCAGGGAAATGGAAATCAAAACCATGATGAGATATTACCTCACAGCTGTCAGAATGGCTAAAATCAAAAACACACAAACAAGTGTTGACAGGATGTAGAGAGAAAGGAGCACTTGTGCACTATTGGATGAATGCAAACTGGGGCAGCCGCTGTGGAACCAGTATGGAGATTAATCAAAAAGTTAAAAATAGAATTACCACGTGATCCAGCCATTGCACTACTAGGTATTTACCAAAGAATACAAAAACACTAACTCAAAAAGATACATGCAGGGGCGCCTGGGTGGCTTAGTCAGTTAAGTGTCCAACTCTTGATTTTGACTCAGGTCATGATCTCAGGGTGGTGAGATCGAGCCCTGCATCAGGCTCCACACTCAGCAGGGAGTCTGCTTGAGATTCTCTCTCTCCCTCTGCCCCTCCTCACCACCACACGCATGCTCTCTCTCTCAAATAAAAAATAAATAAATCTTAAAAAAAAAAAAAGATACATGCACCCCTATGTTTATAGCAGCATTATTTACAATAGCCAAACTATGGAAGCAGCCCAAGTGTCTATCAATAGATGAATGAATAAAGAAGATGTGATATATGGAATCACAATGGAATATTTCTCAGCCATAAAACAATGAAATCTTGCCATTTAAACACCAGAGATGGATCTAGAGAGTATAATACTAAGTGAAATAAGTCAGAGGAAAACAAATACCACAGGATTTCACCCATATGTGGAACTGAATAAACAAAACAACAACAACAAAAAAACATGCAAAGAAAAAAAGAGACAGACTCTTCACTATAAAGAAAAAACTGGTGGTTACCACAGGGGAGGTGGGGTTGGGGATGGGTGAAACAGGTGAGGGGATTAAGAGGACACTTACCATGATGAGCACTGAGTAATGCACAGAATTGTTGAATCACTATATTGCATACTTGAAGCTAATATAACACTGTACATTAATTATACTGGAATTTAAATAAGTTGGAAGCTTGGGGCGCCTGGGTGGCTCAGTTGGTTAAGCGTCTGCCTTCAGCTCAGGTCATGATCTCAGGGTCCTGGGATTGAGCCCCGCATCGGGTTCCCTGCTCAGAGGGGAGCCTGCTTCTCCCTCTGCCTGCTATTCCACCTGCTTGTGCTCTCTCTCTTTCTCTGTCAAATAAAAAAAAAATCTTTAAAAAAAATAATAAGACTTAAAAACTTAAAAAAAAGTTGGAAGCAATAAAAACTCAGTAGCAACAACCACATTGCTAAATAAACACCATTTCTCATCAAAGGAGCCACAGTATCTCAGATCAGGTTCTACAGAAGCAGACCATAAGATGAGGGGCCATGTGCAAGTGACTGATTACTACCAGAATAAACTGGAAGGAAGTGAGGAAAACATAACAGGAAAGAGAAAACAGCCAAGCAAGAGTGCAACAGCAGGGTCAGGCTGCTCCCACAGGGACTCTGGGGTCTGAGTTAAACCTCAAAGTTATCCCAACCTGAAGCCACAGGGCTGGGCTTTCCTACTCTTTACACCACTCCTTCATTAGCTCTGGTCACCTGGGAGATGTATGTCCACTTCCTGTCCCCTCCCTTGGTGGTCAATGGCAGTCCTCCAGGAGGAGCTGAAGGCGAGACCACTGAAGTAAGAGGATGGAAATGTGTAGGAACAGCCAGTGTCCAGTACACAGGTCTTCTTGGAGAGATGGTGGACTCCATGTCTGGGGCAGAAAAGGTACATAATAATCCTGGAACACTTTGTTTTAGATGAAAACCAGAAAGCTATCAAAGACAACTTAGGCATGTGAGGTAAAAAAAAAAAAAAAAAAAAAAAGCCAACTGTAAGGGGCTCCCACTGGTGAAAGATGGGACAATCTGAGCACCAAAAGTAATAGTGAGTTCCAAGAACTAAAGCACACCAAACACATTAAAATAAAAAAAGCTCATACTGATAATTCTCATAAATCTCTAATTGGCCATATTTGGAGTTTCTGGGCACCAATTCACTATTGTAAAGATCCATACATAGGGGCGCCTGGGTGGCTCAGTTGGTTAAGCATCTGACTCTTTTTTAAGATTTTATTTATTTATTTGACAGAGAAAGACATAGTGAGAGAGGGAACACAAGCAGGGGGAGCGGGAGAGGGAGAAGCAGGCTTCCCATTGAGCAGGGAGCCCTATGCGGGGCTCGATCCCAGGACCCTGGATCATGACCAGAGCCGAAGGCAGATGCTTAACGACTGAGCCACCCAGGCGCCCCAAGCATCTGACTCTTGATCTCAGCTCAGGTCTTGATCTCAGGGTCGTGAGTTCAAGCCCGCCACCTCAAATAAATAAAATCTTTAAAAATATATAAATAAATAAATACCCATACATAAAGGGACAGAATTAAGTATGTATCTTGCTTAATACAAATACAAACTATATTCCAAATAGTTGATGAGGTAAGTTCTTCCTTATAGAAAAGGTAAAAATAATAAATGCATAAAGAATGACAGAATCATAAATTCACCATTGGGTGACACATAATGAAATAACAGACCTGGGTAACAAACATCAGTGTCTACTAAGACCTTCAGGGAAAAGCCTGGTAGAGAAACCACTGTAACAATAACCAGAAGGAAAACACTATGACACTAGATACTATGTATCTCCTGCTGTAAGGCAACAGAAGTGTAGGCCACCTATGAAGCTTCCCCAAAAGAGGTTAATTTGATTCCAATCAAGTCTCTAGATCTGTGGTTTACAAACAAGGGCAATTTTGCCTCCCAGGGACATTTGGTAACCTCTGGAGACATGTTCTACTTGTCCCAATCAGAGGGTGCTGCTGGCATCTGGAGGGTGAAGGCCAGAGATGCTGATGAACACCCTAAAAACCACAGGACTACCACCACCAACAAAACAAGGTTCAGAAGATCTGCCTTAGATCTAATTTCCATTTAACAGGAGATACTGAGGATAGAGGAATGTATTAAATGACACCATGATGCAATCAATCAAATGCAGAACGTGGGAAATCCTCCAGGACAAATGACATAGTTTCTTCAACAAAAAATGGTATGCATAAAATAAGAGGGGAGAAATTGTTATAGAGTAAAAGAGACACAGATCAAGCAACAGCAGATGAGTAAACCTTGTTTTGATCCTGATACTAACAAATCAATTGTAAAAAGTTATTTTTTAGATAACTGGTAAAATTTAAACTTGTGATAGATATTAATATTATTAAATTATTATCAATATTGCTGTGTATAACAACACTTTGTGGCTGTTACATCCTTAATTTTTAGAGATGCTTACAGACACAGTTAAACCTAAAACAATATACAAAAAGCATAGGGGAAAAAAAAGGAGAAGATTCAAAGTGAAGATTATCAAAATGTGGATAACTGCTTAAGAGTAGGTGACAGAATATGAGGATTCATTATAGTTGTGTCTCTACTTTCAATGCTTCAATTTTCCACAGTAAAAAAGTTTTCCTTTAAACAGCCTGGAGAGAAGACAGAGCCACACAGAAGAGTAATTTAGACTAACAGCTGGTTTCTCCACAAGAACGGCAGGAGGCAGAAAGACAGTGGAATGGTTGCACTATGGACAGAAAATAATTAACAAACTAGAATTCCACATAAAACAAAACTACTTTTTACTAACAATGGTAAAATAAAGATTTTTCAAGCAAATTGAGAAAAATTTCCACCATCAAACCTCACTAAAAGAAATCAGAAAAGATGTTGTTCAAACACAAGGGTGGAGGGAAGCCAAATGGATGATCCAAAATACAAGAATTGATGAAATATTAGAACGTATAATGATATCCACAGCAAAAAAAAAAAAAAAAAAAAAAAAAACACATAAAGAAACTTCTGCCATGTGGAAATTCAAAACTACGCTTATAAATAAGTCATGGATCAAATAAGAAATCATAATGAAATCTGGAAAAAGATTTAGAAGTATGAAAACTATGTGTTTGAAAACTTGTAAGACCACTAAAACCCTTCTCAGAGTAAAGGTTAAAGACTTAAACACATTAGCAAAGTAGAGGAGCTTAAATGCCAGGAGCTGAGTATCCAACTAATAACTGGGAAAAAGAATATTATGATGAAGACATAGAAAGTGGAAGAAAAAATAATAAATAAGAACAGAAATAAAACAGAAAACAGAGATACAATGGAGAAGATCAAGAAAGCCAAAAATTGAGACTACCAAAAATTGATAGTCTATTTAACTTGACAAACATTTAGGGGAAAAAGGGGTTACCAAGGGAAGGAAAGAAGGAAGGAAATTAGAAATGTCGCAGTGACCACAACTACAAATCCAGCAGAAACTAAAAAGATAAGAGGCTATCCCACAGATAATGGCAGTCACCTCTACTCAAGTTCTCCCTGTATCCTCTATAAACTACACAGCCAGCAAGGAAAGGTAATAAAATAATCCACAGTCCAGACCTACAGCATACGGGCAATAAGAAGTACAAGGTTGAACTTACATGTAAGTGAGGAAATGAACCCTGAAGCCTGCACACTCAGGCATCAAGCAGGGATTGTGTGGAGGAGGGAAAGGACAGCAGGGTCAAGGTGACGGTGGGACACGGACACACCATCAACAGGTATTCGTCCGTGGAAGAGGGGGCCCCACCCTAAGCAGAGGAATACTGAAATCCGAGCCCTGCTATTGGTGACTCTCGGGAAGTACGCGGGACTGACAACAGCAGCCTCGGAAAGACACTGATTCTGGAGGCAAAAGGCATACTTGGAAGGGAGAAGCACACTTCAGTTGCTTGGTGATGAAGGGACAGAAAGAAACAAGTGGCTGCAGCCCAGGGTCCTCCAGAGATGGGGTGTCACCACCGAACTAGAACTGGACAGCACGCCCAACAAGGCCCCGCTGAATAAAGAGACTGCATTTCACAGAACTGACAGAAGAGGGTGCTCTTGAACCAGAGAGCAAGAAGCCACCCGAGCTCCTCCCTCTTCTCCACAAAATCACATGTAATTACTGGTCTAGGAAAATTCAACACACTTCCTCATTATCAAAAAATGGAACCCCACATTCCTACAAAGCTTCTACCAAAAGAAAACAAAGTAAGGATGAAACGTTTCAGCTAATAAAAATACTCCACAAGGGGCGCCTGGGTGGCTCAGTCGTTAAGCGTCTGCCTTCGGCTCAGGTTGTGATCCCAGGGTCCTGGGATCGAGCCCCGCATCGGGCTCCCTGCTCAGCGGGAAGCCTGCTTCTCCCTCTCCCACTCCCCCTGCTTGTGTTCCCTCTCTAGCTGTCTCTCTCTCTGTGTCAAATAAATAAATCTTTAAAAAAAAAAAAAAAAAAATACTCCACAAAAAAACAACTGCAAAGCAGAGGAAAAGCAAACTACAACACAACTTTCTAACATGAATCAAATATAATTAAACCAGCAATTGCTAATAAGAAAAACCACCACAAGTAAGATTAAAAGCTCAAAATAAAAATGTATGGAAAACCAGGAGATGAGAGATGAGAGATGAGAGTTGACCAAACTCAGGAGAGACACTGAAAAAGAAATCCCCTGAGAAATGAAGTTAAAGAGAAAGACAAGACTGCCTCAGAAACCTTACAAGGAGTCCAAGGGAAAACAGACATGACTGAAATTATAGCAAGATGAAAAGAAGACAGGGGTCAAATAAGCCATGAGGAAAAGTATGAAAGAGGGAATGAATTTTCAAAAGAATCAGAGAGAAAATGATACATAGAAGACAAAGTAGGTCAACATCTGTACAACTGGAACACCTGAAAAACAAAAGTAACACAACGTAATAGAACTAACATTTAAGACTATAATCCCAGAATTTTTTCCTGAAAGGAAATAGCACCTGTCAATTGATTTTTGATTAAAATGCCAAAGAAATTCTATGAAAAAAGGATAATCTTTTCAGCAAGTAGCAGCAGAACAAATGCATGTCCATGCAGGGGGGAGGGAGGTAGGGGATAAGAAAATCTTCTACCCTAACCTCATGCCATATGTAAAAATTAACTCAAGACTTGAGCTCTTAGAAAGATCCATCCCACTAAGCACAACAGAAACCCCCTAGGCATCCTATATAAGGCAAACATAAGATTCTGAAAGGTGGAGAGAATCCAGATCAGTTAGGGACCTTGGGGCCTGAGGAACAACATGTCAATAAGTTTTTCTTTTCTGGGTTTTCCTCTATGCCTCATCTAACCTTGGTGCAGGAGAGCCAGCAGCCCAGAAATCTCAGCAGGCACATATTTTCAAAAGCCCCCCAAAAAGCCAGCTCTCCCTAATGACACGACCAGGAAAGATGCAGCCTAGCAAGACAGGAAACTTATAGATTATATGTCTATATATTATATAAACAATAACCACTCTACTACAGCCAAACACCCCAAAAAAAACTGCAACTCTACCTTGGCTCATATGAGCAGAGACCAAGTCGAAAGTGCAGACTTCTATCCTCACTAGCCTGTAATGAGGTACCCCAAAGCCCCTGCCAGGGTGGAATCAGAGAGAGCCAAGTAGGGAGCAGAGATTTTCATCCTCACCCTGTGAGAACAGGACCCCCCAACCCATGTGATATCAGTAAAGATCACATGGGTAGTCTGAACTGCAATTTCTACCCAGAAATAATTAGGCATCCCTTCCTTTTACTTGCCAGAGTGAATCATAGTAGAAAGCCAGGACTTTACCACCACCCAGAGGCAATGAAGTCTACCCCCCACCCCCGTGTCAATGGAGGTCATGTGGGGAGCACAACAAGGCAGTGCCACCGCTCTCAGATAGGGTGGTGCCACGGAGCCCAGCAGGAACAAGGAGCCTGCCCACTGGGTGTAGGTGTCAAGGAAAGTCAAATGAGAAACCTGTGCTTTCACCTCCATCTGTCAGTAATGAGGCAGCTCACCCACCCTCCCCCCTACTGGAGGGGTATCACAGTAGGCCTGCTAAAACAGAAGACTTCAGTAAAACTCAGAGGTTTAGGATATATTATTAAAATATCTAGGGTTCAATAAAAAATCACTTGTCACACCAAGAACCAGGAAAATGTTAATTTGAATGAGAAAAGACAATCAATAGACACCAAGATGATACAGATGTTAGAATTATCTGAAAATAATTTTAAAGCACCCATCATAAAAATGCTTCAGCAGACAATTAAAAACACACTTGAAACAAATGAAAAAATAGAAAATCTCAGCAAAGAAATAGAAAATTATAGCAAATAAATAGAAGATATAAAGAATTAAATATAAATTTTAGGACTGAAAAATACAATAACTGAAATGAAAAACTCAATAGATGGGCTCAACAGCAGAATGGAAGGCACAGAGGAAAGAATCAGTGAACTGGAAGACAGAACAATAGAAATTACCCAATCGGAACAACAGAGAGAAAATAGACTGAGAAAAGTGAACAGAGCTTCAAGGACCTCTGGGACTAGGACAAAAGATCTACCACTCGTGTCCAGAGTCCTGGAAAGAAAAGAGAAAGAAGGCAGAGCTGAAGATGTATTCAAAGACAGAATGGATGAAAAAATTTCCAAATTTGGCAAAAAGACACAAACCTACAAATTCAAGAAGCTGAGCAAATCCCAAACACAATAAACCTAAAGAAACCCATGCCAAAATACATCATAATCAAACTTCTGAAATATAAAGACAAAGAAAAAATCTTGAAAGCAGCAAGAGAGAAACAACAGCTTACCTATAGGAAGAAAACAATTCGAATGACAGTGGATTTCTCATCACAAACCATGGAGGTCAGAAGGAAGAGGCACACGTTTTTTTCAAGTGCTGAAAAAAAAAGAACTGTCAACCCAGAATTCACACCCAGTGAAAACATCCTTCAGGAATGAAGGGAAAATCCAGACACCCTCAGAGGAAGGAAAACTTAGAGAACTTGTCACCTGCAGACCTGCCCTGAAAGAAATACTAAGGAAGCCCCTCTAAACAGAAAGTAAATTATGAAAGAAGAAATATTGGAATATCAGGAAAGAAGAAAGAACAATAGAGGAAGTAAAAGTATGGATAAATACAAAACACTTTCCTTCTCCTCTTGAGTTTTCTACATTATGTTTGACGTTGAAGCAAAAATTATGACACACACTGATGTGATTCTAAATATATGTAGAGGAAATAATTATGACATTTATACATAGGAAGGAAAAAGAGAGATAAACCTACTATATTTCACTTAAACTGGGAAAATAACAACCCCAGTAGACTGTGATAAGTTATATATATAATGTAATACCTAGAGCAACCATTAAAAAAAAATACAAAGAGATTCACTCAGAAGTACTACAGATAAATCAAAGTGAAATTCTAAAATACATACAAGTAACCCACAGAAGGGCAAAAAAAAAAAAGAAAAGAAACTAGAGAAATAAAAAACAGAAAGAATAAACAAAAATTAAACAGCGGACTTGTTATAACATATACAATTACATCAAATGTAAATGGTCTGAATATGCCAAATAAAAAACAGAACTGAAAAAGTGGATTAAAAACATGACCCACTCATATGCTGTCTATAAGAAACTAACTTAAAATATAACCATATAGCTAGTTTGAAAGTAAAAAGTGAAAAAGATATACCATGCAAATATTAATCAAAATAAAGTAGGAGTAGGTATATTCATATCAAATAAAGTAGGCATCAGAGCAAAGAAAATTATCAGGTACAGAAAGACACATTACACAATGATAAAAGAGTCAACCCTTCAAGAAGACAGCAATTCTAAATGTGTACATAATCAACAACAGTGATGCAAAATATATGAAGCAAAACCGTATAGAACTAAAAGAAGACACAGACAAATCCACATTTATAGTTGAAGACTTGAACACCCCTTTCCCAGCAACTGACAGATCTAGACAGAAAATCAGCAAGCGCACAGAACTCAACACCATCCACCAACAGGATCTAATTGACACCTATAGAAGGCCTGACCCCCAGCAACAGCTGCATACCTTTTTTTCAAGCACCCATAGGACATATACCAAGATATGCCATATCCTGGGCCATAAAACAAGCCTTAACAAATTTAAAAGAATTAAAATCATGCAAAGTATGTTAACTGACCACAAAATAATCAAACTAGAAGTCAGTAACAGAAAGATATTAGGAAAATCTCCAAACACTTGGAAACTAAACCACACACTTCTAAATAATCCATGAATCAAAGAGGAAGTCTCAAGGGAAATTTTTTAAATGGAATTGAATGAAAATGAAAATATATAAAAATCTGTGGGACACAGATAAAGCAGTACTAAAAAGAAAATTTATAGCACTAAATGTTTACATTACAAAAGAGGAAAAGACTCAAATCAATAATTTAAGCTCCCACCTCAAGAAACTAAAAAAGGGCAAAACAAACCCAAAGCAACAGAAAGAAGAAAATAATAGAGCAGAAATAAAATGCAATTGTAAATAGAAAAAAAATCAATGAAAAAGAATCTGATTTTTTGAAAAGATCAGTGAGATTAACAAACTTCTAGCAAGACTCACAAAAAAAAAAAAGAGAGAGAGAGAGAATGAGAGAGAGAAGGCACAAATCACCAATTTCAGGAATGAAAGACAAAGACATTAAAAGGATAATAAAGAAATACTACAAACAACTACACACACATTTGACAAATTAAATGAAATTAACCAATTCCTTCAAAAGCACAAACTACTACAACTTACCCAATATGAAATAGATAACACAGCCTTGTCACCATTGAGGACTATTTTTTAATTCCAAAAAGATATGTTTCATTGGCAAATTCTACTAAACGTCTAAAGGACAATTAACACCAATTCCACACACTCACCTCCAAAAAACAGAAGAAGAAACACTTTCCAATTCAATTTATGAATTTAGTACCATTGTGATACCAAAACCAAAGACAGCACAAAAAAATAAAAAAGGAAAGAAAGAAAAGTACCATTATCCCTTATGAATACAGAGGCAAAACTCCTTCACAAAATATTAACCAACACGAATCAGCAATATATAGAAATAACTGTACACAATGACCAGTAGAGCTTATCCCAGGGATGCAAGGCTGACTTAATATTTGAAGACCAATCAATATAAACTGCCATATTATAAAAGAAAAACTACATGATCCCATCAACTGATGCAGAAAATCATTTGACAAAATTTAACACTGATTTAATGTAAAAACTCTCAGAAGAAAAAGGAATAGAGGGGAACTTCCTCAACTTGATAAAGAACATCAACCAATACCCCCCCCAAAAAAAAACCTCAAAAAGCTAAAAACTACAGCTAACACCATACTTCACATTGAAAGACTACATGTTCCCTCCTCCCATTAAGATGGGACTAAGAGAAGGACATCAGTTCTCACCACTGCTGTTCAACACAGTTCTGGAAGCTGGCAGTGCAACAAGGGGGGAAAGGAAATAAAAGACACACACACATCAGAAAGTGAAAAATAAACTGTTCATTAGCAGATGACTTGATTCTTTATGCAGAAAATCCCAAGGAATCTACAAACACCTGGGGGAAATACAAACCAAAATTACATAATTTCTTTAAAATCTGATGAAAATGAAGGCACCAAATGTCAGAATCTATAGCATACAATTAAATTAGTAATAAGAGGAAAATTCATAACCTTAAATAATCATGTAACAAAAATTAAAGAATAAAATAAGTAAACGAAGTCTCTAACTCAGGAAGCTAGTAAAGGAACAACAAAGTAAAACAAAAAGCCAAGAGGGAAATAATAAAGATAAAACTGGAAAGTAACAAGCTAAAAATCAAAACCACAGCAGAACTAATAAATAAAATAAAATGCTGGTTCTTTTTATGAAAACCTACAGAATATATAAATCACTAATCTAATCAAGGGAAAAAAAGAGGAAAACATAAAATACACAGGATAAAAAAGTGACAAGGGGGGAAAAACAGAGGAAATTTTTTTAAAAACTTAAGCCACTTCTTTGCATAACTATATATACATAAATTGGAAAACCTAGATCAAATGATCACGTCTAAAGAAATTGTAATTTACCAAACAGATCTCAGGAGATAAGAAGTTTAAACAGACAATATCCATACAGAATAGAGAAATTATCAAAGAATTGCCCTTCACAATGAAACCAGAGCCAGATGATTTCACAAGGGAATTCTAACCAAACAAGCAATCCTAATGCTAAACTATCCCAGAAAAGGAAAAGAAAACGTTCTCATTCTTTTTGTGAATCAGTAAGAGGTATATCATATAGACCACCTCGGGTTAATTTTCCCCATAAAGTGCCCCTCAATTTTATAATACCCTCACTTCAGGAAAACATGTATCTTGCATTACAATATAACATTTTGTATATTTCCCCAAACCCAATATAACATTTTTTTAAAAGATTTATTTATTTGAGAGAGAAAGAGAGAGAGCTGGGGAGGAGGGGCAGAGGGAGAGGAAGCAGACTCCCCACTGAGCGCAGAGCCAGACCCAGGGCTCAATCCCAGGACTCTGAGATCTTGACCTGAACAGAAATCAAGAGCCAGCTGCTTAACTGACTGAGCTACCCAGGCGCCCCTCAATATATTTTTAGCCAAAAAAAATGTAGGGAAAAACTCTCAGCCAAGATTTCAAGTTCAGTTGGTTGACTATTAGAATTATGTGTGGATTTTTTTTTTAAGATTTTATTTATTTATCTGACAGAGAGAGACACAGCAAGAGAGGGAACACAAGCAGGGGGAGTGGGAGAGGGAGAAGCAGGCTTCCCGCTGAGCCGGGAGCCCGATGCGGGGCTCGATCCCAGGACTCTGGGATCATGACCTGAGCCGAAGGCAGACACTTAACAATTGAGCCACCCAGGTGCCCCATGTGTGGATGTTTTTGAAAATTACAATAAGCTTCAATAAAGGAGGTGTCCAAAGCAATTGCTTGTTAACAGCTTTTTTAACTGTGGTGATCAGGGAACAATGTGCTAAGCATTTTGTATCCTAATATGATAGCTTTTACTTTTCAGCGTTTGTGCTTTAGTTATAGTTTTAAAGATTTATTTATTTTTAGAGTGAGAGAGAGAGAGAGAGAGAGAAAGAAAGCACAAGCAGGGGGAGTGGCAGAGGGAGAAAATCTCAAGCAGACTCCCCACTGACCGTGAAGCCCAACACGGGACTCAATCTCACAACCCTGAGATCATGACCTGAGCCGAAATCAAGAGTCAGACCCCTAACTGACTGAGCCACCCAGGCACCCCAGTTATATTTTTAAAAATTAACTGGGGATTTTGAGTACAACCAACTTTAATACATTATAATTTTTATAGTACATTATAATTTTCCCATTTAAAATGACAGGAAATAGAAACACTACAACATTTAATTTTCAGTAATGGATTAATGAAGTTAAACATAAGGGAATTATATAACATTCATATCTAAACCTTATGATACTTGAACATAGGATAAGAAAGCTACAGAATACATCTCACTTTAAAATATGCAATTATATAAGACTAATGAATCACTGACCTCTACACCTCTGAAACCAATAATACATTATATGTTAATTAGTTGAATTTAGATTTTAAAAATAATAAATAAAATAAAATATGCAATATAATGATTTACAAGAAATACATATTTGGTCACTCAGATGACCACAATGTATTTCTCAGATGCATTTGGCCTTCATGCACAGTTCCTGAGAACGCTTCAGAGCCATAAAGGGGACATGGGTATCCTGTTACTAATGAAGGTGACTTCTGGACTCCACCCCAGGGTGGGAGCTGGTTGCCAGGAGGACTAACCACATGATTAGAGGGTTGAGACGTTCAGCCCCAACCCTGACTTCCAGGGAGGGAATAGAGGCTGGAGGATGAATCAACCAACGGCCAATGACTTAGTAAATCAGGACTGCAACAAAGCCTCCATAAAAACCCAAAGACTGGGTTCAGAGAGCCTCTGGGTTGGTGAACAGGTGGAGATTGGGAAGAGTGGCATGCCAATAGAGGGCATGGAAGCTCCACACCCTTTCCCCAGAGCTCACCCTATGTATCTCTTCATCTAGCTATTGATTCTTATCCTTTATCATATCCTTTAACAAAATGGTAAATGTAAGTGTTTCCCTGAGTTCTGTGAGGAAATTAAAGAACTTAAGGAGGAGGTGTTGGAACCTCCAATCTGTAGCTGTTAGGTCAGAAGCACAGGTGACAGCCTGGGGCTTCTGACTAGTGTCTGAAGTGGAGCGTGGGAGGCAGTCTTATAGGACTGAACCCTTAAGCTGTGGAACCTGATGCTATCTACTGGTAGGTAGTATCAGAATTGAGTTGAATTCTCAGACACCCTACTGGTGTCTGAGAATTGCTAGGTACTAGGTGGGGGCGGACCTCTCCATGTTGGAATTGGGTCTGGGAACCCTAAAAGAATTGGTGTCAGTAAAAAGCATCAATCCAAGGATCCTACATAAATTATTAACAGACTGTAACATCACATTAAAAAATATGTTAACTGGGGTGCCTGGCTAGCTCAGTCGGTAGAGCATATGACTGTTCATCTTGGGGTTGTGAGTTCAACCCCCACATTGAATGTAGAGATTATTTAAAAATAAAAATCTTTAAAAAAAATGTTAACTAAGTGGGGTTTATTCTAAGATCGCAAAGACAGTTCAATAGCAGAAAGTTCATTACTATAAATCCCCATATTTAAGGGGGAAAATGTATGATGTCTAGGGTCCTGAAAAGGCCTTCAACAAAATTCAACATCTACTCCAGACAAATACTTATTGAAATAGGAATTAATGGGTACTGTACCTTGATTTTACTTAAACACACACACACACACACACACACACACACACATACCTCTCAAGCCCAAAATTAGAATCTTATTTAGTACAGGCAGAAACAAGGTAAGGATACCCACTAACTCCACTGTTACCTGATAGTGTATTAGCCAGTGCAATCATGCAAAAAAATTTAAAATTTTTTTTAAAAAGCAAACAATGAGAGGTCCAAGATAGGAAAGGAATAGTTAGAACTATATTTGTAGAAGTTTTGAAAATACACTTGGGGAAAAAAATCCAAGAGTCAATGCTAAAACAAATACACAATTTGAGGGTTCAGGAAAGTAGTAGGATACAAAACTGACATATAAAAGTCAATAGCCTAGGGTGCCTGGGTGGCTCAGTCGGTTAAGCATCTGCCTTCGGCCCAGGTCATGATCTTAGGGTCCTGGGATTGAGCCCCACATCGGGCTCTTTGCTCTGCGGGGAGCCTGCTTCTCCCTCTCCTTGCTGCTCCCCCTGCTTGTGCTCTCTCTCGCTTTCTCTGTCAAATAAATAAATAAAATCTTTGAAAAAAAAAAAAGTCAATAGTTTAGATTTCTGCACCTAGCAGAAGCCATGACAGAAACCAAATTAACCCTTGCACCAGTAATAATCAGAAACAGTAGACAACAAGAGAATGAAAAGACAAGCCACAAACTGGGGGAAATCATTTGCAAACCACATATCTGATAAAAGACTGGTATCCAAAACATAGAAAGGAATCTTAAAACTCAATAATTAGAAAACAATCTAATTAAAAAGTGGGCAAAAATGTCTGTTCTCAGACTACAATGGAACTAAACTAGAAATTATAACAGAAAGATAACTGGAAAGTCCCCAAATATGTAGAAATTAAACAACACACTGCTAAGTAACACATGGGTCAAAGAGGAAATCTCAAACATAAAAATATTTTTAACTAAATGAAAATGAAAACACAACTTATCAGTTTGTTGGATGCAGGAAAAGCAATGCTTACAAGAAAATTTATAGCACTGAATGCATATATTAGAAAAGAAAGATCTAAAATCAGTAATCTAAGCTCCCACTGTAGGGAAAAAAAAAACCATTAAAGGTAAGCAAAAGAAACAATGAATCGTGGATCACTGCATCAAAAACTAATGATGTACTGTATGGTGGCTAATATAACATAATAAAAAATAAAATAAAAATAAAAGTAAGCAAAAGAAAGGACATAATAAGAATTAGAGCAGTGGGGCACGTGGGTGGCTCAGGTGGTTAAGTGTCCGACTGGATTTTCGGCTCAGGTCATGATCTCAGGGTCATGAGATCAAGCCACAGGTGGCCCAAGCTGGGTGTGAAGCCTGCTTAAGATTCTCTCTCTCCCTCTCCCTCTGCCCCTCCACCTATCCCTCTCCCTCTCAAAGAAATTAAAAAAAAAAAGAAAAAAGAAAAAAAAAAGAATTAGAGCAGAAATCAGTGAAATTGAAAACAGAAAATAAATAAAGAATATCAACAAAACCAATGCAAATCTTTTCAAAGAAACGATCATTAAAATTGATAAATCTCTATTTTAGGCTAACTAAGAAAAAAGAGGGAAAACACAAATTACTAATACAAGAAATGAAAGGGGACATCGCTACTGATCTCATGAAGATGAAAAGGATAATAAAAGAACACTATGAACAACTCTACGCCCACAAATTCAATAACTTACATGAAATGGACCAAGTCCTTGGAAGGACAAATCTACCAAAACTCACACAAGAAGAAACAGACAATGTAAATAGGCGTCTATCTATTAAAGAGATTAATTCATAAATTAACTATCTTCCAAAACAGAAAGCACCAGGCCCACCCAGATGGGTTCACTGATGAATTCGACCAAACATTTAAGGAAGAAATTATACCAGTTGTCAACAATCTCTCTTTTTTTTTTTTTTAAGATTTTATTTATTTATTTGAGAGAAAGAGAGAGAGAGCAGGAATACAAGCAGGGGGAGTGGGAGAGGGAGAAGCAGGCCCCCCGCCAAGCAGGGAGCCCGATGCGGGGCTCGATCCCAGGACCCTGGGATCATGACCTAAGCCGAAGGCAGACGCTCAACGACTGAGCCACTCAGGCGCCCCAACAATCTCTTTCAAAGGACAGAAGCAGGGCGCCTGGGTGGCTCAGTTGGTTAAGCCACTGCCTTCGGCTCAGGTCATGATCCTGGAGTCCCGGGATCGAGTCTCGCATCGGGCTCCCTGCTCGGCGGGGAGCCTGCTTCTCCCTCTGACCCTCCCCCCTCTCATGTGCTCTCTCTCTCTCATTCTCTCTGTCTCAAATAAATAAATAAAATCTTTAAAAAAAAAAAAAAAAGGACAGAAGCAAAGGGAGTACTTCCTAACTAATTTTATGAGATCAGCATTACCCTAGTAACAAAACCAGACAAGGCATTACAAGAAAACTATAGACTAATATCTCTCATGAAAATAGACACAAAAATTCTTAACAAAATATTAGCAAATCAAATCCCAAAAAGTATAAAAAGAATTATATACCATAACCAAGTGGGATCTGTCCCAGGTATTCAAGGCTCTTCCAACATTTGAAAATCATTGAATGATCACATCAACAGATTAAAGAAGAAAAGTCACTTGATCATATCAATAGATGGAAAAAAGCATTTGACAAAATCCAAAACCCATTCATCATAAAACCTCTCAGTAAACTAGGAATAGAAGGGAACTTCCCAACTTGATAAAAGATTATCTTCAAAACACCTACAGCTCACCTCATACTTAATGATGAGAAACTTGAAATTTTCCCACTAAGATCAGGTCTACAAGGCAAGGGTGTCACCTCTCACCACTCCTTTCAACATCATGTTGGAAGTCCTTGCTAATGCAATAAGGCAAGAAAAGGAAATAAAACATATACAAATTGGGAAGGAAGACATAAAACTGTCTTTGTTCACAGATAAGGTGGTATCTATATAGAAAATCCAAAAGAATCAACAAAAAACTCCTGGTACTAAATGTGATTTTAGCAAGGTTTCAGGATACAAAGTTAATACACCAAAGTCAATTACTTTCCTATTTATCAACAATAAATAAGTGAAATTTGGAATTAAAAGCACAGTATCATTTATATTAGCTCCCCCCAAAATGAAATTCTTAAGTATAAATCTAACAAAATGTCTACAAGATCTACACATAGAAAACTGAAACTCTGGTGTATGAAATCAAAGAACTAAATAAAGACAGAAATGTTCCACGTTCATGAACAGGAAGAGTCAATATTGTCAAGGTGCTAGTTCTTCCCAACTTGACCTATGGATTTAATGCAATCCCAATCAAAATCTCATCAAGTTATTTTATGGATATCAGCAAAATGATTTATATAGCGAGCAAAAGTTTATATAGAGAAGCAAAAGATCCAGAACAGCCAACGCTTCAATATAGAAGGAGATGAACAAAGTTAGAGGACCAGTGCCACCCAACTTTAAGACTCACTATAAAGTTACAGTGATCGAGACAGTATCGTATCAGTGAAAGAACAGACAAATAGAACAACAGAACAGAATAGAGAGATCAGAAATAGACCCCAGAAATATAGTCAACTGATCATTGATAAAGAAGCAAAGATAATCACCGGGGCAATGATCGTCTCTTCAACAACTGGTGCTAGGAACAACTGGACGTTCACATGCGAAAATGAATATAGACATAGACATTATACTCTTCACATAAGTTAAGTCAAAATGGCTCATAAGCCTAAATGTGAAATGCAAAACTGTAAAACTCCTAGGGGATGACATAGGAGAAAACCTAAATGACCTTGTTGATGATGATCCTTTTTAGATACAACACCAAAGATATGATCCATGAAAAAAAAAAATAATGGATCAGCTGGACTTCACTAAAATTAATAAATTCTGCTCTGTGAAAGACAATGTCAAGAGCACAATTAGATGAGCCACAGATGGGAGAAAAAATCTGCAAAAAACACATCTGATTAAAAAAAAGTGTTATCTAAAATTTACAAAGAACTCTTAAAAATTGAAAATAAGAAAACAACCTAATTAAAAAATGGGCCGAAGATCTTAACAGACACCTTACTAAAGAAGATAATGCAGATTGCAAATAAGTATATAAAAACAATGTTCCACATCACACATCATTAGGGAAATGCAAATTAAAACAATTTGATACCACTACACACTTACAGAATGGCCAAAATCTGGAACACTAACAATACCAAATGCTGGCAAGGCCATGGAGTAATGGGAACTCTCATACATTACTAGTGGAAATGCAAAGTGGTATAGACAGTTCAGTGGTTTCTTACAAAACTAAACATACTCTTGCCATGTGATCCAGCCATTACTCTCCTTGGTATTTACCCAAAGAAGTTGAAAGCAAGTTCACACAAAATCTTGCACACAGATGTTTTTAACAGCTTTATTCATAATTGTCAAAATTTAGAAGGGCCCAAGATGTTCTCCAGTAGATGAATGGATAAACTGTGGAACACCCAGACAATGGAAATATTATTCAGTGCCAAAAAGAAATGAGCTTTCAAGCCATGAAAAGACATGGAAGAACCTTAAATATAAGGTAAGCGAAAGAAACCAATCTAAAAAGGCTATGTACTGTATGATTCCAAATATATTGCATTCTGAATAAGGCAAAACAATGGTCAGTAAAGAGATCAGTGGTTGCTAAAGGTTGGGGAGGGGGAGGGATGAATAGGCAGAGCACAGAGAATTATTAGGGCAGTGCAAATACTCTGTATCCTATTATGATGACGGATATATGTCATTGTACATTTGTCCAAACCCAGAGAATGTACAACACCAAGAGTGAGCCCTAAGGTAAACTACAGACTTCTGGTGATTATGATGTGTCAGTGTAGATTCATCCTTGGTAACAAATGCATCATCTGGTGGGGAATGTTGGTAATGGGGGAGGCTATGTATGTGTGGGGGGCACAGAGTAAGGGGAACTCTCTGTACCTTCCTCTCTGTTTTGAACCTTAAACTGCTCTCTAAAAAATTAAGTCTCAATTTTTTTTTCAAATAAGAAAATTAAAAAGTCAGCAAAAGATATGAACAGGTATCTCACCAAATAAGATATACAGATGACAAACAAGCATATTAAAAGATGCTCAATGTCATATGTCAATAGGGAATTGCAAAATAGAACAATGACATACCATTACATACTTATTAGAACAGCAAAAATACAAAACACTGACAATACCAGATGTTGGAGAAGATGTGAAGCAACAGGAATTCTCATTCATTGCTGGTGGGAATGCAAAATGATACAGCCAATTTGTTAAACTGTTCGCCAGTTTTTCACAAAGCTAAACACAATCTTACCTTATAATCCAACAGTCATGCTCTTAGCTATTTGCCCAAATGAGTTGAAATGAATGTCCATACAAAATCCTGAACATAAATGCTTGTAACAGCTTTATTCGTAATTGCCAAAATTTGGAAGCAACCAAGATATCCTTCAATAGGTGGATGGATAAACTGTGGTCCATCCAGACAATGGAATACCATTCAGCGCTAAAAAGAAATGAACTATCAAGCCATGAAAAGACATGGCGGAACCTTAAATGCATACTGGTAAGTGGAAGAATCCAGTCTGAAAAGGCTATACACTGCATCATTCCAAATATGTGACATTTTAGAAAAGGCAGAACTATAGAAACACTAAAAAGATCAGTGGTTGCCAGGAGTTGGGGAGGAGGGGCTGCACGTGACTCATGGACAAAAGCCAGGTGGGAACCCTGGGCTCATCCTCGAGCTTAGCCAGAGAGATTCAGACCAGGGGGTTGCTTTCCAGGAGTCTGGGAAGACAGACCCATTAGTATCCATGAGAGGTGAAACAAGAGAATGGGCCAGGGAAAGCTTTCTCCCAAGGAAGCGAGGAGGAGGGGAGCCTAAGCAGCCAGAGCTGGCCACCTCCCACTGCTACCCCTAGCATCGTACACTGGTTCACAGGCCCCAGATAAGCGCACCTGCGCAAGAGATAAGGGGCATATGCACACGCCTGTGCGTGTGGACACATCTGCACACAGAGGCAGGCATCTTGTGACACCTGGTCTTCTCGAGACCGAAATCTTCATCTGGCCTTGCATGTCAGCTCTGCTTCCGTGGCCTCTCCCTCTCCCCTGGAATGCTTTCTCCGTCTTTGGTGCTCCCAAGACGTCTAGACACCTTCTACACACAGTGTGAGGGGACTGTATTTGATCCCTACAGGTCTCTCCCTACTAGATGGAGTGACCTGAAGACAGGAACAGCATCTTGTTCACCCTGTATCCTCCTCGGTGCCTGCACATGGTCAGGAGCTCATGAATGTGTGAGTGAGTGAGTGAGTGAGTGAGTGGAAAAAGAAAAGGGCTCAGGCAAAGGCCTGTGGGGACCTTAGAGCAGGAATCATAAGGCACATAAGTCGTGGGAAGACCACCGGCTAGTTGTCAGCCTCCATCAAGTCTGGGGCCATGGTCGGTAGCAGCTTTCACATGACTATGAAGAGTCATGACTGTCCTGAGGTCTGTCTTCCTGATGAGACTGTGAGCCCCACAAGGGCAGCCCTGGCCTTGCTCCATCCTGCTGTCCCCCAGCACTCCTCTAACACCATGCCTGGCACCGAGCTGGTAACTTGCAAATATTTTTGGAAGGGAGGAGAATAGAGCTTAAGTGACGTGTAATAGTATGTAAGGGTAACAGTGCTCCTCTGGGCCACTGGGAAACAATGAGGCGTCAAGGCACAGACGCTGACCACAAAGGACTTCCTCTCACACAGGCATGCTCTGTCCCCAAGCAGCTATCATGGAGGGGGTGGGGGGGTGGGGAGAGCAAACTGGGCCTGCACAAGGTGGGCCCTGCCCCGCTAATACGGGGAGATACTCACTGGGAACAGTTGTGGTCTCCCCAGGAGGGCCGGTCAGCGTCACTGGGATATGCACAGTAGCACTCAGGTCCGAGGGTTGACTGCCCATCCGTGTGACATTCCGCTGATTATCTGCATCCTCTGGCTGTTCCTCCACCTTCTGTAGACAAGTGCTGGGCAATGCATGCACAGGGCCCACACCCATCATCCCACTGGCCTCCAGGTCACAGTGTGCCTCCCTGCAACCAAGAATGCACATCAGAGTCTGATTCGGCCCCAAACTGCTATTCAGTCTGCAAAATCCAGCTCCTTATGCCCCTATCCAGACCAAATAAATCCCTGACCACGTCCTCTGCTACTCTGGCATTTCATATGGTTTTTATCACTTTGTACATTTCTGTGTTTTTAGGTCTGAAGGGTAAAATGGGGCTGACTCACCTGTCTGTCCCTGGCACAAGACCAGGCATGGCTAGCATCACAGTATGTATAGAAAGGGAACTGTCTGCAGAATGAAGAAGCCTGTAAGAGGATGCTTCCCTAAGCTACTCCACCTAGAGCCCCACCAGACCAAGAGGCCCAACACAGAGCTCTGCACAAAGACAGTGCCTGGACTGGGCTGGTCCTGAGCGGTCATCTCCAGCTGCATGAGTTCTGGGAGGCTGGTGGCCTTTGCCTGGGGGCTCCTGTTACCCCAGGTTTCTCACAGAGTCAGAGTCAGATCCTGGCCCAGCTGCGGAAGGGTAGGAGGCCCTCTGTGCCATGGCCACCCAGCCTGGCCCTATTCTCTTCTACCATTGGCCCAGTGGCCTCCTCAGGCCTTCCTCAGTCTCTCCCCAATTTTCTCTTTTCCCTGGGCCACTATGCTCTTCCCACGCCAACATGTCCCAAACCACTCCCAACAATTTCCCCCATGCCCTCTTTCCCACCTGGGTACCTTAGAATAATGGCTGACATTCACTGAGCATACCCTGCCCCCTACACAGTTTTAAGCATTCTACACGTCACCCCCAACAAGGCAGCATTGCCACCGCCGCAGAGAGAGATGGCAACAGAGGGCGGGGAGGACCAGCCCCAACAGGTGCCGCGGGGCAGCTCTGCACCCTGAACCCGGTGGGCCCTGCCCACCCCCAGCCCCCTCTCCGGCCAGCGGCTCCGCCCACCCTCCGCATGCGCACTTCCTCACTTGGGCTGGTGGTTCCGGAGCTCCTTCTCCTTGTCCCGGTCCTCGGCCTCGCCCTCCTTCTCCGCCGCCTCCTTCTCCACATCCTCGTGCGTGGGCAGCGCCTTGTGCCGCGCCCGGTGCCGCCGCGCCGGCTCCTCCCCGCTCCCGGCCTCCCGGGGGCCGGCCCGGGGGCCGCCGCGGTGGCGCGCTCGCCGCTCGCCCTTGGCCCCGGCCGCGCCGCCTTCCTTGCCCTGGTCGGGTGCGTGCCTGTGCGCGCGGTGGCGCCGCGGCTCCCGCTCGGCCGCCTCGTCTGGGGAGCCGCGCCGGTGGTGGCGCCGGCCGCCCTCGGGGCCCGGGCCGCGGCCGCGCTCGCTCCGGGTCTCCTTGCTGCGGCTGCGGTGCGGCCTCGTGCGCTCTTCCCGGGCCCCGGGCTCCCCGCCCTCGGCCTTCGGCGCGTCCACCCTGTCCTCCGCCGCTGCCGCCGGGGCCGGGGCCGCAGCCTTGTCGCGGTGCCGGTGGTGCCTGCGCGGCGGGTCCGCGCCCTCGGCAGCCTCCGGGCCCTCGGGCCGCGCCTTGCCTCCCGAGGGGACCCGCGGCCCGTCGCGGCCTAGCTCCACCACGAGCGGCCGGTCCAGGTGCGTCTTCATGTCGGGCCGCAGGTGGCGCGTGGTGGCGTAGCGCAGCCTCTCCTCGGGGTCCATCTCGCTGTACAGCGCCTCGCAGCTGGCCCTCAGGTTCTGCAGCCGCAGCTGGCTGGCGCGCTGCTCCCACACCGAGCGCGCCTTGGCTGAGTTCTGCGGCCTGCTGTGGGGAGACCGGCGGTGAGCGGCCGCCCCTGCGCCGCCCTCCGACCTCTCTGCCTCACAGGGGAAGCCACAGATGGACGCAGCGATGGAGGGACGGCAGAGTGGGCGCAGGGAGGAGAGGGAGGGAGGAGGGGTGGCCGGAGCCCTCGAGACCCCTGGCAATCGGTGCAGAACAAGTAGGGGATACGCAGGGTAACAAGAATCCAGCACCGCCCCCACCCCGTCAGGATCCCAAAGATTGTGAGAGCACCAGCCTGGGGGTCGGGGGTGGGGGGCTCAAGGCCACCCTTGAGCAGGTGTACAGGGGCCCTTGGCCAAGGGATGCAGGGCAGTGGGAATGATAGGCACCAGCATGAGGTGGCAGACAGGCTTCCAGGGCGGGTGGGCTGCTGGCCAGGAAGGCCAACATGGGGAGAGGAGGGGCATCAGCGTCCAAATGGGGCAGGACTGAGGAAGAGGCAGGAGGCAGGGAGCCCTCTGCAGCAGCCCTGGGGCATTGGCCTTGCTGCAGCATAGAGCAGAGCTGCCCAGGAAGGGGCTTCTCCATCTCCACTTCCAGAAAAACAGCCACTGGCCAGAAGGAGACAGGGCTATTTGTGAGAGACCCTGAGAAGAGGTGGGCCCTCAGGAACAGGGTAGGCAGTAGCCCAGGGAGCAAGGGGCCAGGGGCAGTGGGCCCTATCAGGGGCAAAGGGTAAGCTGTGACTGCTCCCTAAGGTGGTCAGCCCCATCCAGGCAGCTGCCCCTCGGCTCAGTGACCACTTGCTCCCAGGAGCCCAGCAGTTAGGTCTAGCGCTAGAGATGCTACCTCCTGTGGTCCTCAGTGCCCTCCACTCTCCTGGCTCCACAGAGAGCCCCTTCCATCCACCAGGGCAGAGAGGAGCCCTCCAACACCAGGAGTAGCCTGTGCTTCAGTCTCAGCCCTCACTGCACAGGCTACCAAAGGTCTGACCACCCTCCAGCCTCACCCACATGGTCACATGTGGGGCTCCACAGCCCAGGGTACGTGAGAAGCCCTTTGCATTCTGGAGTCTGTGCTGAGTAAGGCCTCCAAATTAGGCGACCCCAGTCCCACCCTGGCCAAGCGGAAACCCCATCCGAGGCCAGAGTCTTGTCCTTCAGCCTCTGGAGGTTTCTGGACCCACCATGGTGGTGGTGGTGGCATCTGTCTTGTTCAGAGCCACACTGTGCTGTGGGCTGCAGTGCCCATCTCATCCAACCCTCACAACTACCTCTTGTCCCTATTTCACAGATGAAGACACTGAGCCTAGGAGGCATGACTCATAGAGGGCCCCACAGCACGTCACTGACGCAGCCAGGATCAGACTCATGCAAAGGCAAAACAGAAAAAAGGTATCTACAGAGGTGAGGCCTTGGCCACACCCCAGCCACACTGACAGCACAGTCAGCCTGGGGGCCCCAGACCAGGGCCCAGGCTGGGCAGGCCACCAGCATCAGGGCCCTGACCCACCGAGCACCATGCTGACCTGCAGAGTCAGAGGTGGCCAGGTGTGGGAAAAGCCCAACCCCTGCAGCTGGCCTGCACAAAGTGAGTGATGCCGAATCCTGCCCCTTTGGAGGTGAAGTCCAGGCTCCAGTGTGGGGAGTGCCTCAAGAGTATGAAAGCAGAAGAGCACCATGTCTGCCCCTCACCTGGGAGCCCATATGGTGGGCAGGCAGGGCAAGGCTGGGGGACAAGTGTTGGCCTCTCTGGCCATCTGCTGACTGACACCTTCAACTGCCACGCCAGGCCCTGAGCTGCCGCCTCTGACACATCCAAGCTGAGCTTCCCTGCTCCCGGAGACACCTTGCAGCGGACCCACCGCCTTCTGTTTCTTGGACCTCAGTCTAGAGCCCAGGGGACCTACCCATCCCAGCCTGGCACCAAAACAAAGGACCAAGCTCTGAACAATGCTGAGCCATGTGAAGTGGATGATAGGAGCCCATGAGGGCTGACAGCCAGTCCAGCAGCTCGACACAGACCTGGACTCTGCGCCATTTGGTCGGCAGAGTTAGTGTTAGATGCAGCCGAAGACCTGGAGGCCAGTTCTCCATCAGAACAGACAGGCCATAAAGACGGGGGACAGTGTGGTGGCTGGGAGCTCAGGTGAGGATGGGCTCCCGATGACATGGTTCTGCCCTCAACCTGACCCTAGCCACAGCTCCTTCTCCCCCAGAGACCAGCTAAGCTTCACAAAGAGGTGACTTGTCTGCTAAAGTAGAGGGTACCACAGGGCTGGCAGACTCCCCTAGAACTTCCCAGGGGAGCAAGACACTGAGCAGCTGGGGTCACATGGCCCCACCTGGCCCTGCTCCTGCTGGGTCTCTCTCCCTCTC
Organism: Halichoerus grypus; assembly: GCF_964656455.1. Classification (NCBI taxonomy): domain Eukaryota; kingdom Metazoa; phylum Chordata; class Mammalia; order Carnivora; family Phocidae; genus Halichoerus; species Halichoerus grypus. Next base: position 93,888,469 of record NC_135725.1, on the reverse strand, counting down.
TGGGCCATAATGCCACCTGAAAAGGTCTGTACCTACCCACCACTCGGTGATGTCCTGGCTTCCTCTCTGGGTGTGTCTCTGAGTCCGTGCACCAGGCCTCCCCTCCTTGTTGGTGTCTGAGTCGACCTGCACCCACCTGGTTGCTGTTCTGTCCTTGCTCTGTCTGGCCCATAAAGTAGTGTGGCCACCCCTGGGCTCTCACTCTGCACCTCTCCACCGAGCTCACAAGCAGCAAGGATATGCGAGCGAGTGTCAGGCCACCATCTGACACAGAGTGACAGTAATCCAGACGAAGTCCTTATTTAAAAAGGCTCTTTAAGGAGTCACATGGGGGAGCTGCTCCCACAATGTCTCGACCCCAGCTGGCTGGTATAGCCCTATTCGGTCACACCCAGCCCAGGCACTGTGGATGCCTGCAGGGCCCAAAAAGGAGCCTCAGTGGCATGGCCCTGCTTTGAGGTCTCTGGGCTGAAAGAGCCAGTTCCCCAAAGCTGCGGACAATGTGGAGCAGCCCTCACTGTGACGCCATCAGTCCCTACAACCACATCTGACTCCACCTGTGATCAGTCATCCGGGGCCCAACTTTCTTACCCTGTGAGACGTCAGGGACCCAAGAGCCAGCAGCTCCAAGTGCTTGTGAGCAAGCCCACCTGAGGCCTATGCTGGCTGAGTAGGGAGCAAGTGGCTCAGGGAGGGCAAGAGCTCCCACACCACCGGGACCCAGAGAGGACACCTGGCTACCCCCATCCAGGTGGGCTGACCACACCCAACCACTCCAGGGACTTCTCACCTGCAGCGGTTGGTCTCACCCTTGAGAGGAAGCCCCTGGAGGCAAGCATCCCAAGACCACTTCCCCAGTCAGAATGGTGTCACCTCCAAGAGGGACACACTGGGGTTTCTGTGGCTCTACTCAGGCTCTGGCTGGTCTAACATGAGACAGCAGCTCTGCTCTTGCTAGGACAACTTCCTAAGGATCACAGATACATCCCCTCCCAAGTCAAAAAGGGAGGGGGCAGGAGGACCCTACGAATGTCCTCAGTGAGTCCTACTGAACACTCCACCTCGTGGGAACCACAAGGAGACAGCACCCATTGGTGCCCAGCAACGGCCACCTCAGGAGAAGCAGATACATGCTCAAGACGCCAGAGAGACGGCACGTGGACAGACAGCAGACAAGAGGACCAGGAGGGAGAGGAGGAGGGGCTGAACTCAGAGTCTGATGCCCGTGAGCAGGACTTGGGAACGTCAGGAAGCATGCCCACCGTCCCCCAGCAGCTGCCCCTGAAGCGAGTGATTTGAGGTGGGAAAGCAGTTAGGAGTGGAGGGAGGTTCGCGTGTAGCTGCCATGAAGCACAGAGGGTGTCCTAGCCGAGCAACTCACGGTGAGTTTACGCTGGAGACAGATGAGCTGCGAGATGCAGCACCTCGAGTGTGCTTTACAAAACTGCACATGCAAAAAACAGAACAAAAGAAAAGTGAGAAAACCAGAGAGGGTTCTAAGGGACACAGAACACGTTTAAGCCACGTCAGGTCAGGGCACAGGCTGCAGTATGCATCTGGGCAGGAGGCCAGGGACGCTTCCATCAGAACGGGCACCAGCTGAGACCTCGGGGTAAAAGAGAGGTTGAGAAAGAACGAGCATCCGACGGAACAGTGACACTGAAAAGAACACGGCACACCCCACCATGGCTGGAAGACAAGAAGCTGCAATCTGGGGGCCCATCCACTACAGCTCAGCACACTCTGCCCCACGAAGGGCAGTGGGGTTGGAAAGAGCCAGCACCGTGTGTCCCTAAATTCCAAATGGCTCTCCCCTGCCACTTGGTGTCCTGCTCCCACGGGGCCATAGTGGGATGACCTCTGCATTTGCCTTGCCTTTGAGATGGGGCAAAGCCGGCTAACACAGAACACCTTACCTTTGGGCTTTACCTGAGTCCTGCTGCCTGACCACCGGCTCTGCCCTAGCCCACCTGACTCCTTGGCTCCTCAGGCTCTAAACCAGGTGCCTCCAGCTCACCATGACCCGCCCAGGGGCAAGCAGGCTACATCACCAACCCACTTCCCTCGGGTGTAACTCCAGCCATTTCCCAGTGACTTTCAGGAAGCTTTTCCAAAACCAACAGAGAAGCCAAAAATCTCTATGATCATTCCCCTTTAAGGTAGTTTCCCCAGGGGAGGACCACATGGCTTCCCAGCTCCTCTTTCTCAAAGCCAAGTCTACACACATTTGTGAGGAGCTCAGAGCAACTCATCCACCTGCAGGTCCTGGATGCAAACAGGTGTGTGGGTCTGTGCAAGTGCGTGTGTGAGAAAGAGTGTGCAAATCAGTGTGCGACTGGGTGTGAGTGCGTATATGGTGTGTAGGAGTGTGGATGTGTGTGAACGAGTGTGAGGCTGTGAATGAGCATGTGTGTTCATGTGAACATGTGTGAGAGTCCAGTGGGTGTGATCGTGTGTGAGCATGAGTGTGTGTGACAGTGAGTGTCGGGGGGACTGAATCATGTGAGGTAAGTGAACACTGTGGGTGAGTGTGTGTACCAGCATTCAGAAGTCCAGGTGAGGAGAAGGGTAACCGAGCACAGAGAACCAGGAGGGCCATGTCAACCTTAGCGACCCTTCCCTCCCAGGAGCCTGAAGTGGCTGTCACCTGAGGCTGCAGCCCAACTCCAAGGGACAGGGACACCCCTCTGAGGGGGCACGGAGGCTCAGTGCAGCCGCACAGAGCCCAGGGGAGCCTCTCAAACAGCAAGGACACTAAGGGCCCGTCTGCATCCAAGGCATCGCAGAGAACATCTGGACCAGTCCTCCCACTTCACAGACCACACGGCATGGCTGCACGGAGCTGGGTCAAGATGAGGGTCACTCAGGGGCCTCGCCCGTACCCCGACCCAGCAGTGGGGAAGAAGCAGGCGTTGCCCATTCACCCAGCACGACTCACGGGGAGAACAGAAACAGTTGGGAGGGTGGGGGGCAATGGACAGACAGAGGACAGACAGACACCAGCAGCTCTGAGCCTCGGCCTTTAGTGCTCAGAGGTCTCCACACAAAGAGGAGGGCAAACACCAACACACCCACCACCCACACACCTGGGAGTTCAGACCTGGTCTGAAGCGTGCAGGAGCGTCAGTGATCACATCAGACAGACTGCCATCTGACAGAGGCAGACTGAGGACATGCCACAGGGTTCAAAGGCCTAAAGCTGCATCCCAGGAGAACCTGCAGGACCGATAGCTAGCCCAAGAAGGGGGAACACAGGCCAGGGCCTGCACGCACCCAGGCTGACGACATGAATGAGCTGGCACCAAGCTCAGGCCCCACTGTGAGGCAGACACCTGTGTAACCCCAGGAGCTCCACCCAGGAGAAGAGAAGCACCGAGGTGGAGATCAGGCCAACGGCTGGTGTAACACACCCTGGGCCTGGGTACACCAGTCTGTAGGCTTGTACCTACATAGCAGTGTCCCCAGATGAGGACAGGGGCAGAGGAAGAACATCCAGACCTTTCCTGGTGGCCTGACCACCGGCTCTGCCCTAGCCCACCTGACTCCTTGGCTCCTCAGGCTCTAAACCAGGTGCCTCCAGCTCACCATGACCCGCCCAGGGGCAAGCAGGCTACATCACCAACCCACGTCCCTCGGGTGTAACTCCAGCCATTTCCCAGTGACTTTCAGGAAGCTTTTCCAAAACCAACAGAGAAGCCAAAAATCTCTATGATCATTCCCCTTTAAGGTAGTTTGTGCTGAGGGCCCCAGCACCTGCCTCTCTGAGGTCTCAGCCCCGATGGGAATGGACGCCCTGCCATACACCCCTAAGGCGTGGGCAGCTCTGGCAGGTATAGGGCGCATGGGACAATGCACTCACCTCCAAGAGCAGAGAAGGCAAACGCTGAACAGAAACCCACAAGGCCCATGAATAAGTCAAAGGCTCACCTGTTCCCTCTGCTAAAGCAGACCACCAGCAGTTTACAAAGTTCAGGAGAAGGGGCCATCTTCCAGGGCACCACAACCTCCTCAAAGCAAGCCCAGGACCAGGCTGACCAAGTCGTTGAATTGGCCAAACGAAACACAGACAACTGAGCACTGAGCCCCGCAGTAGCTGTCTTCGTGATGACTGCTGTGTCCTGCCTGGCTACCTGCAGGCCGCCTGCATCCCTGCCTGGGCCCCCCAGGGGTCTGCGGCCTCCTCTAGCTTCTTCTCCCCCACAGAGGCCAGGGCTTCCTGGTTGGCTTAGGGGCAGGTCCTCTGCAAAGGCCCTCCTAGGAAACAGGCCATCACCCTGGGGACTGCTGGACAAGAACAGGGCTGCTGTCGTGCTCACTGACCGGCACGCCCACGCTCCCAGCAAACCCATCCACCCACTCAGCAGCACGGATGCATGTGTCATCAGATGTGCCCATGGCTGTTCCTGGGGAACAGGGAGAGGGAGGGAGGCCAGCTGGGTCCACACGGGGAATGGGAGGTATGTGGTGGGGTGGGCGTGGCACCGAAGACAAGTCAGCAGTCCCAGGCGGACTCAGCCTGGCCTAGAGAGCGAGCTCCCAACAAAAGGAGAGCTCCTCGGTGCTCTCTCACAGCCACCCTGATACTAGGCCAGACTTCCTCCCTCCTTCCCATTCCTCCCTGCGCCCCCATGGGTGACCTCCCCCAGCACCCTGCAGCCTTTGGCCCTGGGCTGGGCACTCTGTCCCAACTCTGAGGGCCCTAATACTGCCAAATGTGGTTCTGCAATGTGCCTTGAGGCTCAGCTGAACCTTGGGGTGACCAGCCTCCCCACAGAAGCCTTGGCCCTGCCTTCACCTTTTGTCATTATCAAGGCTTCCCCTTGACCTCTGTCCCCGTACTGAAACCTTGAAGACATTTTGGGGAAACTGCATTAAGTCTCATGGGCTGCTGAAGTACCAGCTAGAATCTTTTGGCTCACAAAATACATTCCTAAAAAGCTGAGTACAGAACAGACATATTGACACCTTACCCCTGACTCTCAGTCTTTGTCCAGCGAGGGGCCCTGGAGCCACCCAAGACTGTTGAGGAGCAAGTCAGAGCCAATCCTACCCATGATGGGAGGGCCATGCATTGCCACATCTTTCTTCGACTCGAACTGGGAGAAGCCATGGAGGCTTTTCCTGGTGAACCCACTCCTCAAAGGCTGCTCTCGGAGGGGAACCATTCCCTCACATCACAGCTCCTGTGGGCTGTGTCCTAAGGAGCCCCTGCCAATGCGTGGGATTCTGAGGAAGCCCCCAGAAGGCGTGTCCTGCTGAGAACCCAGCTGTGAGACTCCGAAGCAGCCCCCGCCACCCTGCAACCCACCCCCAAAAGCCTTACGCAGCAGCAACGGAGATGTTGGCGGCAGACATGGGACTGACTTCAGCCACTTCTTTGGCCTTTTGCAGAGCAAGCTTCTGATTGGCTGCTTCTTCCATCTCCTCTTCGTCCTGTTTGAACAGACAGAAGTGCGCAGCTAGCCTCCGCTAACGACATCAGCTCTTCCTCCCGTGGTCTCTGAGTCCTTCCTGCCCTCTGAACCTGTATGAGCACGACCCACCCATGCCCCAGCACTGTGCATCAATGCCACATGAGCTCTCTGGTAGCCTTCAGGGACCCCCCTTCTATACCTGCTGCTCAAGGCAACAGTCCCCAAGATTCTTGCCCCACTACATCTTGCCATGGGCCATCTCCCGGGGTGCTCACAGCCGGTAACTTACACCCCACTTGTGAGCTCAAGCCGCAGGGACCCAGCTGCTGCCTGCATGTTTGTCCCACAGCGTTTCCGACTTGGCACTGTCAAAATGCAAATCTGTCCCTCCTTTCCTCCGGCTTGCTGCCCCTCCACCCAGGAGAACCTGTCCCACTTGAACAGTCTCTGTCCCAGAGCTGTGAGCGAAGGCAAGGGGCAGGGCTCTGTACCCTGAGCCTAGATCCCGGCCCAGCATCACTCACAGGAATTGTCACCAGCAGTGGGTCTAGCAGGGCCACCTCCTAGCCTTTGAGCTTTTCCTACTTGGACCCATCAGGTCACGTGTGTCTACCTGTCCCCAGCTGTGACTGTGGAAAGTCCCTCCCTGTGTCCACCTGGACAGCCACTTCCAGTACCTGTGTTCCCTCTCCCACCAAGTTCCTGGGGAGGACCCCACAGCTCTCTGACACATGTGTAGATATCCTGCCCTGCCCTGCCTCTGGCCTCCATGGGAAGGGGAGTGGACATCTAGGCAGACCCTCTGGCCCTAACCCCATGTCACTAGGTAAATTCAACATGCTCTGCTCCTGGGATCTGAATGAAAAGCTCTGGGCTGAGCCCATGGGCCCATGGTGGGAAACTAAGGCCTCCATGTCATCCAGCTAGACTGCTGAGACCACCATTATTTCCCCAAAAACCCCAATCCCAAGCCCACCTGGCTTCCATGGAAGGTGACATTCCCAATGTGACCCAAAATGTCCTTAAATCTTCTCCTAGAGGCCCCCAAATGGCAAGAACTAAGACCCCTGTTAGGTGACTGCAGATTTCCCACCACAGTGAAGAGGTCTTCAAGCTTCAGGCCCCAGAGAGCAGGCAAAGCTCAATCTACCACAGAACAACCCTATCAAGGTCCTTCTTCAAGCTATGGATGCCATCCTGGTTGACAGCCCTCCAGGGCAGAGGATGAGCTTCTACAAACTCCACTGAGTTTATTTCCACTTTGAAAAGACATGATGCTGTAATACACTGTGGGAACGTAAAGGAAGGACAGCCAGCCCAGGAAATGCCCCACAGCTCGACACAGCTAGGCCTCTACCTGCCCCAACTTCCAAATCAAGGGAGTTCCTAGATTAGGGCCGTTGGTGCAAAGGGGCCATTGCACAGGCTGACTGTGCATGGAGACAGGGCCCCAAGGACATCCCTTCCCTGGTGTGTCCTCACCCACGGCCCAACTTGAAGAGACAGCAAGAACCTCGAGCTCAAGCTCACCTCTGCCGCAAGACAGCTGGTGCCCAGACCACCAATGCTCCTGAGTACCCCCAGTTCATGTGGTCCCGGAAATCCTGACACCGAGAGGTGCTCGGTGGACACAGGGTCCCCCCTGCCCCAGCAGCCCAGCCAGGAGCCAGGGACAAGCACTCTCTGGCCACCTCGGGATGGCAGAGCCCGTCTCGGCCCTGGCCGACAGAGAAAAGAGCAGACCAGTGGGACTTCCAGGCCCTCCGAAGGCAGCAGCCAGAGCCAGGGAAGCCCCTATACCCACAGGCACCTCCACAGCCCAGGCCTGGGCCGGGAGAAGAGGAAGTGTCCGCAGAAGCAAAGGAAGACACACGAATAGGCCTGCCTCTACAGAGAGTAGGGTGGGGGCGGCGGGGGCCCCTGCACACAGCCGCGCCTCTGCGGACTGCAGACACATCCCGCACCTGCCCTCCTCAGGCAAGGCCCAAGTCAAGCTCAGCCCCAGAACAGAGATGGCGTTGAGAGTCGGGCTGGACTGCACCAGACACACACAGGGATGTGCACAGGTGTGAGCTCCAGCACACAGGCGAGAGGTGCCCACACAGGCCACATGCTCAGCCGAGAGAGCAAGCACGCAGGGCGTCTGCGGCAGGGGCCTGACCAAGCGGTAGGACCCTCCACACTAGGAGCCGGGGCTTGTCAAAGCGCAAGCCTGAGGCCGACGCAGCGGGAGAGCCAGCCGCACCGTCCGTGGCTGTGAGGCTGAAGGTGACCAGGCAGGGGGCTGTGTCATCGGGAAGGGAACCACAGGGGAGGACGTGTATAATCACGTCCCCCACCAGGCTCCAGGATGAGAGATGAATATTAGAGGCCGCCCACTGGGCACGGCTGGGAGAAGAAGCCATCCTGCTGAAACACAGGCAAGCCGACAAGGAGGCGGCAGCCATTCCTCCAGGGCCCAGCCAGGCCCAGCATCTGAGGACAGAACTGCCCAGGGACTGCCCGAGCGCAACAATGCACACTCAAGACAGACCGCAGGGGCCCCCTTGCCGCCCAGGGATGGGCACAGGGAATCCCACACCTCCCTTTAGGGTCTTCACCTCCGGCATGCCTCTGGCTGAGGGGACACCTGCCGCTTCATTCAGCCACACCTCCTGATACACTTCAGGGTCCTTCACCCCTAGGCCAGCACAGCCTGCCCCCCACTGCTTAGGGCTCTCTCTGGGCTGCACCTCCTGTTCCTCAGACCTCCTCCTGCCTTTCTGGCCATTCTTTCCAGCTCTTGGCTTCTCCAGGAACTGCCCTTCCTGGCATGGCATCTCCCACGCTTCCTCTGCCCCATTCGCACACCCAAGTGGCAGCCTAACTTCTACCTGTCCAGGACATTGAGGAGGCTCCCCCGGAGAGTGGTCACATGAGTCCTAACGCTGGACTGGCCCTCTTCATGGCTCTCTGGGCTCACGCCGAGTGACACAGGCTGCCGCCCCCCACCCCTCTCTGCTCCTCCTGGGCTGCAGGTGGTGTCCCTACGCACGTACCTTGGTCAGCTCCTGAGCATTGGCGAGGTTGTCCACGGCGATGGCCAGGAAGACATTCAGCAGAGTGTCTGGTTGGCTCCAGCTAAGGAAGGGAACCCTTCTGCCCCCACCCCCAGTCTCCCACAGTCATACCCCAGCTCCCCCATGGAGAATTGGGCTCTGTCTCCCCAGAGCCTGACTAGCCTTCAGCCTCCTTCCCTTGGTGGCCACATGCCCCTCCAGTCCCCTGGCTCCTCTGGCCCCTGTCACCCCCAGACACAGCCTAGCCCAGCTGCCAGGGCTGCCACCTCCAATCTCTCCAGATCAGGCCACTGACCTGAGTCACTCCAATTCTCCTGGGGCCGGAGCCGCCTCTTCCCACAAGCTCCCCTCCTGTGCACGTCAGAACAGCACCTCCCAGAACCATCCCCTCCCTGCACCCCGTGTCAGGCCTCAGCTCCGCAGACCCAGGCCCTCCCCAGTCACCTCATTCCTTGGCTCTGCTGACTTTTGGAGCCAGGCAACCCTGTGTCGTGGGATGTTGAGCAGCATGCCTGGCCTCTGCCCAGCACCTGGTTGCGGCTGCACCTTCTCCTCGAGGCAACCAAACTGTCTCAGACATTGCCGATGTCCTCTGGGGGCAAAGTCACCCCAGGCAGAGCCCTAGAACTGAGCTCCTTAGCCACAGGCCTGGGGATTCACCCCCCTAACCCCAACCTGGCCGTTGTTCCTGCCAGGGCAAGGCTTGCGTAGCCTCTAGCTTTGCATGAGGCCAACAGTGATGACTGCTGCTGGTCAGGACCCAGTCTGGCAGGCAGATGCCCCCGAGACTCAAGGGGACCCACGTGCCAGGGTGCCGCCTCATAGGCAAGGCTGCTCGGGACTCCAGCAGAGCCCAGAGGACAGACACTGAGGCTGGGGGCCACTTCCCTGCACTAACCACAGCCACGAGCACCCTCAGAGGCCTTCCCACACCTGGAGCTCAGGGCCCAGCCAGAGAGGGGCACAGAGGCAGAGGGAACGATTCCCACTGGCTAGCACGAGGCCTGACCACTGACACACCTGGCCTGACAGTGCAGGGTCAGAAAGATGTGATGAGCTTCAGGCCGCTGCTCAGTCTCGGGGCGGGGGGGTGGGGTGGCACCCTGGACTCTGGAGAGCAGTTATTCCCCACCCTTACCCCCATCATCTGAGGTCAACACTGCAGGCCCCTTCCCTCTCCGACAACCTTGGCTGCCACTTCCGGGTTTCCAGTCAGCCAGCCCCCAGGTCCCACCTGCCTGCTAAACAGTGAACAAACACTGCCCCTCTGAGCCCCTGATTCCTCCTTGCTGGGCCATCTGCTCAGCCCCCACAGAGACGGGGCTCCCTGCCCCGGGGTCCAGGCCCTGAACTACACAGGGTGGACAGATGGTGCAGGCCCTCTGGGGCGAATGCAGGCAAAGAGAATGAGGTCTGCAGGGTCACAGGTCACAGACTGGCGTGAGAGCCTGCAAGGCAGGGGCAAGGAGGGGCAAACAGGGTCACATGTCCAGGTGTGCGTGCAGGGAAATACAGCCGAGCCGGTAGGTCAGTCTGGGAGAAGGCCACTCACGGATCTTTCTCCGGGCTCTGCGGGCTATTTACTGCAGCAGACCTCAAAGTGGGGGTCCCCAGGCCACAGCACCAGCACTCCCAGGGGAGCATGTTAGCATCACATTTGTGGGCTGGAACCTGAGCGTTAACCACCCTGGGAGACTCTGATGTACAGAAGAGTTTGAGAACCCAAGTGCCCCTGCTTATCCTGAATTTCCCCCCTGAGCAGTGGGGCCACATTCACACCTCACCTCTCCTGGCCCTCAACACTGCCCCCATCATGAGCCCTGCAGCCTCCTCTTCCCAGGTGGCCTGCCTAAGGCAGAGCTGCCACCAAGCTGCTGGGCTTTCCCGGACCCCAGGCCCACCCTCCCATCCTGAGGTCCTGAAACACGAGCCCAACAGCCACCCACCACAGGAAACCTTCTTCATATTTCTCCACAGGTATGATATTTTCAGCAGGGAACAGTTTTTTAAAAGCCCAGGGCCAAAATTTAATTACTGAATTAAAGTGGGCAAACAAAACAAAACCAAACCCACTGCCATCAGTGTTCAAAGCCCACGTCTTCCCATAGCAACCCTCCTGAGCCTGCCACTGGCCATACCATCTCCCTCTGGGTACCGTACATGCAGCTCATGCTTCCATCAACCTCAGCTCCCACAGCCTCCGGAACCCCCAAGCTCAGGCTGCCTGGAGAATATTCACCATCTAGACTTAAACCAGCTCCCCTGAGGGAAGAGCTATATCGTTCACACTTGATGAGAAGGTACCTCTCATATTTGTGGCCAACAACCCCCCCCCCCAAGTCCTCCTGGGGGAAGAGGGAGAGGCAGGCCCAGACCAAGCACTAACCACACTGCATCCCAGCCCCAAAGAAGGATACAATTTCCAAACAGCGTCAGGACAATGAAGTAAAAGGAGGAGAACATGCCTTTGCTGACTCCACCTTGCGACTCGATCCCGTGATACATCACTGCATTCCAATCCTCTCCTGTTAGGATCTGTGGAGGGACAGCACCACAGGCATGCCTGCATGGCCACCTTCACCCACATGCACATGCATGTGCACGCTCAGGGTCAAGACATGGCTGCATCCCAAGAACCCACGGGCACATGTGCACAGACACACAGGTTTCCAGATGATGGTGCTTCTGGAGGTCAAGGTGGCCCACAGTCCTCCAGAAAAACTTCCAGAAAGACATGGCTGCTGAGCTGGGTCCGGCCTCGAAAGATGAATATGCTCTAGCTTTTCGGCCAAAAATGGAAGGGAGCACCAGGCCGAAGGAAAAGGTGAGCAAAGGCAAGGAGGAGAACTGTAGCAATGAGCTGGGGAGATGAGGCCGGGCTGGGGAGGCAGAGCTCCCCGCTCCCAGAGCCGCCTGGGCCATGATGTCACAGTTAGGCGACCGTGGGTCCAGCAAAGAGGGCGGCTAAATGCAGTCCTTGCCCCATTAGGAAACATGTCTCTCTTTGCTACTGTATTTTTGGAAAAGTACAAGAGGAGAACATAACAGACATTCACGTGTCCACCAATCAAAATGGACACGGCTCACATTTGTCCCGTTTGCATCAGGTCCCACTGCCCGTGATCACTCCCAACAGACGACCCCAATCACAAACCTGGTGAGGAACCATGTCAGTAGAGTTCCACTCACACGACACACATGTATCTATAAACAAAATACACCACGCGTGTTTTAAACACTCACAGGAAGGTATCAAACGACACACACCGTTCTTCAGCTTGCTGTCCTCACTCAGTATCGTATCTTTGAAGTTTATCCACACGAGGCACACAAATCCACCTACTCCTGTCCCCCACGAACACTAAACCTTCAGGCCAACAACCCACACGCCTCTTGACTGGCAGCTTCCTTCTTTCCAGGATTTTGCTACCGAGTCTCACTGCACTCGTGGAAGGTCTGCCCACAGCTGGGACGGCCAGGCAGCAGGCAGTGCGCACCTCTGACTTTACAAGGGGGTTCCGAAGCACTCGCCCTAGGCTACACCTGTGGTGGGCCCTGCTCTGGGCTGAGGAGTGAGAGGGCCAGCTGGTCAGGTGTCGTCCTCTGGGGCCTCTTCGACCGTCTCACATCCCGGACGCCTCACCTCCCTCCCACTGACTGAGACTTCCCGTGTGTTCCGTGTGTTCTTGCTCATTCTTGCCCTCTGTCTGCAGAACTACTGGAAATGCTCGCAGCTGGCCTCTGTTTTATGACAAAGTGCCCTGCATCTAAGAAATTCCTCTCCATTCAAAGGCAATAAAAATATTCTTCTGTATTTTCTTCAAACCATTTTAAAGTCTGGTTTTTCACAGTTAGGTTTGGAATCCAACTGGAGTTTGTGGTTACTGTTCTGTGTACACTCGGGGATGAAGATCAACCTTTCTCCCAGTGGACAGCCGAGTCTCACAGACCTACTTTTTAAAATACTCTGTGCCCATCCTCCTCCTACGGCCAGCTTCCTACCTAGTCTGGCCACATTTCTGGCTTCTCTGGTCTCCTCTTCATACCTCACAATCCTCCTGCTTCGTAAAAACTCCTGACACGTGGTGAGGCAGACCCCTCCTTCCTGAATCGTCTTGACAGTTCTTGGACGTTGACTCTTCCACATTATGAATATGCTGAATTCCAAGAGACTAAATTAGGAGAGCAGATGTCTTTGCCACTCCCCATTATAAATATACCCCCTGTGTACCCAGATCTGTGGGTCCTTTGACAACAAGTCCTGATTTCACCCATAAAAGTCTTGCATGCTGTTTGTAGATCTCTGGGTGCCTCATAGCTTTTGCTGCCTCTGGAATGAAATATTTCATTTTAATTGAATTTTCTAATTGAATGGTTAGGTCATAGGAAAGCTACATTTCTGTATGTTGATCTTGTGTTCAGCAGCACAAGTGAATTTTATGCACTTGGTAGGACTCCCCTTATACCTGCCAGGCCCAGGGCAGGAAAAGAGCTCTACAGATCCCTTGTCTTTAATGGTTAGAAAGCTATCCAGGTTTTTAATTTCTCTTGAGCTAATTTATGTGTTTGAGGTTTTCCTATAACAGTGCGTTTTCATCTTAGTTTTCAAATCTCTGGCCATAATATTCTTGGGGATTTAAAACGATCTCTCCCTTCATGCAGGTAGGCCTCCCTTCCAGGCTATACTTTTCTTCTGCGCCTTTTCTCTCGGCCAGTCTTGCCACGATGCTGTCTACTGTCTGAGTCTTCCTGAGAGCAAGCTTTATATGATTTTGTTGTCTTGCTGTTTTAGTTTTGTGTCACTAATGTCTGCTTATTAACCGTTTTTTCCTGCTTTCAATTTTTCTTTGGTTTACCTGTTCTCTTCTCTAGGTTTTTAAGATGAGTACATCACTAGTTTATTTCCAGTCTTTCTTTTATTTTCATGACTGCATTTGAGATTATAAATTTTCCTCTAAGTATTGTTTCCCATCATTCCATAAGTTTTGGTGTCATTGTTCACTTTTAAGTATTTTGTAAGGTCCGTTGTGATGTCTTCTTTAGCTCAGTCCTTCAGCTTTCAAATCTGGGGAAGGTTTTAAATAACTTTTTACACATGGTTTGTTTATTTATATTACATCAAGAATGTGCTCTGTAGGATGACAATTCTCCAAGATTCGTAGGAATTTCCTGGGTGACTTAACAAGTGGTCAGTTTCTGTGAATGTCCTATGTGTCCCAAACGATGACTGTTTTGTTTGCTGTCGGCTGGGTGCAGAGTTCCATAGACCTCAGCCTCATCCTATGGGTTGATAGAAATGTATTACAAACCTCTTGTAAGGTGTGGACTTCCACGTGTTTCTATCAGTTGCTGCTCAGTATATTTTTAGGTCATGTTGTTAGGTCATGCAGGTTCATGATTGCTGCCTTCTTTTTGTTGTTCTGCAATGCACTTCTTTATTTTTACTAAAGCTTTTTTCCCTTAACTTGAATTTTGGCTGATGTTATTATTATACCAGCTTTCTTTTCGATGATTTCTACTTAGTTTATCTTTTTGTATCCTTTGCTTTTTTAATTATGCACTATTTCAAACATTCAGAAAGGAAAGATGAATAATTTTTAACAAAGCTCCATGTACCCACTACCTGGCTTGAGAACTAAAGCATTCAAAGGGAGGTGGCGCCCCTAGAGCTCCTCCAGCCCACCTCCCACAGCACAGCACCCTGAATCTGGTGTTTCTCATTCCCATGTAAGCTTTTATACTTTAACTGCATGGATGCCATAAACAACACTGTTTTGCATGTTTTCATCCTTATTTAAATAGTATCATATGTTGTGCATTATTCTGAATCTTACTCTTTTTTTCTTTTTTGCTTAATATTATATTTGTGAGATTCATCCACGTTAACACATTTAATTCTAGGTCATCCATGTTCCTGCTGTACAGATAATGCAACACACTTTTCTTACCCATTCTTGTGACGATGGACATTTTTGGTGACTCCCAGTTTTTTGCTATTATAAGTGACGCTGCTGTGATGCATCTCCTTGTGCAGTTGGGCAGAAGACTTTCCTGAGCACAGACCCACAACAGGAACCACTCCTATGCAAGTTCCAGGTATTAGGTTTCGCGACGTTACTACCCACAGTGGTTCTACCAACCCACCAACAGCATAAAAGAATCTTCATTTCTCCACATCTCCTCTATAACTTGATATTAGATTTCTTAACTTCTGCTAAATTGACAGGTGGAGAGGTTGTCTCATGCTGGGTTTAATTTGCGTCTCTAGCAACATTGGTAATTGTTCTTACCGGTTTATTTGTCAGCCCAACTTCCTCTCCTATGAGATGCTTGTTTACACTCTGCCTTTCCCTATGATATTATTTGTCTTTCTCTTTGATTTGTGGAAGTTCTTGATATGTCTTGGACACTTGAGTGGTTATTCTAATACTGTGGAAATGTCTTCTCCAAGTTCATGACTTTTTTTCAACCTTTTCGTGGTGTCTTTTGATGCACAGTAATTTCTATTTTAACAGTCAAATTTGCCAATATTTTCCTTTATGATCTGTGCTTCTTATATCTTAAGAAGGACTTCCCCACCTTGAGTTAGTACCATTACACTCCGGTACATCCCCCTAAAATTTCAGATTTGCTCTTCACATTTAGGTCTTAATCTATCCAAACTGATTTCAAATATGGAACAAAGTAGGAACCCAATTTCATGTTTTGCTCTATGGATAACCAAATTGTCCCATACCATCTGCAATCACAACACTTGAGTTTTCTGTGTATACAAATATTTTAGCTGTGAATATTCTTTCTTCCTTATCAATCCTGAGAAATTGTGTTTCATATTTTCTTGTCCTACTGCAGACCACAGACACCAGCATAATCTGCTAATAGTTTTTACTTGAAAGGAGTGTTGGGTTTTATCATGTGATCTTATATTTTTAGAAAAAATGTATTATGCACATTTTCAGACATACATAGAGTGTACTGAATCCCCATGTTCTCATCACCCAGCTTCCACAGTGAACAAATCTCCCGATCTTGTTTCTCCTGTCCTCTCACTCTGTGCCATGGTCTTGCTGGAGTCACATGTTTTTTCTGATCACACGGTTTTTTCCTTCCTTAATTGGCTAAGATGATGAATTACATTAATAGGCTTTCCAATGTTAAGTCATCTTGCATTTCTAGGATAAAGTCAAGTTGATCATAAAGATGATTTGTTAATTTACAAGCATATCCAATTTGATTAGATATTACTTCCCTTCTGCCTCTGCATTTGTAATCATGACCTAAGACCCCCACTGACCCCCCTTCTTATTCACATGAATGTTAACCTTATCTTTTCAGGAAGAGCTCAGTCACTGACTCCCACCTGTGTAGGTAGGCCGTGCAGTGTGGGGCAGTTCCCTCTGCCTCATTCTAATATGAAAGTCTCCTTCCACAGGGGGAGCACAAACCCCATTAGCATGACATATGAACGATGCATGTATAGACATGTTTCCTGAGTGTGCATGCGTGACCTTATGCCCACCTCTATATGCACTGACAAAGCTCCCCTTTCTGAATATTCATCTGAGCCCTAAATCAAAGGAACCCACTCATCCCCACATGGGGAGTCATGGCTTCGGAAGTTATTCCCGGTGATCTCTTTATTTACTGCAAATAAAAGCTTCCTTTGTGCAACAACCCACCTCCCGCTGTAGTCTCTTCCTGTGAGCCACCAAGCAGTGGACTCACATTAGTTCAGTTATGGTGTTTTATCAAGGTTATTCTAGTCTCTTAAAGCCAGCTGGGTACCTTCCTTTTTGTCTTCTCTGGAGTCATCTGCATAAAACTGGAATAACGTCTTTCTTAAATTTTAGTAGAATTCACTCATAAAATTACCAGAACATGGTGGCTTGGGTAGGCAGATTTTTAATCATTCAATTTCTGAAATAGTTCAGGTCTTTAATTTCTTCTTGGGTTAGTGTAATGTTATTTATTTATTTATTTTTTCTAAATCATTGGCTTTGCTAAATGTATAAACGTCTGTGGTGCCTTCAGCAATCAGGGGTTGGTAGCTCTCCGTATCTGCATTTGAACGTGTCCAGTTCCCCCTTGAGCTTGAACCTCAGCTCTCTGGATCGGCATTCTGGGGTCATGGGGGCTCTCCCCCAGGATTTCAAAGTTCCTTCCCCAACCCTTGCCGTCAGACTGTCATTCTTCTGTGGGGAATCTCTCTCTTTATCACAACACATCCAGGTTTGACATTACTCTTGCTTGGCCCTCCGAGTGCACGCCCTCTAAGACTCGCCCGGGACAGTGCTGGGCTTCACCCCCAAGTTCCCCCACATCTTCCAGCTCACCCATCCTTTCTTAGGTCGTGTCCACGGTATATTTGGCCCTTTACTTTTCTATTTAAAGAGCACTATTTTTCATTCCTGGGATTTCTACTTAGTTCTTTTTCATATTAACCTATTCTTGGTTCTCAGGTATTTTCTTCCATAATTCTGTGTTATGTGTTACAAGTTCTTCCTCAAACACTGGGTAGATCTCAAGCACATGTGATGCAAAGTCACCTGCATTGTTCTCTTATTCCCATTTCTTCTGGAGTGAGCTCACCTTCCGACTGCACATGTTGCCTGCCCTCTTCGGTGGGATCAGCTTCACCATGGTTCAGTCTGCCTGCTCACCATGAGCAGACCTGATGTTGTTTTCTTCTTGGTCACACACTCTCCTTACCCCTTCCAGCCCCGTTCAGAAGCAAGAGTGAGCTCCCATCCTGGGATCTCAGGCCCCGGCCCAGCACCATCCATGGACTGTGCAAGCCTGGCCTGGCCAGCCATCTGCCCCTGCGAACTTCTCGGTCTCCTCCAGCCATAGTCACCCTCTCCCAGCTCTGCTCCTCTGCTCCTCAAAGGGCCACACACCTTCCCCAGCAACAAATCAGGCAGGCCACACATGGATGCTTCTGATGCCCAGCCCGCCTGCCTTGCCCGGACCACATCCCAGGTGCCCTGGCCTCTGCATCTCTCCTTACTGTTCCATTTCCGGCCCACAGTTTGTTTTCTGCTTGGCTGGATCCTTTTAATTTCTAGATGTATTTATTCTCTTACTGCCATGTTCCAGAGCAGAGGGGGGTCTGAGGTCCAAACCGGAGCATCATCTGACCAGAAGAACCCATCTTTTCCCTCTAACTTTGACTTCCTCTTCCCCTCTGTCCCACACCACCACCATTAACCAACCACATTCCACTCCTTTCCTGCAACAGACAGAACAAAGCAGAGCTCTGTCGATCATGTCACCTCCCTGCTTTGGCGAAGCCTGTGGGCCTGGCTCTGAAGGCCCATCCAACTTGACCTCTGCCAGCCCCAATCCTTCTGCCACAAACCCTATGCCTTTGCTGCCCTGACTCCACTCACCTTCCTACTGCGGCGTCTGGAACACATTCCCGCCGATTCCCCTTGCCTGACTTTCAAGGTCGCACAGGGCAGCCCTAGTGCCCCACAGCAGGAAGGAGCTCCTTCCCATCACTGAACAGATCACACTGCACAGGAAAGGTCATGGCTGCCCTCCGCTAGAGGCCCCAGCTTGGAGACCAAGGGCAGCCCCAGAGGCCAGGGGCTAAGCTGAGCCTGTTGGACTTCCCTAAGAGTCATCCTGGGCGAAACAACAACCACCCAACCTGCTCAACAGGCAGCCAAGGAGGCTTCATAAGAGAAACACTCGGCACTACCCTATCGGTGAGGCCAGTCATGGGGGCATCGGGGTGCCGGTGCTACAGCCCTGCAAGGGGGCCAGTCGCTCAACCAAGAGAGTCTTCAAATGGGAACCCCTCCGAGAGGGCAGAGATCGCCTGAGTGACAAGGTTTGCATCACAGAGGACTCAGCTTCCCCAGGAGCCATGGCAGGCGTGATCTCCAGACACAAAAGAGAACTGAAGGACCCCTGGGCCTGACAAACAGGAGGGAGAAGCATGGATAGCACTTTGTTGTTTTATTCTCAAAGGGTAAGACAGCTGTGACTCCAGGTCCTAGGGGCTGGGAGAGAAGGTGGCGGCTTGAAGCCCAGTGGCCACAGGACCGTTGAACCCCCAGGGAACTCATGCTTCTTGGGACCCGGTTTCCCTCCAGACCCAGGCTCTAGACTTGGTGAGAGTCCCACGGACTGGAGACCTCCCCATGCTCATCTCCCACTTGTTCTCTCCTGTTTTCTGGAAAGTTCTGTCTGAAATGGTGGCTGTGTGGCTGTGCAGATGCTGACAGGGAAGGCTGCCTTCCCCATACCTGGAGAGCTGAGCAGGCCAGGAGTGTGCCAAGAGACAGGAGCCTTACCTGGAAGACAGTGAGAATGGCCGCAGGGAAAGTGTCAAAGTTCGTTGTCGGGGTCTCATCCTTAAAGTTGAACCTGAGGAAAACAAGAAGTCTTGGGAGGAGGCCGTCCCACCAGAAGCCAGGGGATCTGGCACCTCAGCTTGCAACACTGTCCCAGGCTGTGGGTGGGCTGTGTGCTCGGCGCCATTGTCCCCCTGGGGGACCTCCAGGCGGCAGGCAGGTGGAGGGGGCCTGAGCAGTACATCTGGTCTGAGCTCTGCCTCCCCAGTGGGGCCCTCAGCCTCATACGACCCCCTCCAGGGCCCACTTACTGTCCCCCGAACAGCTGCATGCCCAGCAGAGCGAAGACCACGATGAACAGGAACAGCAGGAAGAGGAGGCTGATGATGGACTTCATGGAGTTGAGCAGAGACACCACCAGGTTCCGCAGGGAGCTCCAGTACCTGTCGGGGCAGGTGGGGTGTGTCCACGCCCAGCTGCGCCCACGCGGAGGCGCCTGCCCGCATGCAGATGCCACACTCCAGGGCTCTCCCAGTCACACCTGTGGTTTCCGAGGCCTTCTAAACCCCACAGGCCCCACACCTGGAGGCCAGAGCTCTTCTCCAGAGAGTTCCAGATCCCCCACTGGGGGTTCCGGGGGGGCGGCAGAGATCCTCTGTCCATTGCTGGACTCACCCTCACCTCCTGAGCCTGCCCCTGTCACTCTGCCTGGCAGAATGGCGCCCGATCCCTCTCCACCCCTCAACACCCAAGCAGCTTCCAGGCATCTCTGCTCAGACCACGAGTAGAGAAGGAGCTGGAGCAGAACATAATCAGCCCCACTGGCCTGCATCGAGCCGGTCCTCAGTGCTGTGAGGCGTGATGTATAATCCGCTGTGAATGCCCCTCTCAGCAAGGGCCCAGGACACAGCGTGGATTGGGGGCGGCAACGCTGTGAGACCATTTCCCTGGCATCCCACAATGCCCACCCCTCCGTCACACTCTTCAAACACTCCTGGAGGTCAGAGACCATGTCTCTGGGCATGTCTCATGCAACTGGACCCAATGGCACACGGGTCCCCCTAAAGTCTGTGGTGGCCTGGCTGTTGAGAGCTCACTCACGGGGTGACTGGGGGTCCAACCCCATGTCCACGTCTGGAGAGCTCCTCCCCAGAAGAGGTCGGGGCATGTGGCCTTCCCTCCAGCCACCTCGAGACATACTACACACCTCTGCGTCTCCATCACCGTGGACAGGTGGGAGTGGCAGGACAGACAGCAGTCACTGAGCATCCCTGGCCCTGTCCTCCCAAGGGCCAATGGCACAGAGGCTCACCTATCTTCCATGGATTCTCTTACAAGGCACTTGAGGGTTCATGGAAGATGGGCTGGAAAACTCTGGAAAAGCCAGCCCTCCTCAGGACAGGGGTGGCCTGGCTTCTGGAAGGAAGCAGAGCCTCTAAAACACCAGGCCCCACAACCAAGGTGAAGGCAGGTCTTGCAGTCACCTCCCGGAGCGAGGTACCAGCGCAGCGTGGGGAAGCAACAGAGGACTGGCCGCATGCCGCACGCGACACCCAGCAGTGTTTGTGGACGCAGCTGGACCAGACTCTCGCCCACACTCTCCTGCAGTGACACCATCATGTCCTCAAATGGTCTCAGGTTTGGACTTACAACAGATTGGAGAAGACCAAAAGAACTCCCATCTACCCTGGGGAGATCAGTGGGGTGCTGAAAGGTCACTGGAGGGGTGACCTGGAGCCCAGGGCCTCCTGCACAGGCTCACTATTGACAGTTCTGCTCCTTGGGTCCTGCAGCTGTCATGGTCCAGGCTGCTGGGGAGAACTGCATGGAAATCCACGCTGGAGCCTGTGTGGGCTACATACTCATGCAACAGGAGTCCAAAATTCAGGGTAGGCGAGGTCCCTGCTGTGGTGTGTGTGCGGCCACAGCTAAGACCAGCTGAGAACAGAGCAGGCTTTGCTGTGGGTGAGACAGCTATGGGTGAGGCGCACCCCCTCTTCCCACCACTAGAACCGGGCAGAGAGGACCAGCACTCGCTCAGTAACTGCATCACACCTCCACCCTGGGCCTCAGCCCCCTCGTAGACAAAATGGTGCAAATGGCTTCCAGGGTTATGTAAAGAACCAACTGGAATAGAGAGAAGACAAAGGCCTGTCACTGCCCTCTTGCCACAGCTTAAACGGGGCAGCGTCAGGCACGGGTGGAGAAAGCGGGCCTGGGAATGGGAGCCACGGAGGAACCATGCCGGCTCAGGTCAGGTCAGAGTCAGTGAGGCCTCCCTCCCTTCCTGGGGGTGGGGCTGCAGGGGAGGTGGGAGGACTTGGGGGTGCGATGATAAAAAAACTTCCATCTGATAACTTCTTTTTTCTCTGTTAACCATGAAGCAAAGTAACCCTTTGAAAGTTGAAAGATGGGACTGCTGGTTTCAAAGGAGGGCACAGTATGAAACTGCAAGAAGCAAGCTAACTAGAGAACCAGGAATCCTGCCGGCAACATTGGGGCCAATCGGGAACAACCCTGAGGATAGATACGGCCCCCAGGGCCGAGACAGTCATGCTGGGCAGGTGCTTTATAACTGTCTTTTGTATTTAAACCAATTATAAGCACAAAAAGAGATTCCAGACATCTGAGTTCAAGGCCATCACCATGAATTCCTGGGAAGAAGCATGCTGTGTAGGCCAGTCTCAGATGTGACCAGCATTCCCCCTCTCCCCTTCACCCGGGAGCACATAGGTAACATACTTTGTGACTTTGAAGATCCTCAGCAGCCGGAGTGCCCGCAGCACACTGATCCCGAAGGAGGTTCCTGGCTTGATGGCAGCCCAGACCACTTCGAAGATGCTCCCCACAATGACCTGCACGGGACAGAGGGTCAGCCTCAGGTACGTGCCACTCATCCCACACCTGCACCTCCGCATGCAGCATCTCTGGGTCACACCGTAAGCATCCACAACACACGGTACCCGCCTCACACTGAGCTCCTGCAGCCTTCGGGGAGCACACACCAGTCCCCAACATGCCCACCCTGGATGCACCACGGGGACACAGGATGTGGAGCGAGGGTAGGCCTACTGGTTTCCTGACTGGCCAACTGCAAATCAGATCAGCTTAGCATCAACGTTCTCCCACAGCACTGAGAAACTGGTGAATGTGCCACAAGGCCCTGGCCACGACTGGAGACCCCGTAGCGTTTAATGCTGGTCCATTAACTGCACATCTGCTCTGGCAGGTCACCCCAAATGCACAGCCATCCTCTGCGTGTCTCTCCATGCTGAACACAGACGTATCGCGGAGAGACCACCTGACGTCCTGCGACGTCCAGACAGCCGAACAGCTGCACCCTGGTACATCCCAGGCGGCACAACACGTGGGACAAGCTTGCTGCCACCTGTCGTTGGTGACCCTGAGCACCTCCACCAATTTTCCACAGCATGCACACAGCACCCGGATGTTTGTCTGGGGCTGGAGCTCATAGTTTCCTAAATCTGTGTTCTTATTGTTGGTCTTCCAGCATCTCTGTCTTTCCTTAATCCTCAGAATTTGTTCCCATTCGTCCATGACACAGGTGGCCCCTGAGATGGCCCACAGTGATCCCCACTACTCGGTATCCCAACCTTGTATAGCCTTGTCCCTCAAGGATGGGTTGGACCCAGTGACTCACTTTTAGCAAACAGAATGTGACAGAAGTGATTGGCTGTCACCCCTGAGATTCGGTCACAAAGACTGGCTTCCTCCTCGGTGCTCTCAGCTCTGCTGCAGGTCCCCAGCTGCCATGACGTAGGACATGAGGGAGCCTGGGGAGAGGCCCCCCTGACCAGGTACTGAGGGCTGTCGGCCACAAGCAGGAGCTTGGGTGTGAGCTCCCCACCCCAAAGAGCCTGCGGTTACTGCAGCCTTGTGGGAGAGCGAGAGCTGGGGGCCCCCAGTTAAGTCCCACCTGACTCCCAACCCACTGACATGAGAGATAACAAATGATGGTTGTTTTAAGCCACTAAACTTTGGGGTAATTTGTCATCCATCAAGAAAAAACAATACACATTTTGGAGACAGAAATGGAGTGCTCTCCGATGTAGGAGTGGTTTTGGAGCCAGAGAATGGGCATGGAGCAGCACGTCAGTGAACCCAGCATGTCCATGGGTTCTGGACAGTGAGGAAGTGCGGAAGCTGCACATAAGGGTCTGAAGGACAGGGGGCAGAAGTCCTGTTGTGTACAGGCAGGAAGTTCGGCCACACTGTTGCCCACAGCTATGTGAAGAGAAGAAAGTGTGCCGCATGGATGGGGAGGTCTCTGGGATCTCCAAGCAGTCTGCAGGTGCGGCCTGGGGTGCTCTTGCCGCCCACTGTCGGCGTGGGAAGAGGGAGAGGCACAGGAAAGGGTTGTCAGCTGCCTCTCCAGACAACCAGGGATGCCGAGTTAGGGAATGGCATGGTCCACAGAGAAAGCCAGGGCACGACTGTGGCACGGCGGGAGCCCGTCCCTGCGGAGATGGCCTCTCACGTCAGCGTGATGAGCAGCAAGTCCTCCAGGGCACTAACGTGCGCTGGCCTCAGCCATCTCAGCACAGGCACCCCACCGGGA
This sequence comes from Halichoerus grypus, assembly GCF_964656455.1. NCBI lineage: Eukaryota > Metazoa > Chordata > Mammalia > Carnivora > Phocidae > Halichoerus > Halichoerus grypus. The sequence goes on along the minus strand of NC_135725.1, from coordinate 93,865,116 downwards.
AGGGCCTGTTGCGAGAGTTTAGGTAGGGCTTTCATCAAGTGGAATCCAGGAAGATTCACAACATACCCACAACACACTGAAAGGCTTAGCTATGCAGAGACATCACCAGCTTGGGTTGAAAGGGACACAGACAGTACAAGACAAAAGCCTTTGGATTCCTAAAGTCCTACCGGTAGGAAGCAGGCTGAGAAAACTGTCCAGCTGAAAACACATGCTATCTTTCCTGGAACAAGAAAGGTGATGCAGAGGCCAAAACCAAAAGCCCAGAGGGCTTCCCAGTCCTTAAGAACTAATCCCAGGATCCCCAACTTTTCCCAGCCGGATTCCTGAACCGCTATGGGCCACAGACTCCCTTGTGTGTCCCACTGTCCCCTTTGAACAAGAATGCCAACGGCAATTCATCTATGCCGGTCCCGCCACCGTGCAGGTGACAGCTTGTCTTTTTAGTTCCGTGGGTCCACAGGTGGGGAGGGACTGAGCAGCTGTCCTTGAGGAGCCGTGACTCTACCTGGGCCTGATTTGGATGACGGCCCTGGACTTTGAACTGACACTGTAATGGGAGGTGGCTGGGGAAGCGGGAGGATGCGGGTGTCTTTTACATCAGGAAGGATGTGGTCTACACCAGAGCATAGACTGGCAGGCAGCCTCTAAGACGGCCCCCAGTGACCCTGCCTCCTGGGGTTCATGTCCCTGGGTAATATTTCCCACCCCTGTTAAACGTGGGCTGGGCCAAGTGACTCACTCCTAACAAATATAATATGGCAGAACTGATGGGTCGTCTCTCTGAGCCTGGGTTTCTGTGGCTTCTGTCTTGGGTACTCTCAGTCTCTGTCTCCGATCACAAGCTGTCACATCCTGAAGACACTCAGGCAGCCTGGGGAGAGACCCACGTGTCCGGGACTGAGGCCTGCCACCAACCACATGAGTGAGCTTGGAAGTCCCATCAACAGCCATGTGATGAGCTTGAAAGGAAATTCTCCTGTCCTAATCAAGCCCTGGAATGGCTGCGTCCCAGCTGTCAGCTGCACTGTGACTTCCCTGAGACCCTGGGCCACAGGCACCTGGTTAAGCCAGCCTTGGACCCCTGACCTATAGAAACTGTGAGATAAGACACACTTATTTTATGCTGCTAAATTTTGGAATAATTTGTTAGCTTATGTGCAAATCATTCCCATGTCCTGGGATCCAGTTAGTTCAAACCAGAAGATACAAACACATTTACAAGATCAAGGATTCTCTGAGATCTGCTAACCTCTTTGGGGTCCCTCCGGCCTGTGTGCGCCACAGGCTTTCCTCGTGACTCAGCAGGCAAGGGACAAGAAGCCATCCCAGGAAGAACCGCAGGTGTCCGTGTCTCAGGGCACACCCTGGGCAGCCACCGCCCCTCCTTCGCCCAGAGATCAGGCAGCGTTGTGTGGCACAGACCTGCTACTCCAGGGCCGGAACTGCTGGGTTCACACTGCCTCCCCCACAAAGTACCTGGGCAGCCTTGGGCCAATCACACAACATCTCCAGTTACTCGTCTACAAAGTAGGAGCCCTTGTGAGGATTTAACAGAGCCGCGGACACAATGTTCCATCAACTCCACTGACAGAAAAAGTCAACGTCACACTGAATTTTCGAGTTGATTTCTGAGCGGAGGCGTGAACTTTCCTCAGGGCTGGCACGGCCACTTTTCACTGAGAGCCTCCACTGGGTCAGAGCTCCTCCCTGGGCTCTGGGCTCAGCACCAGGGAGGTGTCTGTGTGCTTGCTGGCCTGGGAAGGGCTTTGTCCCAGGGAGTCTTGAACACCTGCCTTTGAGGCCTCCCTGACCTACAGAGGTTGGTGAAGGGACCCAGGCCAGCCCCACGAGAAGGGCTGGACCATCACGCCCCTGTCAGGTCCTCCCTGAAGCATGTGTCCAAGCTGCCCAGAGCCAGATCTGCAGGACAGTGAGGGAGCAGGATCACAGCCCCTTGAGCTCTGCTGGGGACACTGAGCCCTCTGTGGAGCAGGGGCACATTTGAAAGACGGCTGTACCAGGCACAGAGGGGGCACCTTCAGCTGATCTGCAGATTCTACGGAGAGGGTCAGAACTGGGAAGGAGGGTGTCCTGCAGCTGACGCCCCCATAAGTCAGGGCCCGACCAGGATGGGACGTCCCTTTGTCCAAGACCCCGCCCTGTCTCTAGGAAGCCTTCCTGACCCACACAGGGTCACAGGACGCTCAACGGCCTGGGCCCTGTAGGACAGACCCCAGCACACACACTGGGTACAGCACATGGGAGGGGCTGTGTGACTCTCGAGCCAGGGCACAGCTGGACCCGCCTGGGCCCCAGCTGGCACCTCTCATCAAGATCTTACTCACCCCAAAGTCGAAGCAGTTGAATGAGGACCGGAAGTAGCTTCTGGGCCCCAGGCCATACATCTTCAGGGACATCTCTGTGAGGAAGAGACCCAGGAAAACAAACTCTGCAAAGTCTAGGAGAAGCCGGAGAAGAGGGGGATTAGCTCTCAGCCTCCCCCCACCTGGCTCCAGCCCAGACTGGAGGACACCAGACCTCTGGGCCCTCCCAGGGTTGAGCCCTGCAGGCCTGGTCTGTGGCCCCCGAGCTCAGAAATCTCAGCTCAGGAGGAGAATAATGAACGGATTGGGACTGGGAGGGGCCCAAAGAGATGCCTGTCTGCTCTGAAATGTGGTGCTGCCCAGAGACAGGCTCTGCGGGAGGTGAGGGCCTGGGACTGGGCTCGGGAGTGAGTTCCGGGGCCACACAGTACTCCCCAGAGGACGGCCTCAGACCCATCCTTCTGCCTTCAGGCTTGCTCCCCACCCCATGTTCTGAGCATGGTGGAGACCCTCAGCCTCCTCATCAGAATCACCCCGTCTTTCCGTGAGGACTTCCCCGAAACCCTTCCAAAACCCCCACATCACCGTGTTTGGTTTTCACTTTGTTCATGTGTTCACCTACCACCCAATACTGGACCGGCCAGCACGGGGCTCCCAGGAGGCGCCAACACTTGCCGCCCCCTCGCTCTATGAGTCACACAGAGGCTCCTGGGCACCTTCACCCTCCTGCAGGCGACCCCTCCTGCCTAGCCAGGAGCCCTGCCACTGGGAGTGCAGACCCTCAAGGGCCTCAGGACCAAAGGGAGGCCACACTGGAACTGAGGGCCAGGCTGGGAATTCCAGGCACACAGACAAGACACAACCCCTAGCCAGGCCCGAACAACACGCACGGCCAGAGCGAGAAACAACAGGTCGTCCGGACAGCGAGAGAGGCAGCGGTCAAACCAGGAAGTCCGGGAAGCAGAGCAAGGTCACTGTCTCTGATCATCCTCCCCAGGTGCTGAGCTGGAATCAGCTCATTATTCTGTACAGTGGCCCAAAAGTACCATGGCCTCTGGCCCCAGAGCAGCAGAAGCCAGGGAAGCGGCTCAGAGCTCAGGGCAGAGCCTGCCCCTGAGGGCCCAGGCCCTGAGCAGGAGTGGAGGGTAAGCTCCAGAGAGTCCAGTCCCCAGAAGGCCACTAGCCCAGCCTTCCTGGGGCCTCTGGCATCCGGACTGGTTGGGAAGCTGGACCTCAAGCACCTCCTGATAAAACAGACAACAGAAGAGGGGACCACATAGCTCTGGACCCTGACATCTGCTTTCTTACACAGCTCTCCACCATGCACTCCACCACAGAGACCCAGCAGCCTCAGTCGGGGGCAGATCTACAGTAGCCCAACTGCGCATGAGCGGAGGAGCAGAGGCACCAGCCCCACTGCCACACACAGACAACGACCTGTATGGCCCACGGTCTCAGGTGGGGAACCCCCTACTATGGCTTGAGTACACGGATAATCAGCTCCTGGTAGCAACTCACACAACAAGCCTGGCCTCTGAAGACAGCCAAAAAGTCACTGAGGCACCCAAGCCAGGCATGCGATAAGGAATGAGAAGGCAAAGCTGACTCCCTGGAGAAGCCAAGAGGCCAAGGTGCCAGGCACGGATGCCCACTGACCTAGGCAGAAGACCACTGCAGCCAGGCCTGAATGACCGGCACCTGGGCCCGGCTGTGCTGAGCAGCAGGTGTGAGGGGGGTAGGGAGGCGGCGCCCTGCCCCCAAGTCCAGCTCCGAACGCCCCAACACCCTGCACAGTCCCAGAGCCTCTCTACGTGAGGTCACAAAGGCTCCTGCCCCTGCGCCGTGGGGCACCCCGGAAGAAGAGCTCAGATCCTGGAGGGGGAGGCCACAAGGATGGGCCGTGCCCCTGCCCACACACCAGACCCTGGAGCTACAGCTGCCTGGCCACCGACCTTGCTCCCAGGAGACCCACGTGAGAGCAGTGCAAGGAACCCGCACAGGAGCTGCCGACGTAAGACCTCCTCAGAGAAAGGGAGCAGCCGGAGCCAGAAATGCCCCAGCGTCCTGCCTGCCCTTCCACTCTCCTGCGGGAGAGACCCCCTTGGCTTCATACGCTCAGCCTCCCCTCTGAGGCCAAGAAAGGGCAGCCATTCATTCACGCCTGAATCATCGTCCAACTGACAGGCTGCTGCTGCTTTGAACTTGCAGAGGAGACAGAGATGAGCCGTCTCTCTGGGCATTCACACACCAAGGCGGGGGGAGGGGGCAGAGGCAGAGAATTTAATCGGTGTTCTGTATCATAATCGGAGGACAGGGTGGCCAAGCCTGTCCTGTGAGGCCGGGGGGTCAGAGGATGACAAAGCCCTACAGCCAGTTGCTTCCCTTCCCTCCCCCCTCCCAGTTAGGCTTCAGTCTCAGGGGTTCTGGTGGTGTACTGGGGATGGGCCCTGGATGGACACACAGCTGAGGTGCACACAACCCATTCTCTGCAGGCTGGCCAGTCTCAGGGCAGAGCCTCCCGGGGAGCTCCAGTGAAGCTAGACCTGGCGGAGACCCCCTCCTACCTCGGCCACTGCCTCTGCCTCTTGCAAGACCTGCCCTACCTGGCTGGATCCGCCTTCCTCAGCTCCAGCCCAGCTGCCAAGGACAGAGCCCAGGGCACTGAGCAGAGGTGTGCAGACCCAGCATACACCCATCTCTCCCGCCGGCCGTTTTCCCCAGGTAATGACAATGAATTCAGGAATTCCCAGGGAACCACAGAGAAGACAAAGCAGCAAGGGGGAAGAAGCGTGGCCAGGGATGCCTGTGGCCTGGCCCAGCACCTGGGCACTCCCAGGCCTGTGCTCCCGCACAACAGATGTGTGACCAGGTCCTGCAGCTTGCTGCCTGGCCAGTCGGGTGGCAGGTCCCCAGGAAACAAGCAGTAACCACAAGACTGACTGGGCACCATCAGCTTCTTCCATGGGAAGGAAAGGTCTGGCCAGGAAGCCCCAGGAACAGCCGCACCGTTGGCGGGGTCAAGAGGAAGCCCCACCTCCCTGGTCCCCACCCAACCCCCAAGGGTGAGGAGACTTTATCCTGAGGGGATATGGAGGGAAGTACTCACCTCAGTCCCAAACAAAGTCCCTAGACACCAAAGTACAGGTCCCAGGATATATGGATTAGGGGCCAGAGCGGGCAGTTCAAAGCACACAAACCGCCTCCTCACTTCGCTCCCCTGGGCAACCCGAGCCAGGCTGCCTGCCGGAAGCTCCCTGGGCCCCTCTGGCTTCTTCTGCCTCTATGCCCTTCCCCATGACACACAAGAGCTTTCAGTACAAGTTTGGGAAACTGCAGGCTAGCATCGCACCCCCCAACAGTCACCCCCACCCACATTTTCAGGTGGCCTGTGGAGCTCATAAGAACCCTTCCAGAGCTGCCTGAGCTCCTACTTAGAGCTGACAGGCTCAGGGTTGGAAGAGGGGAGTGTGGCTGGCCCACCGGGGCCAGGACTCAGATCCAGGAGCGTTCTTCCCTGGAGAAAAGACTCTCTTGCCACCTCAGGGAGGCTTCAGGCACACAGGGCTCCCATGGAGAGAGCAAGGGGAATCCACAGTAGGCCCTGCGTCCACATCAGCCCCAGATATCAAGCAGGGTTATTGCAGCTGACCCCCAGGGAACAGGAAGGCGGAAGGCCTGACCAGAGGACAGAAACTACTAGGGAGTTTCGTGTCTAGAGCTCTCATGAGGTGGGACGACAGACCCAGACCAAGCTCCCCATGGCCTGCAGAGCCCTAGGGTATGAAGGGTTGGTCCTGGAAGGTCAGCCCTGGTCCCTGGAGAGGGGCAAGGGGCCTCAACCAGCCCAGTTACCTTCTTCCTTTCCTCCTTGGAACTGCAGCCAGGGCCAAGAGAAGTCATGACTCAGACTCTTGTGGCCCTTAGGCCCATGGACATGGGGCAAGTCAGCCCTGGTCAGGTTCAAAAACCAAAAAATGCAAACAGCCAAACAGCCCAGGAAGAGCGCTAGAAGGCAGGACTCTTCCTCCTCAGGAGTCCAGGAAGGGAGCCGCAGCCTTGTGGCAGATTGGAATGAGGGGCTAAGTCCTCTGGTCCGTGGGTCTGAGGCCCTTCCAAGGGAGGACACAGGTCCACGTGGCCTGGCTTGTGCCTGCTCACCCCATCAACTTCCTCCCAGTGTGCCCTGGACCCCGCCTCATTTCCCACCACACTGACAGATGGGTTTCTAACCCGTTCCAATCAGCTAGGCCTCCTGGCACCCGGGACGGGGAGCTCAGGCCCCAGCAGAGGCCCTAGGGGGCACTTGGGTCAGTGCAGGGGTCCTACCCAGGGCATTCCAAGGCAAAAGGCTGTGAACCAGGTTTTCCAGGCTGCAGACCAGAGGTGGTTCGGGAAGAGGTGAGGGGAGGCCCAGGCTGCAGCTACGTACACAGCGCCGTGGTGAGCCGCTGCGGCTGGTTGTAATGCACCATGGCCACGCACAGCGTATTCAGGGCCACCACACACAGCACCGCCCAGTAGAAGCTCTGCGCCTTCACCATGCGCCGGATGAAGAACCGGAACATCTTCTCCTTCCTACGGAAGTATGACGAGCTCTCTGTCTTTCCGCTCTTGAGGCTGGCACGGGTGAAGGGGGATCCTGGGGGAACAAGGGGCTCACTGAGGACACGCTCTCCCTCACAGACGTGTGCCCCATGGACACACCCTTGAGGACACGCTTCCCCTCCCACTCAGACACATAGCTCCCGCATGAGAACACCTTCATGGGCACTTGCCCCAGCCCGGGTCTAGCTCAAGGCCCCACGTGTGTCAGACCCTGTGTGTTACTGGCATTTAGCTGATTACCCTTGCACCCCCTGCAGTGGGTCCTGACCCCACCCCCATTTCACAGGTGAGGGAACCAAGAGCCTTGGTGGTCTCCACAGTCACTTGGCTCCAGATGGTCCCCAGCACCTCCCGGCCACCTTCCAGCAGTCCCGATGCTCCCGGCCATCCCAGCTCCTCCATGGGCCTTGGAGAGCACTACAGCATCTGGTCCTCCCCCTGCTTCAACTCAGGGATCAGCAGCAACTGGCTACCTGTCTTTTTTAAAGATTTTATTTATTTATTTGAAAGAGAGAGAGTGTGGGCGAGAGAACACAAGCAGGGGGAAGAGGCAGAGGGAGAGGGAGAAGCAGAGCCCCACGCGGGACTCGAGCTCAGGACCCTGAGATCATGATCTGAGCTGAAGGCAGCCACCCAACCAACCGAGCCACCCAGGTGCCCCTGGCTCCCTATTTTCAAGTACTTTTTTTTTTTTAAAGATTTTATTTATTTATTTGACAGAAAGAGAGAGACAGTGAGAGAGGGAACATAGCAGGGGGAGTGGGAGAGGGAGAAGCAGGCTTCCCGCTGAGCAGGGAGCCCGATGCGGGGCTCGAACCCAGGACCCTGGGATCATGACCCGAGCCGAAGGCAGACGCTCAACGACTGAGCCACCCAGGTGCCCCTCTATTTTCAAGTACTTTGACTAGAACCCAGCCAAGCTCCTTGGCTTGCATCTGGCCCATGGCTGTTATCCTGGTGCAGAGGCAGAGGTGAGTATGGCCCACAAAACCCAACACAGTCTCTGGAACGTTTGCGATGAAGCTACCACGGCCTTCCCCCATCACCACGTACACGCCACTTCTGCCCTGCCGTGACCCTAAGTGTAAAATGCTTCCCACCGCTGGTCCTTTCCACAGCAGGCTGCTTCTCAGCTTCACATCTGGACTTCACAAAGCACCCTTCTCTGGGCACTCCTTCCGAAATAGGGTCATCAGCCCACCCGCAGTAATCACAACCGCGTATCATATGCCCCCGTATTGGCTCGTTGACCTGTTCTGTGCCTACCTTCCAGACCAGACTGCACACTCTGTGAGGGCAGGAGAGAACCCTCGCGAGAGCCGCTGCACTCCCTGACAAACAACTGAGCAGTCTTCATGGGGGCTTGGAGGTGGTGAGTGTGCATGGCTCTGTCTCTCAGGACATCCGTGTCTCTGCAGCACATCAGGGTCTCTCTAGTGTTTTCAATAAGGGCCTGGGCATGTGTGAGCCTCCCAGGGTTCAAACCCAGTCAGCTTGGGCATCGGGTCCCTGGGTGAGGGTGTGTGTGTCATGTGATGTTCTGTGTGTGTGAATGTGTGTGTGTGTGTGTGTGTGTGTGTGTGTGTGTGTGAGTGCACCCAGACTCTCAGTGGCACACTAATAGTATTTTGGGGCTGATGTTTTTTTGAGTTCACTGAAATGAGCACAGACCCTTCCGGAGAACCCACACACTCAGATCCCCTGCCACTTCCTGAGTCACTGAGAAACAAAGTCACACACACCCTGACCATCTCACTCTCAAAGACACAACCACTCACAGAATCACAACAGGTGCACACCTAGGAACACACACAGGGCCACGCTGGGAAGGAAGGTCAAGAGGACACGTGACCTGTGCAAACTGCTCTGTGCAGTGTGGCCAGCGAGACAAGCAGCCAGTTCTCCAGGGGAGGTTCCAAGGCCATTCCCCCCTGGCTCACTGGACCATGCCCAGTAAGAACCAGCAGGCCCCTGCCATGCGGAAGGCCTCCTAGGAATGCTGCCTTGGCACAGCCGCCCGGACCCACATGCAAACAACCACACACATCTTCACTCGTCGAGGCATATCCAGACAGTAACGTCCTGAGCCACATTTGCCCAAAACCACGTACCCTTACTTGGCTCCTGAAGCCCCACCCATCCCCCCCTCTAACACACTCCAAGGGACAGAAGGGGGAGCGAGAGTCCCGGCACACTGAGCATGAGGTGCCCCCCTGTCAGTTCCCAGGGAGAGGTGTGTCCCCACGCACACCATGGCAGAACCAAGGACAGAGACCTGCCCACCCCCTGGCCTCCGCTTGGTCAGGGAACAGGGACACGCAGGCAAATATGGAACAGGTCCTGGGTCTCTGGAGACAGAGACATGTGCCCTGGAGGACAGCCTTTCCCAGTAAGCAGCTGCCATGTGCTCAGGTCAGCTCCGGACAGTGACTCCAGCCCAGCTCTTTGGTAAAAGCAGGGGTCCACAGTGAACATGGACACACGTCACGTCCAGAATCATAGCTCTGGGTGGGGAAAATCATGAGAGTTTGGGACTGCTTCTTTTCATACTGTGCATTTTCCATGTTTAACTTAATCAGTGTATATTCTTTATAATCAAAAGGCTTATTTCAAGGAAAAAATATGTCGTCAAGCTAGGGGAAATCAAGAATTAAATCAACCTATGAATATCAGCACAGTTAAGCATTAGTGAGAACAATGCATGAGTGTACATAATATTCGGATTTCTTTCCATCATGCCCAAAAGAGGGGTTCATTAGTTAATATAAAGTCTATGCTGGACCTGCGTAACAATACCCATTCCTTCCACACATGTGTACAGAGTTTAGGCCCTGAGTGGCAGAGAGAAGGCAGGATGACTGAGATCATCCCACCCTCGATGACCCCACCAGAGGCCAGTGAAGGGACGGAGGAGAAATGCGTTCCTTTCCAGCTTTGCGGCCGCAGTCACCAGCATGGGATAATGAAGGTCGTGTTCGCCAACAAGCCATGGAGGCCATGGAGGCACAAAGCCCACCAGCCCTGCCCTGGGCACGTGGCTTTACAGTGTCACACAGCCCAGAGAGCCCTCACTCAGAAACAGATCACAGGTAACCTGGCCCCGCACGTTGTGTGGGAGTCAGCAAAACGACGCGGGGCACGTGGGCTCAACCACGGGCAGGGTGGATGGAGGGGTGACAAGCCCAGCGCTCGGGACGCCGCCATCCTCGCACAGACGGAGGGACAAAGGAGGTGCTGGGCATGAGGAAACCCACACGTGGCTTCTTCTTTCCCTGCCCAGCCCCACGCCCAAGCCGTCCTGAACCTGCTGAGGCCTGAGGCCCTGAAAGCAAGTGAGCCTGGAGGCCCTGCCAGGGACCCAGGAGGAAAAATCAGCAAAATCCCAGGGACTCAAGTACAGCACCAAACCAATCAAAATAAAACTGAAAGGAGAAACTTTTGGAGAAAAAATAAAATTCCCTTCAGCAGATGAAAGGAGAGGAGGTTCACTCTTAGAACCCAAACTAGTGGCTCTGAAGGATGAAGCATAAGCCACATGTTGAATGAGGGACAGAGGGCGAGACTTGCAGGAGCCAAGTGGGAGACAGAACATGAAATAATAGGGATTCCAGATGCAAAAAAGAACGAGGCGAGGAGATGAACTCATTAAACACATGGGAGAAGCCCTCCATGAAGGAAGGCCTGAGCCCACAGGCACAGAAGGAGCTCCTGACACAGCACAAGAGCCCCGGCCCCTGGCACCTCCGTGGCACGAGGACAGCAGGGGCCAGGGGGACACCACAGAGTGGCGGGAGGACCCAGCAAAAAGACCTCACACCTCAGGGAGGAGGACACGCAAGGCTCAGCAAGAAGCCAGAAGCCTCGGGGAAACCAGCCGAGCACAGGACAGAGAGCAAGCAGAGAAAGCAGTCGGTGGGGCAGCGGCCATAGGCGAGGACCTCGGAAAGCAAAGCCACGCGGGCAAGGGTCAGCCTCTGGGGGTGCACGCTGGCCTGCTAAGCAAGGGTTCTGGAGCAACCACAGGGAGTAATAACAGCCTAGGGCTAAAAACACCAACGTCCTCAAACCGCAAGGGAGGAGGCGAACACACTGCAAAGGTCATATGTTCTCGATCTTTGGGGCCAATAGGGGCAGAGTGATGGCAAATAACACCAATTTCCTTATGGAAACAAGGCATCTCGGGGGCAAGGATGGTATGAAAACAAGATACAACAGCTAAGAAGCATGGCAGTAATGATGAGAGCCAAGGAGGGGAGGTGGCCGCTCATGGAGCGGGCAGTGAGAAGTCAGGGAGAGAGAGGGCAGGTGACTCTGGATGCAGAGTAAAGAAGAGCAACCAAGGTCTAGACGCTGACAGAAAGGAGGCCGCCCAGCGAAGCATCACGCAGAGGGGCGGGCACAGCCTTCAGAGCCCCCGCTGGTAAAAAGAGAGGAAGAACAAGCTGCACAGTTTAAGAAATTAGGAATGTAATAAAAAAGCAAATCAAAATAATTTAGAAAGATGAACTTATTAAAGATACAAGAGGAAGTCATGACATTTAAGACAAAAAATAGAAGAAAGGAAGTGTAAAATTGGGTCATTTTATGTGATCATTCATAGAGATTAACCCCACACGATCCTAATTAATAAAACAGCGCACACAGACAGACATTCTGACGACTAGTAAACAGCAAGAGCAAAGTCAGCAGACCCAGGCCAGCCTCAGAGGGGTCGACACCTTCACAGCGCCCAGCCAGATCTCCAGACAGCCGCCCGCAACCCCACGGGCTCTCCAACGTGTGCCCACACAGCACATGCTCCCCCGGACTCTGGGCGTCAGCCCCCAGCCCCACCCCCAGGCACGTGGCGCCCGCATCCTCTGATGCCCACGCCCAGCCGGCCGGTAAATCCTGTGCGCTTGCCTTCAGAATGTATCCAGAATCTGGCCACTGGGCACGCCCGTGGCTGCCACCACCAGTCGGATCCCTACAGCAGCCTCTGAACGGGCCCCACTTCTGCCTTTCTGCACTTGGGGCCCTCCTGTGCCCCAGCTGGAGCCGGACAGCGTCTCCCCTCTGCAAACCCACCAGTGGCCAGAGTCCCTGCCGGGCCCTTGCCCTCCGCGACCTTCTGATCTCCTGTCACGCCGCTCCCCCGACCCACGCCACTCCACTCCAACCACCCTGGCCTCCCTCACAGTCCCCACTTGTGCTACGCTCCTTCCTGCTTCAGGGTCTTCTCACATGTTGCCGGAATGTTCCCTTCCATGAGGCTGACTTCCTCACTTCCTTCAGCTTTACTCAAAGGTGACCTTTCCCCGGGTGGGGGCGGGGGGGGGAGGGTGCGGGGCGGGCTTCTGTGGCCATTCTCTTTAAAATCCCAACCCCCTGGCCCTCCAAGCCCCTCGCTTCCCGATTTTTCCCCTTTCCAGAGGTGGCACTGCACGCGGCATACTTCTCGTGTTATACTGCTCGGGGCCTGACGCCACCCCTGGAACAGAAAAACCAAAAGAGGAAGGGGCTTCATCGTTCCCTTCAACACTGAAGCCCCAGTGCCTGGAACAGTTCCTTGCGTGTCATGGGCACTTAATAAATATTTGCCGAGTGAATGAAAAAACACGCAGCTGAACACAGGAGAGATGAGAAGAATTATATGAGAAAAGTACAGACAACTCTGCAGGAACAAGTTTGAGACGCTGAGAAAATGGAAGATTTCCTCACAAAGCATAGTTTATAAAACGGGTCCAAGTTCTTCTTATTTTGGGTTCACGGTTTTATCTCACCTTTAAAGAACAGATTATTCAGGTGTTATGTTACTTGAATTATTCTAAGCCATAGGAAAAGACTTTAAAAAATCTTTCCAATTAATTTTACAAAATCAGAATAAAAACTCTAGGTAAAATAGAAAAAAGGGGACTATTTAAATATTACACTCACATGATAAATTTGTAAAAATTGTAACAAAGCTCAGATCCACAACACACATCAGTCTCTTATTAATTAGCAAACACAAACCACCCAATAGAAAAATGGACAGGTATATGAAGAATCACCAAAGCCGAAATTCAAATGGGAAACCAACATTTAAAAAGAGATTCAAAATCACTAGTAGCGAGTGAAATGAGAATGGCAGTCCCAAAGAAACGTCACTTTATAACCATCAAATTGGTCTCGAGCTAGCAAAAGTCAAAAGTATCTCCGGCACATAACTGGCACAGCACCCTGCTCCTGGGGGTCTACCCACAGGCACAGAAGCGCTGGGGAGGAAGGGCGGATGTTTACGGGCTTTGTCTGGGCAGCACTTTTCATGATGAAGATCAAACATCCTAAAGATAAATGAACGGCCATCAACACAGAGCTGCCAAACAAATTATAGTGAACCCATGGAAGACCGACTTAGAATTAGAATTAGACTTCTGAGGGGAGTGGTCCCCAAAAGGTACCGATGAGAAAAATTTGTATGAAAGCATTTCTGTAACATGCAAAGATCTCAAAACTCTACGTGTGTGTATGTGTGTGGGTGTGATGCCGATGTGTGTTCTATCTGAGAAACAGGGAGAAATCCCAAGTTACTGACATATGTTTACTGGGTCTGTGTGGGGAGAAAAAGAGGGAAAGGATGGATGGATGAATGGTTAGATAGATGATTGGCAGATGATAGATCAATAGATACATAGATTGATAGCTAGATGGAAAAATAGAGACAGACATTGACATAGATATCAATCAATGCACAAGTAAGTTTCATTACAGAGTTGTCTCATAAATGTAACCACATCATGAGAAGCAGACCTCGGACCCAGGCCCGCTCAGGAACTGCTGGAGATCGAGGCTGCCTGCATCGTGTTTGACTTGGTGCCTCGCAGTGAGAAGCTCACTGCCATGCAAGCCCTTCTCCAACTGTCAAGGTGGAAACCCACGGCTCAGCCCCTTCTGTCGCAGAATGCACAATAACCGGGCGTTCGGTGGGAAGGGGCCCAGCACTTCTGGTACCAGCCTGAGGAAGGGAACTAAAGCGGCTCCGTGTGATTGAATTAACCAGAATTCCGCTTTCACCATTTGAGGAGATGGGGATGAGGCCAGAGGCCCCAGGAGCATGGAAGACAGACAGGGGCTGGGTAGAAAGACAGCCAGATCCTTTCGGTCCCCACAGTCAGTGACACTCGCAGCCCTTCAGCTGTGGGATGCGGCCTGAGGCTCTGCGTCCACATGGGGGACGGCAGAGCCAAGAGCAGTCAGGGCATGCAAAGGAGCGGCAGGCCCTGGGCAACACGGGACTTCCAGGAGCTGGACACACAGCCCACTCCCACAGCCTGGCTCTGGGAAAGAAAGCTGAGCACACAGCAGAGGGCGGAAGGCACTTTACTTCCTGCCATCAGGATGGACACGGGAGGGTGGGCCGTAGGGAAGGAAGGGAAGGAACATCGCCCCAGAGGGGACAGGCAGGAGGTTAGGTGCACTTTCTACACCCAGTCACAGGACAGGCCCCGTTCAGCCAGGAGGACCCAAAGAGACTCACCCACGGCACAGAGGTCTGCAAACCGGTCTTCCCCCTCCTCGGCGTGAATCAGGTCATTCCGACTCTTCTTGGTGGCTGCTCTCTTCAACACTGCTTTAAACAAGGGTGAGGAGAGGGGACGGCATGAGCCAGCACCCAGCTCACCTGCCCCAGGGCTGGGGAGTCTTCCAGCTGAGGGTGTGCGGGTCTTCCTGGGGATCTCCTATCCTGGCCCCCGTGAGCCCCTCTCAGTCTGTGGAGCCAAGGGGATAAGGACTTTGGAGGGGATGCCACCTTCCCTCTTCTCCCTGATGATGTCAGTGGCTACCAAGGAGACCAGGAGACGTCTGTGTAGGGCAAGGCCAGGCCGCAGCTGGCTGCCCCAGCAGCCCACACCCCGAGGCCCGGTGAGCAGAGAGGTCAGTCAGGTCCGCAGAGGGACCAGCACAGCAGAGCCCCAGATGTGGGTCCAGCCGAGGCTACAGCAGACGTGGCCAGCCTCTCTGGCTTCGGCTTTGCTATGAAGAGGATGGCCTTCCTGCCACTGGGGCCATGCCCGTCGCCGGGCTGCTGACCATGGCCACACTGGCCCTTGTCCCTGCCCTGGTGGCCCCAGGCTGTGCTAGGAGTCCTGCCATGGCTGTCTGGGAGCTACATCACCCTGAGCCCAAGACAGATCCAGCTTGGTTTAAACCTGAACTTTGAAAGCTTCTAGAAGCAGCACTGTCCAACAGAACTTTCTATGATGACAGGGAGGGGCGCATGGGCGGCTCAGTCGTTAAGCGTCTGCTTTCGGCTCAGGTCGTGGTCCCGGGGTCCTGGGATTGAGCCCCACCTTGGGCTCCCTGCTTGGCAGGGAGTCTGCTTCTCCCTCTCCCACTGCCCCTGCTTGTGTTCCCTCTCTCGCTGTGTCTCTCTGTCAAATAAATAAATAAAATCTTTAAAAAAAAAAAAAAAAAGAACTTTCTGTGATGATGGAAATGGTCTAGATCTATGCTGACCAGCCTCTGGCCCCATCTAGCTATTGAACGCTTGAAATGGGGTGGGTGAGGCTGAGGAACAGGTCCTTCACTTTTATTTCACCGCAGTGTACTTATGTGTGAGCTTACACGGTCACACGTGAACTGCCATGTTGGACAACACAGCCCTCAGGGGCATGCTGTGAGCACAGCTCTGAGCCCCAGGCTGACAGGGGTGGTGGGAGAGCCCTCCGCCAGCCACCTCCAGTCCGGTCCATGGCACGCAACTCCCCGGGGCATGCCGCGGCCTCGGGGACGGGCTCTGCCCAGGACTGTGTGCAGGGGACGCACAGCTGCCCAGGAGAGCGAGAGCGTCAAGCACACGCGTCTCGCTGGGCACAGAGTGCTAACAGTGGTCACCTACCATCCAGAGGGGACTTCTCCTCCGCATTCTTGTCCTCCTCGGCCAGCATGACCTCCTCTGTGAGTGAGACACAGCCTCAGGTTGGAGCCTTCCCATCCCAACCCCTGACCAGGGCTCACCCCCCAGGAGCACACCAGGATGAGGGTGCCCCCTGCGGCCCGACCCTGCCTTCTCAGCCCTTACAATTCCAGAAGCCTGTGGGGCTCATGGCTGAGCTTTTCCTGTTGAGACAGAACCCTCTCTGTGTCCCACCGGCAGCGCCCCATGAGGGGCGCCTGGCCTGTTCCCACGCTCATACCACCCTCCCCTGAGAGCAGCCACCCCACCAGGTGAGTTCCTCGCTGACGAGGCACCTAAGGAGGCGCAGCGGGTGCCCCATATGGAGGAAAGTATGCTGGCCTGAGGCTGGGGGGCAGTCAGAAACCCCAGGCTTGACAAAGCCCAGAACCAGGTGCAGAGCACAGAGCAGGCTCAGGTCCCGGGTAGGGCGCCTGAGTCTGACAGGCAGAAACTAGCCCTAGGCTAGGCCATGCCAGACGCCTCCATTAAAAAGGCCAGTGTCCCCAGAGCCATATGGCCGCCTGGTGTCAGGACCCTGGGTGGGCTGGAGAACACACTTCAGACACCTCAGCTCCCCTCTCCTAGACTGGTCTCATCCTCCCCATGGCCACTGACAGAGGCCAGGCCAGGAGCGCTGCAGCAGCCCCTGGTTCTCACCGGCCTTGAAGATCCACTCCAGGTACCCATTGAGCTCCCGCTCGATCTGCTGCTGCCGGCGAAGCTTCAGGAAGGCCCGGCGGTTCTCGACCCTCTCACGCTCCTTGGCAAACTCTCTGCATGGTGCAGGGGCCAGAAAAGGAAGCAGACAGGGTGAGTGTGAGCACAGCCACCAGCCCCACGGGTGTGTGGATGCGGAGGCAAAGGGAACCAGGAAGAGGCTGGGACACGACGTGCAGGCCATGGGCCGCCCCTCACCACCATGGCCTCTTCCAACCTGAGCCCTCAGAGGGCCCAGGTGAACCCTCCTTCCTCAGACTCCTCCAGCACACAGGGACAGCACCTCCGTCCCCAGAGGGGGCTCCAGAGAGCTGGGACAATTCCACACCCCCCTGCCCAGAGCAGGCCGAGGCGCACACCCTCCAAGTGCCAGGCTGTCATCTGCATCCTACAGAGATCTTCTGGGCAAGAACTGCCCAGAGACCTTTCACTTTGTTTCTTCTGCTGGTTCACACCCAGGGCCCTTGCTAGGAGGGGAAGGACAGACAGGAACAGGGCAAGAAGGGACTGGATGCGGGCAAGCCAACGACGAAAGGAAAACATTCCAGAGCCACCTCAGCCAAACTTGTGAGGCTCACAATGCCCAGGAGAGTGACCTCTGCCCTCCTCAGCCCTCAGCAGCCCAGCCCCAGCTTCCCAGACAAGTTTTTGGGCTCACACAGCCAGAAGGAAGCCATTCACACACACAGGCGCACAAGCACGCCCAAGTATACGTGCACCCAGCATTCAGCAGGGCGAGCCTCTCAGCCCCGGCTTGGGGCAGGAGCCAGGTCCCCAAAGGACAGGTAGGCACACCCCGGCAGCAAAACAGCAATGTCTGTCCTCAGCGAAGTGGCCGTTTCTCCTCCAGGAGAAGCAGCTTCTGGGCTTGGTGCAGTGAGCCCAGCAGACCTAACTCCTGGCACATAGCCACGGCAGGAGAGAGAGCTCAGCTCTGGCCAGCACTGACCCCAGCTCGTGACCAGAGTCCACCAGGGCCTGAGCTGTGGTGTTCCTGGCAACAAGCGGAGCCAGGTCCTGCCTGGACCGCCCATCCCTCGCAAACCCCCAATCTGCAGGGACACAGGGCCCCTCCCCTCCTCCCCTCTCCAACCAGCCTCTGTCCCTTGGCCGTGATGAGGGCAGGAGGGCCTGGGGGGCAGGGGTGGGGCAGTGACAACACCACTTGAATCAGTCTGAGAGCCACCAGCAAAAACTTGCTGTAGCAATCTAGGCCCTGCCCAGAGCATCCACTTCTCACATGGCAGCCAGCAGCAGGGCCTGTCCTCCCCAGGCATCAGTTCTCACTGCTAAGAAAAGCCCCAAGAGGAATCCCTGATCCTGCTCCTCTGGAAGGCTTTGTGGGTGACAGCCTGGGGCATGAGGAAGAACAAGGATGGTGGGCTACAAGCCGGCCCGTGGCTGGACGGAGTCCTGTAGGGCGAGCTTTCCCCGGGCCAGGCGTAGAGGTGACATCTGAGCACGGCGGCCTTGGAGTGCAGCCGGCATGGGACCCACCTGCTGTGCGCTGACCGCTGGCTTTCGGGGCCTTGCCATTTCCAAGCCTGCCCAGGCCTGAAAGAGAACCCTGGGGTCTGCCTGCTGGGCCTGGATGCCCGAGGGAGGGCTCAGCTGAGACTAATTAGGAAAATCATCCCATATCACCATCCTCAGAGGCCAGGATGCTCACAGGTGGGAGGAGGGCTGGGAAGTCACAAAGTTCGTGGCCCTGCTCAGTGAGGAGCCCCACAGCCCCAGCCCCCCAGTTCTCTGTACATTCTTCAGGGCAAGCCACACAAAGCCACCCTAAGCAGGCTGCTCTCCCAACTCGCCATGAACCTACTCATGTTCCTACCACCTCCCCACCGTGCACTGTCCTCAGCACAGAGCCCACGCTCCCCACAAGCCTGCCGTCTGCCAGCCCCAGCACCCTCTCCCTCCACCCCTCTGGCTCCAGCTCTGAGCATCCTTGCAGCACACACTGCAGCCCTCTGGGTACCTCTGGGCCTCCACCCCAGCTCTTCTCTGCCTGGGAAACCCTCTCCCCTCCTTTGCTAAGTTCATTCCTGCTCTCCCTTTGAGTCTCAATGGAAAGGCCCCTTCTCTAGGTGGCTTCTATGAGCTCCAGGCCTCCTCTGGATGCCCCATGCAGCTCAGACCTTGCAATTCCATCAGACTGGAAGTTGTACATCCATCCCCTGTGCTGTGGGTGTGCCTGTCCCTACGGAGGTGCTTGGAAAGACATGCTAGTGACATACCACTTCCAGGAGAGGACTGAGGCTAAGGACATGTTCCAGAGCCAGAGCATACAGGCCGTGGACCCCAACCATTGTCCTCTCAGTGGCTGTTCCTTTCCAGGCCAAAAGGACAGCTACCCCTTGGGTCCACCAGCCTCTCCCCCAGCCTATCTCAGGAGCCCTGGGCCTGAGCAGGAATCTTCAGGGTTGGCAGGACGGAGATGTTCTCCTCTAGTCTTACAGGGGGTATGATACCAACGGGGGAACAGAGCGCAGGCCAGGCCTTCCCAACAGAGCTTCCTCAGACTGATGGAAGGGCAGGGTCCCCAAACATCAGCTCCATCTGTGCCCCTAAGCACACAGCACTTCTGTAGCCATTGGCCCCATGCAGGACAGGAGAGTACGATGTAGGGTCAGGAAGGCACCTTTCTTTGGGAGGGAATCCCAGCCTCTCACCCTCCCTTGTTCTCTCCTGGAGGATCTCAGCACAGAAAGGTATCTGGAGAGGAGGAGCAAGCCAGGGGTCAAGGCTGGGGTGGAGAGCCTGGTGACCACTACAGCCAGGATATAGGACCACTCCCTCACTCTCCTCTGTAGCAGCAGAGGGTCTCTCTAGGCACCGGGGCTGCCCAAAAACCCCACCATGGACCCAGGTGAGATCCAGCAGCAGCCCCTCCCCCACCATCAGGGGACAGGGTGAAAGCCAAGTTGGGAGAGAGGCAAGGAGGCCAGGGCCAGGGGATGGTGAAGAGAGAGGTCAGGATGGTAGCACAAAGGAAAGGCTGACCAGAGCTCAGGATGATAGGAGTGACCACCACAGCGTGGCCATGAGGCCAGGCCAGGCCTCACCTTTCCCACATCACACATGCCCACATCTGATTCCACCATCTCTCCCCTTAGCCTGAGAACACAGAAGGGCAGGCAGGCAGCACACAAGCTCACATGGCCTCTTACCCTGAGAGCACGCCCAGCACCAGGTTGAGCATGAAGAAGGAGCCAATGATGATGAGAGGGATGAAGTAGAGCCAGTTCCAGGTGTTACCAGCTGCATCATTTGTCTGGAAGCAAAAAGGAGTTGAGGAAAAACAGGTGGACAAGACACATAGCCCTGGATGTAGAAGTGCCCTTGGGCCCTCCTCAAATACCTGGCAGGGCCTAGGCAGGGAGTGTTCAGGTGTTGGGGGGTCCAGGCAGGACCCACACCAGACCTGCCTGCCCTTGCCCCACAGAGCTTTCTTTGAAGCTGCCTTGGAGCTCTCAAAGGACCAAGGACAATTAGCACTCCTGGTCACTGCCCAGCAAAGCTGAAAAGCCAAGGAGTCGTTCAGGGAGCCAAAGGCTCCCAGGATACCTGGAAGGCTGCATGCCCAGTCTCTGCTTGGACACCTTTCCTATTCTTCCCAGGTTACTGGACATACCAGTCAGCTCTAAAGACATTTCTCCTGAATGGAGCCCACATGCACCAGACCCAAGTCTGATCTTCTGTCTGCAGCAGCTTCCACAGCTCAGAGGCAGTGAGCCCCATGCCATATTTCCCCCATATCAAGAGAAGCCCACAAGTCTCCAGGGAACAGTTCTCACCATGTGCCTGGCTTAAGCCACAAGCCAGCACTCAGGCATGATCTAAAAACTGAATGCAAAGAAGGGCATCTCTCCCAGACCTTATGACTTTTATAGCCTGGGTCTCATGACATAATACCAAAAGTGTTCAGTTTTCAACTGAAACTCATTTGCCATGCCAAGAACCAGAAAAAGCTCAAACTGAATGAAAAAAGGCAATCATTAGATGCCATGATGGTTAATTTTATGTGTCAATTTGACTGGGCCACAGGGTCCCCAGATATTTAGTCAAACATTATTCTGGGTATTTCTGTAAATGTGTTTTTGGATGAGATTGACATTTTAATTGATAGAGTAAAGCAGATTGCCTTCCATAAGGTGGTAGACCTTATTCAATCAGTTGAAGGTCTGAATAGAACAAAAAACCCAACTCTCCTCCAGGTAAAAGGAAATTCTCTAGTAGATTGCCTTCAGACTTCATCTGTACCATTGGCTCTATTGGGTCTCCACCTGCTGGCTTTCAGACTGAAATTGTACCACTGTCTCTCCTGGGTCTTGAACCTGCCAGCCTAAACTGCAGATTTGGACTTGCCAACCTCCATAATCAGAAGAGCCAATTCCTAATAATCAATTGATCAATCTCTCTCTTTCTCTGTCTTCATACATATCTAAATACACACACATACATGTATATATCTTATTGGTTCTATATTTCTGGAGAACCCTAACTGACACAGATTGCCAACACTAAGATGACAGAGATGATAAGAGGAGAAAAATCACAGGTCAATAATAAAATGACAAATTAACCAATTTTAAAATGGGAAAAGAATCTGAATACACATTTCTCCAAAGAAAATATATAAGTGGTGCAATAAGCACATAAAAGATGCTCAATATCATAAGTCATTAGAGGAAATGCAAATCAAAGCCAAAATGAAATACCACTGTGGATAAAAAGGAACACTCATGCACTGTTGGTGGGAACATAAACTGGTGCAGCCACTCTGGAAAACAGTATGGATGTTCCTCAAAAAGTTAAATATAGAACTACCCTACAACCCAGCAATTGCACTACTGGGTATTTACCTCAAAAATACAAGAACAATAATTCAAAGGGATACATGCACCCCAATGTTTATACCAGCATTATTTATAATAGCCAAGATATGTTAACAGTCCAAGTGTCCACTGATGGACAAATGGATAAAGAAGATGTGATATAGATAGATAGATAGATAGATAGATAGATAGATATAGATATAGATATAGATATAGATATAGATGAATATGAAATCTTGCCACTTGCAACAATATGGTTGGAGCTAGAGAGTATTATACTAAGTGAAATAAGTCAATCAGAAAAAGACAATACCATATGATTTCACCCGTATGTGGAATTTAAGAAACAAAACAAATGAGCAAATGGAAAAAAGAAAAAAAGAAACAGAAACAGAAAGACAAACCAAGAAATAGACTCTTAACTATAAAGAACAAACTGATGGTTACCAGAGGGGACATGGGTGGGGGAATGGGTGAAATAGGGGACGAGGATTAAGGAGGGCACTTGTCAGGATGAGCACAGGGTGATGTATGGAGGTGCTGAATTACTATATTGTACACCTGAAACAAATAAAACCCTGTAAAAAATAATAGAAATCACTTATATCATGAATGAATGAATATTTTAAAAATTAAATTTTAATTTTACTAGGATGCTTAAAATTAAAAAGACAGCCGATAACAAGTGTTGATGAGAATGTAGAGAATTTAGAATGCTTGTGCACTCCTGCTGGGATGTAGGGTGCTGCAGCCACTGTGGAAATCAGTCTGGCAACTCCTCAAAAGGTTACACACAAAGTTACCATATGATCTAGCAATTCCATTCCTAGGCATATACATAAGGGAAATAAAAATATATTCCACACAAAAACTTGTGTACATTTATTCATAGTAGCATGATTCATAATGTAGAAAAGTTGAAACAACCCAAATTTCCATCAACTGATGAAATATAAACAAAATATGGTATATTCACTTAATGGAATCATATTTGATAATAAAAGCAATGAGATACTGACACTTGCTACAACATGGACGGACCTTAGAAACACAAAAGTTGACATATCCACTATGATTCCATTTATAGGGAATGTCTAGAATAGACTAATAGACAGAGACAGAAATATATTAATGGTTGCCAGCAGCTGGAGGATGGAAGAATGGGGAGTGACTGCTAATGGACACAGGGTTCCTTTTTGGTGGACAAAAATCTTCAAAAATTAGATAACGCTGATGGTTGCACAACCCTGTGAACATACAAGAGCCATTAACTGTATACTTTAAATTGGTGAATTTCATGGTATGCAAATTATATCTCAACAAAAGTGCTTTTTGGAAAAAAAATCCATAAAAGAAATCTCTAGACCCAGATTATAGAATTCTACCAATTCTCTAAAAAAGAAATAATACCACTTACATAAACTCTTCTAGAAAATGGAAGAGGAGAAGCTACTTCCTAATTCCTTTTCTAAATCTTGTATTGCCCTCATACCATACCAGACAAGACAATTCAAAAGAGAAGGAAATCACAGACCCAAAGCCCACATGAATATAGATGCCAGAATCCTTAATGAAATATTAACCAATAGAATTAAGCAATATATAAAAATAATTATATACCATGACTATGCGGGGTTTATTCCAAGGATGTCAAGCCATTTCAAAATTCAAAAGTCAATGTAATCCACCATATTAACAGACTAAAGAAAAAAATCACATTATCATATGCAGAAAAAGTATTTTATAAAATTCAACACCCATGCATGATAAAACCTCTCAGAAAAGTAGGAATAGGGGAACTGCCTCAATATGATAAAGGGCATCCACAAAAAACAAAAAAACTTGCAGTTAACATTATATTTAACGGTGAAAAACTGAATGATTTTCCCTAAGATTAGGAACATAGAAATATATCTGTTCTCCCCATTCTTATTTAACATAATGCTGGAAGTTTCAGCCAGTGCACTAAGGCAGGAAAAGGAGCTGGAAGGCATAGAAACATATGTAGGACTTGTATGCTGAAAACTACAAAATGCTGATTAAAGAAATCAAAGGTAATCTGCATAAACTGAGAGATATACCATGTTCATGGATTGGAAGACCCAACATAGTAAAGATGCCAATTCTCCCAAATAGAATAAAATGGGCAAGATCAGTCTACCTGGTTTAAAAGATTTATTTACAGCACAACTACAGTAATGAAGATTGTGTGGTATTGGTAGAGAGGGACACATAGATCACTGGAACAGAAACAGACCCACAGGGCATCTGCCTGGCTAAGTCAGTGAAGCAGGCAACTCTTGATCTCAGGATTTTGAGTTCAAGCCCCACATTGGGTATAGAGCTTGCTTTAAAAAGGAAAGAAAAAGAAAAAACAGACCCACACAAAATACACCCAACTTTTTGGGCAGAGGTGCAAAAGCAATTTAATGGAGAAAATATAGCCTTTTCAACAAGGGGTGCTAGAGGAACTGGACATTCATAAGCTCAAAAGGTGAAGAAGGAAGAAAGGAAAGAAGGAAAGGAAGAAGGGAGGGAGAGATAGGAAGAAAGAGAGAGAGAGAATCTCAACCTAAACCTCACACTTTATACAAAAATTAACTCAAAATGGATCACAGACTCGCATGTAAAATGTAAAACAATAAAACTTTCTTTTAAAAAAGTAGGCGAAAATCTTCAGAATTTAGGAGTTGGCAAAGAGTTCTTAGACTTGACCCCAAAAGCCCAATCCACAAAAGGAAAAATTGATAAACTGGACTTTATCAAAATAAAAAATGCTTGTTCTGTGAAAAAAAGGCTTGTTCCATGAAAGACCAGGTGAAGAGTATGAAAAATCAAGTTAATGACTAAGAAAAAATATTTGCAAACCACATATCTGACAAAGAACTAGTTTCTAGAATATATAAAAATTCCAAAGTAAAATAACAATCCAAACAGATTGTGGACAAAAGATATGAAGAGAGATTTCACTGAGGAAGACATAGGAATAGCAAATAAGTATGAAATGATGCTTAACATCATTAGCCATTAGGAAGTGCAGACTAAAACCATAATGACACATCAGTACACACTTACCAGAATGGCTGAAGTTAAAAACAATGACAACATCAAATACTGGTGAGGATGCTACATTATTCTCACACTGCTGGTGGGAGTGTAAAAGGATACAGTCCTCTGGGAAATTTTTAATTTCTTAAAAAACTAAACATGCAACTGTTTTACAAACCAGAAATTGCACTCTTAGGCATTTATCTCAGAAATGAAAATTTATGTTTGCACAAAAACCTGTATACAAATGTGTGGAAGAGCTATGTTCACAATAGCCCCAACCTGGAAACAATCAGCGTGTCCTATAACGGGTGAGTGTTGAGCAAAGTATAAAGTCCACCGCACCACAGAAGACTGCTCAGGGATTAAAAAAAAAAAAAAAGAACCAACTACTGACACACAGTAATCTGGATGAATCCCCAAAGAATCATGTGAGTGAAAGTAGCCAATACTAAAAAGTAACACACAGCATGGTTTCATTTACATAACCTCTTTGAAATTACAGCTATGGCAGACAGATTAGTGGTTCACAGGGATGGAGGGGGAGGGTAAGAGAGAAGTGGGAGTGGCTACAGAAGGGCTACAGGGGGTCCTGCTGGGATGGAAGCTTCTGTATCTCCACTGTGTCAGTGTCAGCATTCTGGTTGGGATACAAGCCTTCTTGTATCATTAGAAGATACATGGGACCTCTCCGTAGATTTCCTACAACTGCATGTAAACCCTCAATTATCTCAAACAAAGTTTAGTTTCACAAAAACAGCCAATCCCCATATCTCCCTGCAGTTACCTCCCACTACACCTCCTGGGAAACTCCTTGCAAGAGAGGACCCTATCTGCCGTCCTCATTCCATACTGCCTTCTCCTGCACATTCCAAGACCTTATCCCCACCTCTAACACCGCTCTTGTCAAGTTTAGCAGCATCTTTCTCGACCTCTCAGCAACATCTGACTGGTTGATCACTTTCTGAAAACTTTTTTCCTGGCTCTCCTTCCGACACAGCTCATGGTGGTGTTCCTACCCTGCCTCAACGGCTCCACCTTGGTCTCTTTTGCCTGTTCCTTCTTTCCTACTTGGCTTCTGAATGTTGGAATTCCGCCAACAGCCAAGTTTGGAGAGGGCTCAGTCTTTGCCCATCTTTGTTTCTCCTTCTACACACTTTGCTGAGACAATCACATCCTCTCCCAAAATGTTGAACACTATCCATGACCTCAGACAGACACCCTCAGCCCTGCCGTCTCCTCTGAGGTCCCTGTCACATTCCCAGCTGTATGCTCAGCAACTCCCTTGAATGAAAATAGTTCTCTGACACATTATGTGGCCAAAGCAGAGGCCTTGGGCTCCACTACTACTCCACTGAAACAAAACTGAGCAAATATCTCGCTCCCAAGTCTCCCTTCTCAAGAAAAGGCACCACCTCTCCCAGGGCTGAAGTCACATCCTCTTTGGCTCTTCCTTCCCTCACATTGCACACCCAATTGACGAGCAAGCCCTCCCTGTGCTCAACACACAGCCTTTGCACCCATATATCTGAACACCCCTTCTTCAGATCTTTATGTAACCAGTACGGTGGACATATGCAAAACCATATGTATCCACTCATAAACCAACTTTATTTACCTCCTACTGTCCCTTTGAACATACTCATGTTCCTGGATAAAATCTGGTTAAGTCCTGTGACTTTTCTGATAACTCCTGGGTAACAGGAAGTTCTAAAATCACTTCAAGTAGAAAACAGTCTCAATTCAGTGATTAAGTGTCCGGTCCCAGGTGGCAATAAACTACTCAACATGCTTTGCACTGAGAATATCCACTCTTTCAGCTGCCTGCCGCAGCTGGCGGCTTTCACGGGGAGATGGGGCATGGTCCCTCTTTGCCCCTCCACACCTAACACTGTTCCTTCTTCCTCAGCTTGCTGTTGGGTTTCTGACCCCAACACCCTCCAAGCAGGGGAGGGGGAGGAGGGGGCAGGCGAGTTGTGCCATGCGAGGCACTGTCCTGAGATCATCTCTTCTCTCTGCGCCTGACAGAAATTTCCTGCTGACTTGTCTCCCACAAGGCACTTCTCTGGGTTCTTTTAGGACCCATTTGACTTCTCTTACTTTTCAAAATGCAGGCAAGGCACTTCTCCCTCAGTCGGAGAACTCCCCCACCCACCACTGCCAGTTTTTCAGCAGTCATTCTAAACAGATGTTCTCTGCTGAGACCTCATCATCCCCCTGGTCAGAATTTAAATGGGCTCCAGGCTGCCCACTACCCCCTGGCTACAGCTGGTCCATGAGAAGCACTCACACATCCTCCTCCCGTTCCCAGCATCAAGTGTTCTCTCCATCTCTCTGCGGGCCAATGGCTCCTGCCCTCGACGTACAGGCACTGTCTTGAGCCTCCACATTCAAGGAGCATGTCTGAAAGGGCCATAAAAGCCGCACTCACTGGGCTGGAGGAGAAGGGTACGTTCTCTCTCCAACGAACCCGCTTTAAAACCCTGTTTGATTTGCAACAACCCTCCCTGTTAGTGTGGAGAGTGGACCAAGATCTTGGCCACCTGCTCTGGGCACCAGCCTCATAGCTCACCACAGTCACTGTGTCCTGGTGCCTTGCCAAACCCCCAGTGCACAATCCCATAGCACCTGTATGTCTGGCTTCCAGACCTTGCCAGGCCTTGCTTTCACAAGGTTCTCTAACTCATCACTCCTTGCTCCTCATCCTCCTTTGTTGTCTTCAAAGCACTTGCCATTATTAGGCCTTTATTGAAGGCCTCCTGCTCGCCACTGTACAAGGAGTATCTCGGGGAGTGCCCAGAGAATGGGTTCCATGGAAATACGTGTCTGATGAATCCTCTGTGGCTCTCTCGACCAGTGCCTCCTGCCCCAGGGTCAAGTTCCTGCCCAGCCCCTCCCCCACAGGGCACAGACCCACCAGTCTGAGTCACGTGGGCCGATGGCCAAGTCCCAGTGGGCACCGAAAGCTGCAGAAACCTGTTCTAGCAGTCCTTGTTCAGGTGGGGTTGGCAGGGATGTGGCCAGCTCAGAGCTATTTTTAGGGTCCGTCTTTGGGAAATTATTCTTTGATTGGCTGCAGGAAGAGAACAGCCAAGCTCCTCATAACCACCTTTGTGCCCATTCCTCTTTTCCTCAATTAAAAAGAGCCTGTCATGAGACACGACCCCCACTCCAAAGAGGGATCTGGTTCAAGGGACTTTGGGCCAGCTTTTCCTTAACTCCTCATCTTCCCTGTGCCGGCTCAATGAGCACTTACCAAGCATTTGCTGGACGCCCAGCCCTGAGATCTACCTGGGTCTCTATGAACCCAGGGAGAAGGCACAGAGCAAAGGGCCCCAGTCTGTCCCTTTCCTCCCATCCATCACGCCACCAGACTACACCACCATCGTTTCCTCCCCAGGCTCCTTGAGGCTGAGGAGCATAGGGCTCCAGGGGCTGATAGCCCAAACCCCACCTCAGCTTACAAGTGGCAGGCTCAACATGAAGTATCTTGTACTGCAGGGTCCTCCACCCACAGTACCCACGCGGAGCACACTCTAGCTATCCAGAACCCAGCCATCTACTAGCTGTACCTTTCCAGCCAAACCTTCCAAGACTCCTAGCTTGTGTGTACCTTCTTTCTCTACCTCCCAAAACCCCTGAGGGCCTAATTTAACTGTGCTCATTCCCTGGCAGCTCTCAGGGCTATGGGGGGTGGAAGGTAGCTAGGGCTTTTGTCACATAAAAGAAGAGGCAGCGTTCTGCTCAAGCATTCAGGGTAGAGCCCTCCAAGAAGAGCTTTAGGTGGAGGGGAGATGGGGGAGCGAGACGGGCCACCAGGCAAGGGCCTTAGACCAGTTTCTGTCCCGGGCACCAACCCAGACTGCCACTGTGATGGGCAGGTACTCTAATGGGCAAGAGGGTCAAGGGCAAACAGTACCAGAGAGACGCAGCAGAGAAGACAGAAATGTGCAGGACACATGCTCTGACCCCAGAATCCCAGCGTCATCAGAGAGGTCTCCCTACACGCCAGCTCCGTGCGGCCCTGAACCCTGCCCTGCTCTGTCTTCATCCCACAGCCTAGGGACAAGGCGAGGCCAGCAGGCTCCACTTCCCCTCACTCCATCCAGAAAACGCAGCAGGGATGGCAGCGCTGGTAGTCCCTAAGCTGCTGCTAGTCTCACGGCCTTGAGCAAATTAAACAAGCTCTCCATGCCTCAGTTTCTTCCTTGTGTGATGGGGTTCTTGAGATGATTCTATGAGTTAACAGGGATGAGGCCCTTCACGCAGGGCCTAACTCGCAACAAGCTTGCGGGGAGCCTGAGGGTCATGCTGCGGCCATCTCGACCATCAGCCGTAGCATCTCTGGAAGTGTCCGCCTGGCCCTCAGTGTTACTTTCAGACGAGAAGCTGTCCTGGAGACTCTAGGACCAAGGTCCAGAGTTTGAGTGGACAGTGATGACAGTGGGCCCTTGGTGGAGCCATCTGAAGGAAAAGCCTATAGTTCATCCTACAGTGGACAAAGGAGCTTGGGACTGGGCAGAGGCTCTTAGGTCAGAAACATCACCCCAAATGAGACCCCAGGAGCTCCATGGCCCATCCACAGTCCCAGAGCCAAGATGCAACTCACGTTGTAGAGGATGTCAGTCCAGCCCTCCATGGTGATGCACTGGAATACCGTCAAGATGGCAAACAGGATATTGTCAAAGTTGGTGATGCCAAAGTTGGGCCCTGGCCAGTATTCCCGACATTCAGTGTCACCCTCACACAGCCGGGCTGGGGCCTCTTTGCCACAGGGGAAGTCACCCACTGGATCTGGATCTGTGAAGAGAAGAATGAAGCACAGACCCTGAGCCCAGAAACACCAAATTCTC
This sequence comes from Halichoerus grypus, assembly GCF_964656455.1. NCBI lineage: Eukaryota > Metazoa > Chordata > Mammalia > Carnivora > Phocidae > Halichoerus > Halichoerus grypus. The sequence goes on along the minus strand of NC_135725.1, from coordinate 93,835,808 downwards.
CAACCCCTGCTGGGATTCCTGGGCTGTGGAGACATCGGGGGGCGGGGGCGGGGGGGGTTAGGAATCAAGCACCAATGGAAATCCTCCCTCAACTTCCCACCATCCCTCCGTGCACCGACTTTCTCCCCGTGCCTGCAATCTGCCTTCCCCTGAGCTCAGACCAAACTCTTCCTCTCGACTAGAACCTGCCCCTCACTGTTTACTTATTCACCTGAAAATCAAAAAAGACAAAGTCCTAACATTCAATTCTCCCTTCCACTACCACCCTAATTTCTCCCTCACAGCCAAGCCACCACCAAGACTCCCGACATGCAGATCTGCCTGTCACTCCGGAGCCAGTCCCAAGCTGGAGTCAGCCCCTGCGGTCCCTGCTCATCAGGCAGGTCGGCTCAGAGCTCAACCCACGTGTGCCCAGAGGCTGGCGGGGTGCCGCAGTGCCCAGGCCTCACTGCACTGGCCCCTGCAGAGTCCATGTGCTTCCACCAGCCTTGATAAGAGGTTTTTGAAAATCATGAATGATTTAAATTTTAGTAAAAGCTTTCTCTGCATCGATTGAGATGATCATATGGTTTATCTGCCTCACTGCAAAATACACCCAGAACCCAACCCGTTCTGACCACCTCCCCAAAACAGCCTGGCCACAGCCACCATCTCCCCTGGATGGAGGTATTAGCCTCCTACTCGAGCCTGTTTCTGCCTTTGCCCTCCTGGAGCACCCAGAACAATGAGATGACATCACTCCTCATTCAGAGCCCTCCACCACCTTCCTGACTTCTCTCCGAATAAGACTCAGAGTTCCCACCACAGCCACGAAGCCCGCGTGATTTCCCCTCTGTTCTCTTTGCTCCTCACTCTGGCCTCTGCACGCACTGTTCCTTGTAACTGGAGCTCTCTGGCCCAGTGGCCACCCAGCAATCCCTCTCACCGCCTCTGATCACTGCTAGGTGGTCACCTCAGGAGAGAGGCCTCCCCTGGCTGGTCTCTGTGAAGCAGGCTCCCAAATTGTTCTATTGCAAATTCTCCTTCTGTTTTTCGCTGGAAGTTACTACAATCTGTGATCATTGTGTTTATGTGTTTCTTCACGTATTTGTGTTTTCCAGGTTGCGGTGTGTGTCCCCAGCTGGAACATAAGCTCCACCCCATTCACCTGGCACCCAGGGCAGGGCCTACCTCCAGGATGAAGGAGTCCGAGGGGTGCTGCCAGGCCTCACCTGTGCTGTTGGGGAAACAGGCCTTGTGGAACTTGCCCATGTAGAACTCGAGGCCGATGATCGCGAACATAAGGATGGCGAAGAAGAGAAGCAACCCGATCTGCAGGAGTGGAACCATGGCCTTCATGATGGACTTGAGCACCACCTGCAAACCTGGGCCAGAGCAGCCACAGCAGGGCAGGTCAGAGCAGAGTGGGCAGTGCAGGAGCTTGGGTGGGGATGTGGGCAGACCAGCCAGAGCCTGGGCTGGGCAGGACTGGGGGTCCCGGGGCAAGGTACTGAGTTGGGAGCCCTCAAAGTAGGGAATGGAGCAGGGAGTATGGGGAAGCATGAGTCTTGGGGGAATAGCATGCGCTTACAGGAGAGTCCTCAGGGTAGGGGACCAAACATAAGTCTTGGAGGCAAGTGGACTGAGCAATGTCCCAAAGCAGAGGAGAAGCAGGGTGTGGGGTGTCAGAGTATGAAGTCTGGGGAGAGATGTGGACCTATGGAGGGCTCTGGGTGGCACAGCGAGAGCAGAGAGTCCTAAGGGGAAAGGTGAGGGGGTGCTGGGAGAGAGAAGCAGAAGATTCTGGAGGCTGAGAGCAGGAGATCTTGGGAGGGAAGTACAGGAGTTCCCAACAGGCCCAGTTCCTTAGGGACCTGAAGCAAGGGACCCGCTCGCGGGAGTGCTGGACCACTAACCATGAGGCATGGCTCTGTCCAGGCCAAAGGAACTCAGCACACAGAGGAAGCTCAACCCCATCGCCTCCTTCCCACCTGGCCCCAGCTCTTAGATACAGGCCTTTGCTTTCGCCTGGCAGGGTCGTGGGGCAGAACGGGGGCTTCCCTGAAGTGGCCTCAGGGGGACACAGCCCTAGGTCCCTGCCCACTTGGGGCTCTGAGAGAAACCCAACACCAAGGTAACCCTGGCCATCCTCCTGCCCAGGCTTGGCTCCTTGAGCAGCTGAATCCAGGAGCATGTCTTAACCTGGCGTCAGTTGTCCATGGCCCTGCCAAGTCTGAGCCAAGACAGGTGATCCTTTGCAGCCTCTGGCTATCTTCTCAGGCATCCTGCCCACCACCTTCTCAATCTCTTATCTGTACTTTAACCCCAGAAATAGAAGCAAAGAGCTGGAAATATAGCAGAGAATGTGAGAAGCAAAGCTTCCAGCTGGGGAAGCCAAGTCAGGGCAAAACAACAGGGCCACTTTCTGGGCCTCTTCACACCTGGTTCCCGGGGGTCAGGAGCACTGAGCTTAGAGTCACCAAAGCCAAAGGGGCCACTGGTTAGGGCTTAACTGTGTCCATGGCCATGGTGGAGTTGGGGGAGGAGGTTAGTGATCCAGGTAGGCTTGGGCCTAATTGCTCTTGCCAGACTCACTCGGAATCCCAGACACCAACTTCAGGGGCCTGAGCACGCGCACAGCCCGCAGGGTCCGCAGGTCAAAGTCAGTGCCAGCCGTGGCCAGGATCCTGGCAGGAAAAGAGAAGGAGGAAACTAAAGGCTTCCATATTCAGGTGAGAGAACACATGCCCCACCACACCATGTCCTGTCTCCCAAGAACAGTGACACCATTTTGCCTGTGTCCTCCACTGTCCAAACACAGGGCTGGCACAGGGTATGAGACTTGCCAGGCAGGAGGAGGCAGGGACTCAATTCAGACATCCCCACAGTAATGTTAGCAATGGCTGTTTCCAGCATGACCATCCCTCCAGCTCGAAGGAATCACCCTGAGAGGACACTTGGTCTCTGGCGCCTGGCCTGGCCTTGAATCTGCCCTCCAACTAAATCCAAGCCAGAACCAGGTCCCCAAACCAACCCCAACTGCACTGCAAACAGCCTCATAAGAGGTGGTGAGGAGTGGAAACAGGGGTAAAACAGAGGCTGAGGTTCCTGAGCAGGCACCACACATGCCCTTCTTCACCTTCTCTCAGGAGAACAGTGGGGTGGGGCAGGGAAGGTGGAAGAGAGGGTTCAGGGGACTCAGGAAAGCCATCATAATCAGTTCCATTAGCAGAAAACATATTCCAATGTCTCCCATTTCAAAAAAACAAAAGATCTGATATCCACCTCTCAGCACGGCACATTTCTCTGCTCCCTTCACACCAAAGCTCAATCAGAGTGTCAGTCCTGGGTCTCCCCACCACCTTATCTTCCTGTCCCCATTAGGCTCTCACCCACACCATTCCGCTGATATGTCGTTCGAGCCTGTGTCTTGCCAACTCCGGAGGTCAAGTCTCCCTCTCTAAACAGTTTCTTCTCTGTCCTTTGGTCAACTCTCTCATTTCCCTCGAATTCCTCAGGAGCCCCTCCAGGTCTCGACTGCCACCTTTGCCTCGTCCACCAGACTTGAGAAGTGGATGCCCTGGGGCTTACTCCCAACAGGATCTACGCCATAGCTCTGAATACCACAGCATGCTTATCACTCATAACTGCACACCTTTAACTCAAATCTAGAACTGAGGACTCATACATCCAGCTGCCTTTTTAACATTTCCACTTGGTTATCAAAAAAGTGTATCAAGCATTATATAATTAAAGAACTATTTTTTAAACGTTAATGTTTAAAAGTGTTGAAACATGTATTTCAACACTTAAAAAGTCCAGAGCTGTTCCATTGTGGTGACTAAGAACTTTGATTCTTACCCCCAGCCTTGCTTCTTCCCCAATACCCACTCAGGGAGCACTATTCGTCAATTGTTATTTCAGCCAAAACCAGGGCTTCACCCGTGACTCCTCTCTTTCCCTCACTTTACATTCAATGCACCAACAATCCTGGCGGCTCTGCATCCTGGACTCTTGGTGAAGAAGGCTTTGTGCCCCCCTGCTCGAGATATGTGGCAGTGAGAATAGAAATTGAGATGGAACTATGGTCAAAATAAGATGAAACTCTCAGTGGAAAGGAAAAGAGAGGCAACCAAAAAATAATCTATTCAAACCAAAAGTCCAGAGCACATTAAGAAACCCAATGCTATGAGAGACATTCAACTACCAAAATTGACTACTGGAAGATTAATTTTGTTCTGATGAAATCAACAAATTATGAAACAAACACAGCCAGAAACAGGTAGGTATTTTAAAGACTAGCTAGTTTTGTCAATAAACAAATAGTTATTAAAATAATATCAATAATAATAATAATAATAAATTACACTCTGGGCTGAAGACACGGTTTGAGAGCATTAATGATTTGGAAAATAGTACAGAGGCTAGTACTGAAGAACTCACCCACAGACATCAAAAAGCCAAAGAAGGAACATGAGAGAGAAATTGAGCAAAACAGCGGTTAGATCATATGCCCAGCACACATCCAGTGTGAGCTGTGGAAGAGAACAGGGGAGATGGTGAAGAAGCGACATTTGAGGAGGTAGCAGGTGAGAAATTTACCGAATTAAAAATAACTTCTCAAATTCAAAGTGCACTACAAGTACAAATCAAATAAAGAAAATACATCCAACTAGAAACAGGGAGGAACTGCAGAACACCAAGCATAAAAAGACAGCCTTAGAATTACCAGAAAGAAAAAGAAAAGAAAAGATATCTAGAGAAAAAGGATAATTAAAAGGAAAGAAAACTTCACTTTGGCAAAAATATGTGCCAGAAGACAATCAAGTTATACCTTCAAAGAGCAGCAGAAAGTAATAGTCACCTTAGAACTTTATATCCAGCTAAACTGTCAATGAAGAGTGAGGGCAAAATAAACATATTTTCAGATATAAAAGAAGTCATCACCCCAGATTCCAACACAGTCGAAGATTTCAGCAAAGCTCCTGTCAGAATCTGAAAGATTGAATACCAAATTCAGTAAGGCTACATAAGATTAAAACAAAATTAGCAGCTTTGGGGCTCCTGGGTGGCTTAGTCAGTTAAGCATCTGACTCTTGGTTTCGGCTCAGGTCATGATCTCAAGGTCATGAGATGGAGCCCCGAGTTGGGCTCCATGCTGGGCATGGAGCCTGCTTAAGAATTCTCTTTCCCCCTCTGCCCCTCCTCCCACTCACATGTGTGCACACTCTCTCTCTCAAATAAATAAATAAATCTTTAAAAAAATTTAGCAGCCTTGATGTATTATATAGTTCTAATCTTCTGTATCTTTCCTGTCTCATCTATCTATCAAACTCTACTCCTAACAAATAGAGAACGTAGCCTTTTTTGAGTACACGGGAATATCTTTGAAAACTGCCTATGTCCAGGATGCCTGGGTGGTGCAGTCAGTTGGGCATCTAACTCTTGGTTTCGGCTCAGGTCTGATCTCAGGGTCGTGGGATGGTGCCCCGCGATGGGCTCCACGCTCAGTGAGGAGTCTGCTTGAGTTTCTCTCTTCCTCTCCCTCTGCCCCTCCCTGCCTTGAATAAATAAATAAATCTTTTTAAAAAAGAGAGAAAATTGCTCTTATCCTACATCACAAAAAAACCCTCAGCAAATTTCAAAGAATTAGTAACACACATTATTGCACTTCTGCTATTCAATAAATGTATTTAAATGAGAATACAATTATAAAAACACACTGTAAAAGAAAATTCATATGTATAGAAACCCCCAAAATCCACAATTAAATAACTCATTAACTAAAGAAGTAAAAAAAGGAATTACCAAATATTTAGAACCCATCAACAATGAAAATACTACATATTACAATGTGTGGGGTTCAGTTAAAGTGATGTTTAAGGGGAAATTTATAAACTTAAATGATTTTATTTTTTTAAAGATTGAAAATAAATAAACCAAGCACAGATATGCCTCAAGAATCTTAAAAAAGAATAGCAGAGTAAATTTACAGAAAAGAGAAAAATGGAAATAATAAAGGTTAAGTGTAGACATGGTTCAATCAGAAAATAGAGAAATAACAGAAAGCTGAATCTGAAAGTTGAATAAAATGAGCAAGCTTCTGGCAGGAATCATCAAGAAAAAGAGGGTGTGCACATACCTGTACACACATACACAAAACACACACACTCGCACGCGTGGGCATGTATGCACATACATGTGTACACACGTACATTAGTGTATTTATATACAGGGAACATAACTGCGGAAAGGAGAGATTTTTAGAATCACAAAATATTATTAACAATTTTATGTCAATGTTAAAATTTTGATAAAATGGATATATCCCCCCAAAATGCAAATTATCAAAAGTAACTGAAGAAGTAGAAAACCTGAATAAACCATGAACAATTGTATTAGTTTTCTATTGCTGTGTAGAGACTTACTACAAATTTAGTAACTTGAAACAGTACCTTTTAGCTCACAGCTCTGCAGGTCAAAGTCGGGCACACTGCAGCTAGGTTCTCTGCTTAGGGTCTCACAAGGCTGAGATCAAGGCGTCAGCCAGTTTCACCCTCATCCAGCGGCTAATCTAGGGCAAGTCATGCTTCCCAGCCCCCTCATGTTGTTTGCAGTAGGAATGGAGTCGCGTTGTCTTGCTGTCAGCTGGGGGCCTCTCTTCGCTCCTGGCAGCCACGCTCAGGTCCTCGCCATTTGGCCCTCAACAGTCCCTCTCGCACCTCTAAACTCTCTGATTTTATGAAAGGCTCAGTCCCTTTAAAACGATCACCTAATTAGGTTGGTCCTTTTTATTTAACTCAGTCAACTGTTTAGTAAACTAACGATGGCAGTGATATCATATCCACGGTCCTTCCCACACTCAAGGGGAGAGGACCACAGACAGGGATGGAAACCTTGGGGGCTGTCTCAGAATTCTGCCTACCAAAACCATTTACAAAATTGAATTTGGATTCAGGCTTCCTCTGGCAAAACATCTGATCCAGATAATTGTATGAACGAGTTCTATGAACATCCAAAAAAAGATAATTTCTATGTTATACAAACTGTTTCAGAGAATAAAAATACAAGAAAATCTCCCCAACTCATTTTATGATCCTAGTATAATCTTGATATCAAAACTGGAAAGGACAAGAAAATTTTATACACATCTCAATTATGAACACAAATCTTAAATTACAAATTAGAATAAAACTCAAAAGTACATATTTTAAAGCATATAATGGCAAGTTGTCATAGCAACATAAGAAGAGTTCAATAGTAGAATCACTATTAACGTAATTCACCATACTAAAAATCTAAATAAAACATGTCATCATGTCAAAAATTTCAGAAAAATTATTCAATGAAATTTCAATATCATTAGACAAGAACTAGGGCTAGAAAGAAAAATCCCTTAAGCTGACATTATGTTTTAGGAGCAATCCTCTTTAAATTCAGGAAAAATCCAAGTATACTATTTAGATCATATGGAGGTCCTAGCCAAGGCAATAAGAAAAGAAAAAGAAATAAAATATATAAAGATTAAAAGGAGAAAATAAACTGTCATATTCACAGATAATGTGATTTCAATATAGAAAACCTAAAAGCATACACAGAAAAACCATAAGAGCTAATTAGAAAGTTCAGCAAGGTTATGGAATACCAAATAAATATACAAAAATAGATTGTTTTCATTTACAATTAGAAAATACAATTTTAAAAAACTATCATTCTAATGGGTATGGAATGCCTTCCTGGGGTGATGGAAATGGTCTGGAATTAGACAGTGGTGATGGCTGCACAGCTCTGACCAGACTGAAAACCCCCGAATGGTACACTCTAGAAGGGTGTTTCATGGTGTGTGAATTATCTCTCAATAAAGCTGTCATAAAAATATTGTTTATAATACCAACAAAATCAAAAGTATCTAGGAATAAACTCAAAATAAGTATAATACCTTAATAATAAAAGTCACAAAACATTCTTAAGAAACAAAGGGATATCCTACACTGTTGGTGGGAATGCAAGCTGGTGCAGCCACTCTGGAAAACAGTATGGAGGTTCCTCAAAAAGTTGAAAATAGAGCTACCATATGATCCAGCAATTGCACTACTGGGTATTTACCCCAAAGATACAAAAGTAGGGACCCGAAAGGCTACGTGCACCCCGATGTTTATAGCAGCAATGTCCACAATAGCCAAACTGTGGAAAGAGCCAAGATGTCCATCAACAGATGAATGGATAAAGAAGATGTGGTATATATATGCAATGGAATATTATGCAGCCATCAAAAGGAATAAGATCTTGCCATTTGCAACGACGTGGATGGAACTGGAGGGTATTATGCTGAGCGAAATAAGTCAAACAGAGAAAGACATGTATCATATGACCTCACTGATATGAGGAATTCTTAATCTCAGGAAACAAACTGAGGGTTGCTGGAGTGGGGGGTGGGGTGGGAGGGATGGGGTGACTGGGTGATGGACACTGGGGAGGGTATGTGTTCTGGTAAGCGCTGTGAATTGTGCAGGACTGTTGAATCTCAGATCTGTACCTCTGAAACAAATAATGCAATATATGTTAAGAAAGAAAAAAAGAAGAAGAAGAATGTAGCAGGAGGGGAAGAATGAAGGGGGGGAAATCGGAGGGGGAGAAGAACCATGAGAGACGATGGACTCTGAAAAACAAACTGGGGGTTCTAGAGGGGAGGGGGTTGGGAGGATGGGTTAGCCTGGTGATGGGTATTGAGGAGGGCACGTTCTGCATGGAGCACTGGGTGTTATGCACAAACAATGAATCATGGAACACTATATCTAAAACTAATGAGGTAATGTATGGGGATTAACATAACAATAAAAAAATTAAAAAAAAAAAAGAAAGAAACAAAGGGATAATAAAAATGAACTATATTAATAGATGAGACAATTCAACATCATTAGATGTCCCTTTTCCCCAAATTAATCTACAACTTCAATGCAAATGCAATAAAAATCCCAACAGATCTCGTATGTAGAAAACTCTACATATCCACCAGAAACTACCAGAACTAATGAATTCAGCAAAGTTTCAGGATATAAAGTCAAAACAAGAAAATAAGTTGTATTTTATACACTTGGCAATGAACAAACAAAAAAGGGAATTTTTTTAATCCATTTACAATAGTATCAAGAAAGAATGAAATACTTAGGAGTAAAGTTAGCCAAGGAGGTGAAAGATTTGTACACTGAAAACTACAAAACATTGCTGAAGGAAATTAAAGAACACTAAACAAACTTAAAGACATCCCAGAAACTAGAAACCTTAATATTGTTAAATGTCCACACTACTCAAGCAAACTACAGATTCAGTGCAATCCCTATCAAAACTCCAATGACACTTTTTGCAGAAATAGAAAAATTCATCCTAAAATTCACATGGAATCTCGAGGGGGGAACCCTGAATAACCAAAACAATCTTGAAAAAGAACAAAATTGAAAGACTCATATTTTCTGATTTCAAAACTTACTACAAAGCTACAGTAATCAAAATAATGTGGTGCTGGCATAAAGACAGACATACAGACCCACAGAATAAAACAATAACCCAGAAACAAATCCTCACACATACAGTCGATTGATCTTCAATAAGAGTGCCCACACCATTCAATGGGGAAAAGACAGTCTTTTTACCAAATTGGGCTGGGAAAACTGAATATCCACATGAAAAAAAAATAAGTTGGACCCTTAGCGTATATACAAAAAGTACCTCAAAATGGATCTTTGCTTATCTAAATGTAAGACCTTAAACTATGAAACTCTTAGGGAAAAAAATAGGAGAAAATCTTCATGGCATTGGATTTGGCAATGATTTCTTGGATATGACACCAAATGCATGGGCAATAAAAGAAAAACACATTGGACTTCATCAAAATTTAAAACTTTTGTGCATCAAAGGTCCCTATCAAGAGAGTAAAAAGGCAATCTACAGTGTGGGAGAAAATATTCACAAATCATTTGTCTTATAAGGGATTAATATCCAGAATGCATAAAGAACTCCTACAACTCAACAACAACAAAAACCCAATTTAAAAATAGGCAAAGGACTTGAATGGATATTTCTAAAAAATAAAGATACACAAATGGCCAATACGTACATGAAAAGATGCTCAACATCACTAACCAGTGGGGAAATGCAAATCAAAACTACACTGAACTACCACCTCACACCCATTAGGATGGCTAGTATTAAAAAAGAAAAGAAATGTTTAAGTGCTAGTGAGGATGTGGAGAAACTGGGACCCTGTGCGCTGTTGGTGGGAATGTAAAATGGTGCAGCCGTTGTGGAAAACCATATGGCAGTTCTTCAAAAAAGTTGAACGTAGAATGACCATGTGATCCAGCAATTCCACCTTTAGGTATGTACACAAAAGAACTGAAAGCAGGGTCTAAGAGATATTTGTTCAGCCAAGCTCATAGCACCGTTACTCACAATAGCTAAAAGGTGGAAGGAACCCAAGTGTACATTAATGGATGAAGGGAGAAGCAAATTATGGTATTTACATACAGTGGGGTATTAATCAGCCTTAAAAAGGAAGGAAATTCTAACAGAAGATGCAACACGGATGAACCTTGAGGACACAATGCTGGTAAAATAAGCCAGTCACAAAAAAACCCCACAAATACTGCTGATTCCACTCACATGAGGTACTTAGAGCCGTTAAAATCATAGAGACAGAGAGTAGAATGGGGGCTGCCAGGGTCTGAGAGGAGAGCTGGCAAGTTAGGGTTTAACGGGGACAGAGTTTCAGATTTGCAAGGTGAACAGAGTCCTGGAGACAAAGGGTAGTGTTGGCTACATTTAACACCACTGACTGCACTTAACAGTGACTCAGATGCTTGAGGCGCCTGGGGGGCTCAGGCGTTAAGCATCTGCCTTCGGCTCGGGTCATGATTCCAGGGTCCTGTGATCGAGCCCCGCATCGGGCTCCCTGCTCGGCGGGAAGCCTGCTTCTCCTTCTCCCACTCCCCCTGCTTGTGTTCTCTCTCTTGCTGTGTCTCTCTCTGTCAGATAAATAAATAAAATCTTAAAAAAAAAAAAACAGTGACTCAGATGGCAAAGTTCATGTTCTTTGTGTTTTGCCACCATTTTATTTTATTTTATTTATTTATTTATTTTTAAGAAATTGCAGAAAGCAAACCCTAAAACTTTGAAACAAACAAGAAAACAGTTCTATGATTGTGAGGTAGGGAAAGGTTTCTAAAGAAGACATAAAAATCCCAAACCATAAAGTAATAGGTTGATAAATTTGACTACAATAAAATTTAAACTATAACATGGAAGATACTATGGATAAAATGCACATAACTGACATAGAATGTCTCCAGAATATAGAAGGAGTTCCTATAAGTTCATATTAAAAATACAAATAACCTGTCAGAAAAATCAGCAAATTGCAAAAGAGAAAAGAAGATGCTCAAAACCACTGGCAATCAGGGAAATTCAAATTACACTACAGAGGAGATGTCATTTCCTCCCTTCACGTAGCCACGTCGCAGCCAAGCGGTGGTGAGCAGCCGCCCTGCGAGCAGAAGACAGAATTGTAGGATCATTTTGGAAAGCATTTGGCTACTTCTAGAAAACTTTAAAATGAGCATCCCTGTGACTCAGAAAACCACTTCTAATGCATACTAGACATGTCACACCAACGCCTGCAGACATATGTGCGGGCATGTTCACAGCCGCACTGTTCCTAATAGCGAAAAGCAAGAAAAACCCTGCAGCTCATCACAGGAGAGAGGAAAAATTAACTGTGGTATACGAATGCGATGCAATGTTATTCTGTGTAACATAGGGATGGGCATGTAAAATTAGATAAACCTGCCCATATTAACATGGAAAATGTTTAAACAATGTTAAGGGGTAAAAATGCACGTCATGAAGTAATGACGTATCCGTGTCAATACATACACACGAGCAATACTGTACATGACTTGTGGACACCGACACACAGGGTAGAAGTTGGAACACGCACACACACACTGGCGTCACAACCACACATCAGGACAGTCGCTACAGGAAGAAGGGGAGAGAGCAGGAAAGAAAGTTTGAGGGAGTGTGTGCAGGAGAAGTCAACTATCACTGCAGCGTTTTGTTTCTCTAAAAGAAGTCTCCAGATCGACCGGGGATCGCAAGGCAGGGGTGCCTGGCTGTGAGCACCGTGAGCGGCGAGCGGAGTCTAGCCTAGGACAGACGCAGCATGTTCACCTGCTGAAGGGCACCTGGGAAGCTCCAACGCTGAGAAGAGACACAATACACAGGAGGGGCAGGAATTCCTTCCTGCGCCCATGGCCTTCTGTCCACCAGGCACCACGACCCCCACGACAGACCCTGGAATGTCAGTACAGGGACCTCAGAAGCCGTACCAGCCAGCAGACACCTAGCACATGAAACTGCTTTTGACATGTCAGAGTTGTCGTGGTCATGGGACAGGAAAACAACTTTTTGTTTTTTGATGAAGGTTTCAAAGGTGTTTAGAAGCAGGCAAGAATGTATCTGCAATCTTAAGAACCATAACAACACAAAATCTACCCATGATAAAAGAATGACAGCCGAACGGCAGCCACGAGTGCTCTGAGAGCCCCCAGCACTGAGGAGAGAGGCGCCTGCTGCGGCCTCACCCTCCGCCGACGAGGCACCCCAAAATGAATGGGAAGGAAGCCTCAACTTCATTTGTTCTAAGCTCATGGCTTCCTCAGCGGATGAGCATATTTAACCCCTGGGAAGACGTACAATTAAACATGGAAATGTTTATGAAAGTCAAACTTTCTGCATTATATTTTGGGTTACGACTAAGAGAACTTGTCAGAACACACCAGCATCCCAAATGTGATTTCATCTAGCATCACATTTGCCCTGTGATTCTAATTTTATAACTGTAACGGAAAAATTGATTTAGACTTGCGATTTCTTTTTTTTTTTTTTTTAAGATTTTATTTATTTGAGAGAGAGAATGAGATAGAGAGAGAGCATGAGAGGGGGAGGGTCAGAGGGAGAAGCAGACTCCCCGCCGAGCAGGGGGCCTGATGCGGGACTCGATCCCGGGACTCCAGGATCATGACCTGAGCCGAAGGCAGTCGCTCAACGAACTGAGCCACCCAGGCGCCCCTAGACTTGTGATTTCAAGTTGAAAACTTAATAAATTTGTAAAAAGTATTGGGACATTTTAACAAACTTATGATTCATCATCTTTACACTTTAATTTACTGGATACACAACACTTAATTACTTAGGAAGATCCAGTTACAGTAAATTTATAAATGAAATTTTAAATGTTTGACACTAAGTTTGTGAAATGGGATAAAACATTATCTAGAGTCACCTTGAAAGTCACTGTTAAAAATTGCTAAATGTATAAATATAATGCTTTGTAAGCTGAATCTAAAAATTTTTTTCCATTTTACTGAGAAATCACTGGCACACGTCACTGTGAGTGTGTGGTGTGCAGCAGGATGGTTTGGTTTACCTCTGTAGTGAAATGATCGCCGCGACAGGTCCAGCTAACAGCCATCATCTCAGACACAGGTTTAAATGAGATGTGATGAGCTCCTAGGAGCCCCCTTCACAGCGTTCCCGTGTGCCCTACGGCAGCGACGGGCCCCGGCTTGCTCGTTGTACCCCTGGTACTTGCCGTCCTGATACTCTGACTGGAACTTTGTACCTCTTGACCACCTTACTCCAACTCCCCCTCCCCCCAACTCCCACTTCTGGTAACCACAAATCCGATCTCTTTTTCTACGAGTTTGGTGTTTTGCTTTGTTTTGTTCTGGTTTTAGATTCCACGTAAAAGTGAGACCATACGGGGGCGCCTGGGTGGCTCAGTTGGTTGAGCGACTGCCTTTGGCTCAGGTCATGATCCTGGAGTCCCTGGATCGAGTCCCGCATCGGGCTCCCTGCTCGGCAGGGAGTCTGCTTCTCCCTCTGACCCTCCCCCCTCTCATGTGCTTGCTCTCTCTCATTCTCTCTCTCTCAAATAAATAAATAAAAAATCTTTAAAAAAAAAAAAAAAAAAAAAAAAAAAAAAAGTGAGACCATATGGTATTTGTCTTTCTCCATCTCACTTCACTTAGCAAAATGCCCTCTAGGTCCATCCAACTTGTCACAAGTTCATCTAAATTTTTTAAAAAGAACTACATTTTTTTATTTGTAACTTTAATCAATTGAATGTTGATTCTTAGAAACTAAAACAGTTTCTGAATAATCTTCCATGCTCAAAATCCACTCTCAAGAGTACCAACAAACCCATTTTTATCAGGAAGGATTTCCTTTAAAATCAGATCATAAAATAAGAACTGCCACCATAATTCTCACTTAATCTTATTAAAGACTTCTAGCGAACATAAGGGAACATGAATAAAAAAACAAGGAAATGAATACATAAAATGATTCTTTCCAAAGACAATGATAGAACTCCCAGGAACCTGGTCAGGAGCAGACTTTCTCACGGTGCTGTCCCAGGACCAGCAGCTGCAGCCTCGCCTGAGATGTGCTGAGGAGCCTGGCCTCTGAGGGGGGCCCAGCACCAGGGACGCAAGAAGCCCTGTGGGCGACTCTGAGGCCACTCGGGGTCTGGAGGCCCGGTGGCCAACAGCATCAACTTGAACACTGCCCTGCAGGTTTGCGAGGGCCCCTAACTTCAACTTTTGCAGAAGACAGAAAATAGCCTAGGGCCTTAAAGGAAAAGTATAGCACAGTGAGACCAAAAGCAATGACAGAAAAACGGGATGGAACAGCAGTGTGCAGGTGCGGTCACCCCACCCGCACTGAGAAATCTGGGCTGAGAAAAAACCAGAGCTGGCTGGAAGCCCACCATCGGCAAAGACAAAAAACACAACTCCACCCAAACGCAACCTGCGTCCACACCTGAGCCCAGCGGCATGACGAGAACACAAATGCTCAAGTTAAAGGGTTACCAGACATCACTGCTTCGAGATGCCATGACGCCAAACACTTCATCACACCGGCATCAATAAATACAAGCCACTTAGAAACAATTTTAAGGGTGTCTGGGGGACTCCGTCAGTTAAGCGTCTGCCTTCAGTTCAGGTCATGATCCTGGAGTCCCGGAATCGAGTCCCGCATCAGGCTCCCTGCTCGGCAGGGAGTCTGCTTCTCCCTCTGACCCTCCCCCCTCTCATGTGCTTGCTCTCTCTCACTCTCTCTCAAATAAATAAATAAAATCTTAAAAAAAAAAAAAAAAGAAACAACTTTAAAAATATGAGAGACCTACATAAAGAAAACCACAACATCTTATTTACAAAAACAGGGGAGCACTGAATAAATGATAAGATATACTATAATCCTGGATAGACAGACAAAACATGTGTTTTTAGAATTTGACTCTCCAGAAATCAATTTAGAGATTCTCAACAACTGAAACAATATCCCAAACGAATTCTTTGAACTACAACAAATTGATCTCAAAATTTATCTGGAAAAGTAAATAGGCAAAAAATTGAAGAAAGGTTCAGAAAAGCCTCAGAAAAGAAGAGCCAAGAGTAAAGGACTCATTTAATGAGATACGACAGCCTTACTCTCAGCTCAGGAAGTGGACCGCACACCAAAATGCAGAGCAAGCGTCCACGGGGTTCAAATCAAAACACTGAAGCAGGGGCTGTTCTATATGACAAAGGAAGCGTAACCAAATGACGGGAAACTGAAGAATCTAAATATGATTTACAGAGGAAATAAGCCATCATCCAACTTCTAGGCATTTGTCCCAAGGAAATAATCAGAGGTGTGGTAAAGATGCACATATGTCTTGGGGTCTTATCTATAAAAGCAAAATTGGAAATAAACTACATGCTCGACGACCGAGGGTGGCCGAGGCCCATCCACGCGGCAGAAGAACCCTATCTTCAGAGCACACCCTGTGGGAGGGGTGGCCGCTTGTGGTGGAAGCAGGATGCCCTCAACACCCCTGCGGTGTGATACTAATTGTGTATTTTTAAGACCTACACATAGAAAAGGCTTGGAAAGAAATATTAACAGTGGTTATCTCAGGACAGCTGTGGGTCATTGTTTTTATTCTTTCCTATATTTGCATTTTAAAGTGAGAAAGTCAATATTTTTTATTTGTATAGAAAAGAAAAACGTCAACCCTTCACTGAAATTAAAAAATACAAAATAATAATAACTTTGAGGTACTTTAATTACAGACGTTATATTAACAACAATAACAGAAAGGTAGTTATAGCATACACCCCTGTATTCAGCAAGTATTTCTTGGTGCCTACTCTTCCCAGTCTTAGGCTCTAGAAAAATCCTGGAAAGCAAGGTGGTGACATGAGCCAGGGAGGGAGGCGGGGGTGGGGTGGTGGCTCCCCTCCCCTCCAGGACCAGCTCCACACCTGGCAGGAAGTGCACACTCATAAGTGCTAGCGAAGAAGCACTGAACTTTCCAAAACGAAATGGCTAAGGATCCACAGAGGTAACTCATAAAACTAAACACAATTTAGTAATAGTGCAAACATACCCAAACCCACCAGTAATGGAAATCGAAAGGTAAAGCGGCAGTGAGATAGGGCTTTACACCCAAAAAATTAATGTGAGCTTTAGAAACGTAACATCTCGTGGTGGCAGAGTTGCTGTCAAGCTAATGATTTAAATAGAACTGGTGGGAATTGTAAACTAACACTTTCCATTTGGTTGGAAAACAACTTGGCAAAATGAAATGCACGCGTTTAAACACTTTTCACCAGTCCACTCTGGGAGCCTGTCCGATCGAAATAATGCAAACTGAAGAAGCCACAGTTATGAAGATAGGCACCGCAATATTTTGGTTAAAAGCTCAGATGGAATAAGTCAGTGCTCAGCAACAGAGAAATACAACACAACACCAACACGAGAAGAACCGGACACTGGGTGGCGGGGCAAATGGTAACAACTTAGAGTAACGTGTTTGTGACACAATGAAACCAACAGACCCACGTGGATGACATGAGAGAAGCCAGACACAAAGGGACTGCACTTGTGGGAATGTCCAGAACAGAAAAATCCACGGACAGAAAGGGGACCAGAGGGCCCAGGGGCTGGGAGGGTGGCAGGGAGGAGGGAGTGCAGATGGGTAGGTCTCTTTGGGGAGCTGATGGAAATGTTCTAAAATTAAGTTGTGGTAATGGCTGTACAACTCTGGCCACGCTAAAAGCCACTGAATTATATGCTCTAAAAAACGAATATTATGGTATGTAGATTTTACCTCAATATGCTGCTATACAAAAAGAGAAAGGTAAAATACATGTTTTTATGTAAACTACAATTACAAATAAACACAATACACAGGGATTTGGGCCCCAGAGTGCACAGAACCCCCTCTTGTGACTGTCGCCCAACTCCCAGGCCCAGGTCACCTTCTGCACATGGAGCTGTGGATGTGTCCACACAGGCACCTGGCCCTGACTCGCCAGCCAGTCCCCTGTAGAGATCCACTCTCACACTGGCACCCAGGGTGGAGGGGGCACCCCCAGCTGCATCCTGGCACAGGAGGGGGGACCCCCACAGCTGCAGCCCTGGCCTGGGCCCCCTAACCCTCATCCAGGAACTCACCACACCCCCAAACACTGGGGTCCCAGCGGAGGTCGCCCTGCATTTCAACAACTGTCTATGCCGTAACCTCTGGGCTCACATCCCAGCCGGACAGTGTCGAGGCCTGACCCAACCCCGCCACACCCCACAAGGCCACCCGTTTCTGAAAATGCCAAGAACTGCCAGGGGTGACCAGGAAGCCACAACTGCTATGTGTCTGAGCGGAACTGGCAGGACAGAGAAACCACCAATTGCCCCCAAACCTAACCCCAATCTAACCCTTAACCCGCATCTCGGTTACACCAGGTCTGCCCCTGCTCCCCCTCCTTGCTCCTTGCTGCCCCTCTGTGGGACAGCGCCCTCCGCCCCAGCCACCTGTGCCAACCCCTCAGAAGGTCCATGCTGAGCCTAGAGGAGACCAGGTGTGGTCCAGCAGGCCCCAAGCTTGTCAGCCCGTGTTCTGGAACTGTTTGGGGACAGCCATCAGAACCACCACAAGGCTGGTGATGGGGCGCCTGGGTGGTTCAGTCATTAAGCGTCTGCCTTCGGCTCAGGTCATGATCCCAGGGTCCTGGGATTGAGTCTGCATCGGGTTCCCTGCTCAGCGGGAAGCCTGCTTCTCCCTCTCCTTCTGCCCCTCCCCCTGCTTATGCTCTCTCTCTGTTTATTAAACAAATAAATAATCTTTAAAAAAAAAACAAGGCTGGTGATGACAGTCTGGGAGATCCTGCCCTGCTGGAAGCATGCAAAGCTCACAGAATCCTCACAGCTGTCCCTTGGGAGGGGGGCAACTGTCATGCTGTTTTACGATGGTAGAGGGTGCCCTCTGCCCATCCCCAGGCCACACTGCCAGGTCCACCTGAGACGCCCATCCCATCAAGCCCAGCAAAGGGAGCAAAGACAGGGTGACCATCGATCTCCAGCTGCCCCGGACAGCCTTGGTCTATGCCGCTGACCCAGCACAATTGCCACAGACATCCCTTTGACTTTTAAAAACCTCAATTTGGACAACACATCAGCAAGAAGGGTCTGGAGTGCAGGTGCCCGCTCATCCCCTCAGAAAAGCTGTGACCCAGCAAAGGTGGTTCTGGCTCCAGGCTGGCTGAGCTGAGCAAAGCCCCCATCCCAGCCAGGGCCTGAGGCAGGGAGCCTTTCAGAGGCACCACTCAGCTCCTTCTAGGAAGGTCAGGCCCTGCCGAGGCCAGGGAGCTGGGGCTGCCCCCTCCACCCTGACAAAGCACCCTGGGCTCAGCAGGACTTGCCTAGAGGAACATGAGCCCTGGACCACCAGAGCCAGGGTTCAAGTCTGAGCCTGCATCTTCCTGGCTGCAGGACTTAGGGAAGACCCTGCATGTCTGAGCATCTAGACTCTCATCCGTGACATGGAAATAACAGCGTGAGGGTCCCATGGGCCATGGTGAGGCTGCCACGAGATAGATAACACAAGGAAGATGTGCCTGACGGTATCAGCACCCACCAGTGCAGAAGGGCCAGCACCAGCATCCTTAGGACCATCACTGGTGTCATCAATGAGGGGGTGGGAGGCAAGGTGGCTCCATGGGAGACCAGAAGCATTCTACCCAGGAGAAGCATCCACACCTGCATGCCCCTGCCTCAGCTCACAGTGGGCAGGCTAGGGGTCTCCAGCCAGGACCCACCGGGTAGGTGCCATGAGAGTCAGGCCCACAGCCCCAACCCCGGCCCCGACCCCGGGAGACACAGGAGCTGAGCTGGCAGATGCAGCACCATCTCCAGGAACTGCTTTGTCACTGACTTTCCAGGTGCTGCTTCTTGCCCAGGAGGCTGCTGGCAGTTGCCATGGAGACAGCCTGTGGGTCTTGGCCAAAGATGCCTCAGCATCCTCTCAGCCTCCCATCCCATTCCCAACCCAGGGCTGAGCAGAAAGCACAGATCCAAGGCCTCCCAGGCCCATCTCCCCTGCACCAGAGGCCCTGAGCACCCCAAATCCAGGCAGCCTCAGGCAGGGTTGAAGAAGGGCTGGGCCTGGCCTGTGTGAGCCCCCACCCTGGAGAACACCTTGGCAGTAGATGGCACTCACTTGGCACTCAAACAAAAACACTACGGGCTGTCTACTGTGTGCCAGGGACTTGAGAGGTCAGCACTATTACCCCCATCTTGTAGAGGAAGAAACTGTGGCTCAGAGAGCACATCCAGTGTCCAGTCTCACAAGCAGGAAGAGGTGGAGCTGGGACACTAGCCAGGACCTCATGCCTCATAGTGACACACACTGACACATGAGGTCAGCCCTACATTCAATAAGTGTCACAGTCTCTGCCCAAAGCACAGAAGTGTCCAGACACATGTGGTCATTCTCCCCAATCGCTTCTCCTAAATAGGGCTACAGGACAAGTGGGGACCCTGCAGGGCAGACAGCAAGGGCTACGCGTCCCAACCTCCTTCAGGGCACAGTAAGTGACCCTTGCAGGGATGTGCCATACAGCCCCTCATTCTGGCCTCCCTGACCCTCGCCACCCTGACCTGCACTGGCAGAAGGTGGCCCCTCAAGGGGACGTCTAGTCCTTGAGCTGTCCAGTTCACAAGAGGCCTACTACTTTGGTGAAGTGCAACAAAGCCCTGATCACTGAGGTATCCTGACCTAGGATAATCAGAGCGGCCACGGACACCCCAGGAAGAGATGCCTCCAAGTCACTAGCATCAGTGGCCCTTAAGGGTCAGGATCAGAGACCCACCTAAAACAGATTTAAATAAGATCCAGTCTCAGAAAATAATAAGGAAATGTCCAGGTTTCAATCAAAACTCATTCAACAAAAACCAGGAAGATCTCAAACTGAATGAGAAAAGACCATCAGTAGATACAAACACTGAGACCAAAGAGAGGCTAGAATGGTCTGACAAAGATACTGAAGGAGTTATGATAAAAATGCTTCCACAAACAATTGCAAACATGCTTGAAACAAACAAAAAAAAGAAAGTATCAATAAAATCAAAGATTCATATAAAAATTTTATAACTGGGCACAGTCGGTTAACCGTCCGACTCTTCATTTCAGCTCAGGTCATGATCTCAGGGTTATGAAAGGGAGTCCCATGTCAGGCTCCGCGCTCAGCAGTGAATCTGCTTGAGATTCTCTGCCTCTCCCTCTGCCCCTCCCCTCCCATGTGCACTCTCTCTCTCTCTAAAATAATAAATAAATGAATCTTTAAAAAAATTATAACTGAAAAATACAATAACCAAAATGAAAAGTTAAGAGGATGAGCTCAACACCAGAATAGAGGAAACAAGAAAGAAGAAGGAGGAGGAAGAGGAGGAAGAGGAGGAGGAAGAGAAAGTGGAGAAAGAGGAGAAGGAGGAGGGAGAGGAGGAGGAGGGAGAGAAGTGGAGGAGGAGGGAGAGGAAGAGGAAGAGGAGGAGGGGGAGAGGAAGTGGAGGAGGAGGGAGAAGAGGAGGAGGGAGAGGAGAAGGAAGAGGAAGAGAAGATAGAGGAGGAGGGAGAGGAAGTGGAGGAGGAGGAAGAGGAAGTGGAGGAGGAGGAAGAGGAAGTGGAGGAGGAGGAAGAGGAAGTGGAGGAGGGGCAAGTGGAGGAGGGGGAGAAGAGGGGAGTCGGAAAAGGAGGAGGAGGGAGAGAAGGTGGAGGAGGGAGAGGAGGGAGCCTCAAAGATCTGTGGGATAATATCAATATATCACATTCCTGGAAGGAACAGGAAAGAAGGTAGGGCTAGAAAGGCAGTAAATAATGTAATGACTGAAAACTTTGAAATTTGGCAAGAGGCTTAAACCTACAGATTCAAGAAATTGTATGAATTCCAAACAAGATAAACTCAAAGATATCAACAAGATATATCACAAACTTCTGAGACAAACTTCTGAAAACTAAAAAGAAATTATGACAACTGGAAATTTGAAAATGGAATGAATTCAGTGGTAGGTAATGGGATTGTTTTATGAGGTATGATGATGTTATTGTAGTCATGTCAGCCAGTGTCCTTATTCTTGGAATATTAGAGATGAAGCTTCATAACACTTACATCTTTTATTTATTTTTTATTGTATTTTTATTTTTTTACCTACATCTTTTAAATGGTTTAGCAAAATATATAATGTAGAAAGAATAAAAATTGCAAAATTAACTTTTACTGAATCTAGGTAGTGTGTGTATACATTGTTCATTGTACTATCCAACTATTCTCTGAAAACTTTCATAATAAAAGTATGTATATGTACTTTATATATACATTTAATATAAATAAATCAGTATCTATGTATATACATAGATATATATATTTACTCTTGAAAGAAGCCAGAGAAACACAATGCCTTACCTGTAAGGAAAAACAATTTCTCCTCATGAACCATGACAGAAGGAAGCAGCACAGTATTTTCCGGCGCTGAAGAAAAAGAAGTGTCAACCCAGACACCAATACCCAACAAAAATACCATTCAGGAATGAAGAAATCAGGACATTGTCAGATGAAGAAATATTAACAGAATCTGTCACTAGCACACCTAGCCTAAAAGAATGACTAAAAAATTCCTCTAGTCAGAAAGGACATGATGGAAACAAGGAATCACTGGCCATCATGAAGGATGGACAATGGAAAGAATTAAAATAGTGGTAAAAACCATACAATTTTTTTCTTTGAGTTTTCTAAGTTATGTTTGATGGTTGAAGCAAAAGTCACAGCATATCTTGAACACAAGCAGAGGATGGGGTGCGGGGTGGCTCAGTCGGTTGAGTATCTGACTCTTGGCTTCAGCTCAGGTCATGATCCCAGGGTCAGGGGATCAAGCCCTGCATCGGGCTCCATGCTGGGCACAGATTCTGCTTGAGATTCTCCCTCTCCCTCTGCCCCTGCCCCACCCCGTGCTCTCTCTTGCTCTCTCTCTATATATATATAAAATAAATAAAAATCTTGAAACACAAGCGGAGGAAATATTTAAGATAATTATATTACAAGCGGAGGAGGGTAATGGGACCCAAAGGTACAGAAAATTTCTATACTTGACTTGAATTAGTAAAATGACATCAACAGACTGGATAAGTTACATATATAATGCAATACTTAGAGCAACCACTAAAAAACCTGTCCAAAAGATACACTCAAAATACATAGGTAAGTTACAAGGGAGTTCTAAAATATGTTTAAGTAACCCAGGAGAAGGCAAGAAAAAAAATCAGAGACATAAAAAAGAGAGGTCAAACAGAAACAAAAAATACAACAGTGAGCTTAAGTCCCAACACATCAATAATTATACTTCATGGAATTGTTCTAAACTAAATAAAAGAATTGGCATAATGAATAAACAAACATGACCCAACTATGTGCTGTCTACAGGAAAGTCACTTCACATACAATGAGACAGACAAGTTGAAAGCAAAAAGACAGAAAAAGATATATTGTGCAGATATTAATCAAAGAAAAGCTGGAATGACCCTAGTAAATCAGATAAAGAAGACTTCAGAGCAAATAAAACTACCAGAGACACAGATGGACACAGAAGAATAAAATCTACCAAGAAGACACAGCAGCCCCAACTGTGTGTGTCCCCAACAACAGAGCTACAGAACTCATGAAGCAAACACTGGCAGACTGGAAAGAGCAGCATCCCCGCCGGTGTATGTTATAGTCGGAGCCCGCAGCGCTCTCGCGACCGTACAAGGACCAAGGAGACGGAAACCCAGCAAGGACGCATGGGAACTCAGTAGCACCTTGCACACACGGGACCTGACCCACACACACAGCAGGGCACCCACGCTTCTCGAGAGCCCTGGGGACGCACACAGAGACAGAGCATGGCCTGGGCCCTGACAAACACAGACACGTTTACAACAATCAAGATCACACAGTCCGTTCACCACAGTGCCGCCAAAGCAGAAATCAGTAACAGGACGGTACTGGGAAATCTCTGAACAGCACCTTGTTAAACCGCAGGTCAAGGAAGAAGTCTAAAGGAAAACGTAAAAGCACACGGAACTGAATGACAGTGAAACATGGCATATGAAGACGTGTGGGTGCAGCTAAAGCAGTGCTGAGAGGCAGACTTATAACACAACACACGCACACATTTGAAAGGGAAAAAAAATGTCCCAAATCACCAATCTACGTTCTCACCACAAGAGCTGAGGAAGAGTAAAATAAGCCCAAAGCAAACAGAAAATAATGACAGAAATAAATGAAATTGAAAAAAGAGAGAGAAAGAAAAAAAAAACACACGCACAATGAAACTAAGAGCTGGTTCTCTGAAAAGATCATAACGTGGACGAATTCTAGTGAGACCGACTAAAGAGAGACAGAGAGAAGACACAAGTGTCCAGAGGGGTGAGGCGAGCTGTCCAAGGGGAATGGAGCAGCTCCACACACATAAATCTGACCATGTAGACCAAATGGCCCATGGCCTTAAAAAGCGCAAACTACCACAACTTGTTCTGTGTGAAACAGATGATTTAAATATCCTTATAACTATTAAGGAAATTGAATCCATAATTTAAAAACTCCCAAAAAAGAAATCTCCAGACCCAACTGGGTTCACTGCAGAATTCTACCAAATATTTAAAGAATTCACAGCATTGTGGACACAACAGTTTCCAGAAAACAGAATGACGAGGGGAACAACTCCAGACTCATGTTATGAAGTGTGGATTGTCCTGATATGAAGACCAGACCGAGACAGCACCACACAAAACAACTATGGACCAATAACCCTCATGAATACAGATTCAAGAATCCTTCACAAACTGCACATAGAAGTCAGCAGGATGTGAAAAAGAAGCATAAGCCACGACCATGTGTATTCCAGGGAGGAAAGACTGGCTCAGTACTCAAAATTCAATCATTGCAATCCACCATATTACAAAGCTAGGGAATCCTGAGATGATGCTGAGGCAGAAAGAGCATTTAAAGAAATGTGACCCTGATTCACGACAAAAATTCTCAGAAAAACAGGAATAGAGGGGAACTGCCTCACCTTAATGACAGGCACCTATGAAACCTAGAGCAAGCTGAACGTGAAAGTCTGAGCGTTTTCCTCCCAAGATGGGAACAACACACAGACGTCCACTCCCAACACCCCTACTCAGTAGCGTGCCGGCTGTCCCATCAGCGCAGTGAGCCAAGAAGGGAACAGACAAGGCATATGGATTGGAACAAAAGAAATAAAACTGTCCCTACTTGCAAATGACATATTTGTCTACATAGAAAATTCCAAAAAACTTCAAAAAAAAAAAATCTCCTAGAACTAGTGAGTTCAGCAAGGTTGCAGGATTAAAGACAAACATATAAAAATCTACTGTCTTTCTAGATACTAGCAATGGACATGCGGAAACCAAAACTAAAAATACAATATGATTGCACTTATACTCAAGCAAACATATAAGAGAACTTAGATGTAAATCTTATGAAACACGTGCAGGTACTGAACCCTGAAAACTGCAAAATGCCGAGTAAAGAAGCCGAAGGAGACAGACCACACTCATAGACTGGAAGACGCAACAGAATAAAGACGTCCATTCTCTCAAAGTAACATACGGGTTTTACACAACTCCTATCAGGATCTGTGTATGTATTGACAAGATTATTCCAAAATTTATAGGAAAGAAAAGAAACGAGAATAGTTTAAACAATTTCGAAAAAAAGAAGAAGAAGAAAAAGAAAGTAGGGGGCATGAGTCTGTGTGATTTGAAGACTTACAAGGCCACGGTAATCAAGATAGCACAGGCCCAGTGGGGAGATGGACACACAGGTCAGTGGGACAGAAGAGAGAACCCCAAAACATACCCACTCAAATATGCCCAGATTATTTTTGACAGAAGTACAAAAAAAATTAATGGAGGAAATAAAGCCTTTTCAACAAATGGTGTTGGAGCAACTGGACATCCACAGGCAGGAGCGGAAAAAAGTATCAGCCTAATCCTCAAACCTGATATAAAAGTTAACTCAAAATGGGTCACAGACTTAAAAGTGATACGTCAAACAATAGAACTTGCAGGGAAAAAAAAAAAACATAGGAGAAAATCTTCAGGACTGAGGGCTGCCAAAGAGTTCTCAGACTTAAAACCACAAGCCCAATCCATGCATAGAAAAGCTGGTAAACTGGACTTAATTCACATTTAAACCTTTTGTTCTGCAAAAGTCCCTTTTATAAGAATGAAAAAATAAGCTACGGATTGGGAGAAAATATTTGCAAGCCACTATCTGACAATGGACCAGTATCAATTCAGTTAGAACATGAGCAGGTATATGAAGATGGACACGCAGATGGTAAATAAGCGGAGGAAAAGCCATCCAACACCACTGGCCAGTGGGGAAACGCAAGTTAAAAGCACAGTGAGATTTCACCACACATCTATCAGAACGGCTAAAACAAGAGTAGTGACAACACCAAACGCTGGTGAGGATGTGGAGAAAGTAGATCATTCACACATTGCTAGTGGGAATGTAAAAAATGTAAAATAATACAGCCTCTGGATAACAGTTGGGTAGTTGTGCTCTTGGGCATTCGTCCCAGAGAAAACTTACATTCACACAAAAAGCTGCATAGGAAAGTGCATAGCAACTTGTGTGTATTATTTCACAACCTGGAAACAACCCCGAGTCTTTGAGCAGGTGAGTGCTTAGCCAGGCTGGGGCCCCAGGGCAACAGTGCTCAGCAATGGAAAGGAGAAAGCACGGATGCCTGCCGGCTCCCGCTGACGACAGCTAATCCCGAAAGGTGTGAATCCAGTTTTATACTGTGCTTAAAATACAAAATCATGGACACGGAGGATGGATTAGTGATGGCAATGGGCAAGGGAGGGCGTGGCTGGAGGGGGCACAAGCGCACGTGCATCCCGCTGTGGATCTGCGCCTCAGTCTCACCACGGTCTCTGTATACTGAGAATCTACAAGTAGCTCAAAACAAAATATTTAATTCTTTAAAAGGAGTGTTAATAGCGGCACCTGGCCCGGGGCCGGCTGCAGGATTATCGTTCCGGAACGGCATCCAGCACACGGGAGACCTCATAAAACAGTGCTCATGTCCTCCCGTTTCCGGAGCTGGTGCTGCCTGCTTCCCTCTTCCTACCAGCTCTGGCGACAGATCTGCAGGTCTCTGTGACCACCCTGGGTCCCCAGGGAGGAAACGCGCCAGCCAGGAGGGACTCCGCCCTCAAGGAGAGAGACCAGAGGCTGAGGGCAGGGCTGGACGGCAGCTGGGGCAGGCTGGGCCTCGGGTCTCTGTAGGGCTCATGGGTCAGTGGAAACGTGCAGCCCCAGGACTGACTTGGCGACGGGAAGAAAGAAAGTCTGACTTCCTGCCCATCCGGGAGGCCATCCCCTCCCCCATCACTGCGTTCTCAGAACTGGCGGCTGACAGCAAGTGCAATGCTGGGGGCTCCTCAGGGTCCCCACCTGACGGGAGGCTGCAGCCTTTCCCCGGGGACGCCTTTACCTCCTGCCACGTCAGCAGTGCCCACCCCCACCTCCTGCCCCGGTCCAGGTGGGGGAGTGCCTGTCTCTGGCCCATCCTCGGTGCTCGCTGGTCCTGCTGGGCTGTGGCTTTGTTAGGCACAGACAGGTGCCCACGAGGGGTGAGAAAGGGCCCATGGTCGGAAGAAGGGCAAAAGGAGGGAGCAGGACAATGTTCAGCCACGAACACCAGCCGTGGCAGACAGGGGCCTGGGATCAGGCCCAACACCACCCTGTGCCCGTGGGGGTCAAGGCGGGTTCCTGCTCTCCCAGCTGGGTTTCAGCCCCACAGTACTGGGTGAGCACATGAGGAATGGCACACAGTGGTGAGAGGAACAGACAGAGGCTTGTCCAGACGAGCCTGGGGTCTGAGCACAGTCTGTTATGGACTGAATTGTGTCCTCCCCACCACCAAATTCCCATGTTGAAGCCCTAACCCCTAATGTGACTGCATTTGGAGGTGAGAAGTTTAAATGAGGTCATAAAGGTGGGCCCTAATCCTGTAGGACTGTCCTATAAGAACAGGAGGAGACACCAGAGACCTCTGTGTGTGTGCACAGAGAAGAGACTACGTGAGGTCAGCTGTCCACGAGCCAGGAGGAGAGTCTCCCCAGAACCAACCCTGTCAGCACCGATCTCAGACCTCCAGTCTCCAGTAAATGTCTGTGGTATTCATTAGGGCAGCCCGAGCTGATGAGCACACGGCCCTGGGAGGGAACACATCTGTGAGTGGAGAGATGGGTTCATCCCAGAGCCCCAGAGGGGGAGCCTCTTGGGGCAAGAGAAGGATGAAGAGGCCAGAGGGTGGAGGAGAGGGTGGGAGATGGCAAGAAGCCACCAAGGAGCCCCCACCCCCAGCTGGGACAGGGGACCAGACACACCGGCTCTTGCTCTCTGGGGAGAGATGCCCTTGGCTGGTGTGGTGGGGGCTCCTAGAGTGGCCTCCCCAGGGAGGAGATCGAGACGCAGGACGGGGGGCGGGAGGTGCCGAGTGGGGCAGCAGAGTCAGGATGGCGCTGGCAGGGTGAGTGGCGGGACGCCCGGCGGACGCACTACCCGTGACCTCCTAGGAACCACAGCGTTCTAGGTCCGTCTGACTGCAGATCGAGGTTGGGGGTGGCCCAGGTGGGGGAGGAAGGCACAGGGTCCTGAAGAGCCCAGCCCTGCCATACAGCCTGAGAAGGGCCCAGGAGCCAGGGAGGATGGGGCAGCACAGCCGTTGAACGTGTCCCTCCACCCGGCACCTGCTCTATCAGCCCTGGCTCCAGGCCTAGTAACAAGAAGACATTAGCAACCATTCTCACCTCAGTGTGAGCTTCAGCTCTGGGCTCACCAGTGTGAGAGAGGGGCTGGTGAGGACAGTTGCCTGGGGCTGAGGAGGGAGGGAGATTCCAGGCCCGCTGCTCCACCACCACCCATGTGTGCAGGTTCCTGCCCTCGCCAGCCATGAGCCTAACCTCCCGTGGCCTCTGCAGGTGCACCAGCCACAGGATACATGAGCAGTTGCCCTCAGCCACCTCCATGGAGGCAGGCAGGATGGCGACCCTAGGGGCAGGACTACAGCTGCCTGGAGCAGCAGAACACTGAGGCCTGAGCCTGAAGAGGAGGCCACAGACCCAGCTCAGGTGAGCCAGCCCCGAGTGGTGGCAGATCTGCAGGAGCCCAAGGGAACAGAAGCTTCTGGGACACTCCCAAGCCAGATGGGAATGTGGATTTTCGTGTAAAAGCTCCTTCTTCTTCTTCTTCTTCTTTTTAAAGCAGGCTCCATGCCCAGTGTGGAGCCCAAAGAGAAGCTTAAACTCATGACCCTGAGATCAAGACCTAAGGGGAAATCAAGAGTCAGACACTTAACCGACTGAGCCACCCAGGTGCTCCAAAGCTCCTTCTTCTTAAATGTTGGCAACTAATTTAGAGCCCATCTCAGAACTCTGGCCATGCCTCTTCAGCCCACCAGCCCCAGATCCAAGATGGGGAGCAGCCTTTGCCAGCTCAATCCCCCCACCCACCCCCTGACAGCTCAGTGCGCCAGTCAGACCACGGGACCCAGGAGTGCGCACATCCTAGCCCCCAGCCCAGCCCCAACCTGGCTGTGTCCCCTCCCTTCCCAGAAGCTGCCTTCCAGGACCCCATCCCCCTCCCACTAGCCAAAACTGGATTGATATCTCCAGGCTGCACCATCCACCTCCCCACCAACCCTCCCTGAAGAAGTCGGTGGGCCCTGGGTGGAGGGTCCCCTGCGTCTGACCTCCAAGGCTTCAAGGCTCACTCAGAATGAAACCTGAAGGCGTCACTGGCCAACTCCCCGCTCTCCTTCTAGCTCAGATGCCAGCTGCCCAGGACGTCGTCTGCCATATCGGAGCCTGGGGCTTCTCTGCTCTGGGCCCCACGGCAGCAGGTATGCAGAGACTGAGCCAATATTCCCTCAGGGCTGCAGTGTTAGGTGGCATGGAAGAGGTGCCCCCAAGTTGTACAGAGCCCCCCCAACCCCCATCACACATGGGAATGCCTAGCCCCAGCCAATTTTCAGGACACCCCAGGACCAGAGCCTGAATCCTGGGGTCAGCTGCCCACAGCACAGCTCAGCTCCAGGAGCCTGGGCGACCTGGATCCCCTGCCCTACCCAGGATCACCAGGCCCTTGGGGCTGGAGGAAAGGGCTCTTCCTCAGCCATGCCCCTGGACACAAGGCGGGAGTGGGGAGTTCTGCAGGCAGTGCCCAGGAGGGGCCTGGCTCTGGCTACTTCCAGCTCCCAGATAGCATAAAGAACCCTAAGACAGAGGAAGAAGGGGGTGGGGGTACAGGAGAGAGGAGATACCAAGAGGCAGCAAGCAGAGGGGAGTGAGCTGGTCCTCTATAAATACCCAGCCTGGGGGCGTGTGCTGCTGAGCGAGGCCGGGACTCCACCCTACCCACCTCCTTTGGGTTACATAATCCAGCATGGGGCCCCGGGCCTGTCCCCAGACACCGGCAGACCCAGAAGGAGGCCACTGTCAGGAGGGAGGCACCTGGGGGCTGGGCACAGGGCACCTCTGCCCCATCCATCCCCAGCCCACTCTGGGAATGGACTCCTCAATGACACCACAGCACCAGGAGGGCCTGCGGACCCCCTGGCCAGATCTGTTCTGGATCATCAAAGATGCCCCATGGATGCTGCCTGGAGGGACTGAAACTTCAGACCCCAAATAATGCTGGTCCTGACAGCCTCCCTCTGCTGCTCCAGGGGCTACTTGTTAGAACTCAGCCCCCCTCCCCTTGGTCCCAGCTATGCATTGAGGAGGCCATTTCCAGCCTCAGGTGGGGACGAGGAGAGAAAGTCCAGCAAACCCCCAACCAGACCCCAGGAATAAAGACTGCCCCCCCCAGCAACCCCCAAACTGAGCAGATACCAGAGATCCCCCAGCAAACCCCCAACCTGACCAGGAATAGAGACCCCCCCAGTATCCTCCCAATCTGACCAGGCACCACAGAACCCCCAGCAACCCCCCGACCTGACTAGGCATAGAGACCCCCCAGTATCCTCCCAACCTGACCAGGCACCAGAGACCCTCCCCCAGCAACCCCCCAACCTGACCAGGCATAGAGACCCTCCCCCAGCAATCCCCCAAACTGACCAGGCACCAGAGACCCTCCCCCAGCAACCCCCCGACCTGACCAGGCATAGAGACCCTCCCCCAGCAACCCCCCGACCTGACCAGGCACCAGAGACCCCCCAGCAACCCCCCGACCTGACCAGGCATAGAGACCCTCCCCCAGCAACCCCCCGACCTGACCAGGCATAGAGACCTCCCCCCAGCAACCCCCCCGACCTGACCAGGCACCAGAGACCCTCCCCCAGCAACCCCCCGACCTGACCAGGCATAGAGACCCTCCCCCAGCAACCCCCCGACCTGACCAGGCATAGAGACCCTCCCCCAGCAACCCCCCGACCTGACCAGGCATAGAGACCCCCCCAGCAACCCCCCGACCTGACCAGGCATAGAGACCCCCCCCAGCAACCCCCCGACCTGACCAGGCATAGAGACCCTCCCCCAGCAACCCCCCAACCTGACCAGGCATAGAGACCCTCCCCCAGCAACCCCCCGACCTGACCAGGCATAGAGACCCTCCCCCAGCAACCCCCCGACCTGACCAGGCAGAGAGACCCTCCCCCAGCAACCCCCCGACCTGACCAGGCATAGAGACCCTCCCCCAGCAACCCCCGACCTGACCAGGCATAGAGACCCTCCCCCAGCAACCCCCCGACCTGACCAGGCATAGAGACCCCACCAGTGGGATCACAGTCATAGGATGGAAGACCTTATATGGAGCTGGCTCTGTTGGCCGAACCCAGAGCTCAGACACACCGGACACACGCAGCCCATGTCCAAACCCAGTGTTGCTGGACACTCAGACATGGTGTCTTCTGTCATCTCAAACTCAGACACAGGGTCACTCCATATTCAGGTGTGAAGTCACTTTTCGTCCACGGTGAGGCCCAGCTCCCCAGTCCCACAGTTGGACACACTGTCACGGCTCACCTTGGCCCGTGCTTGCTGGACCCCTCTGGCCAGGGCAGCTATCCTCTGGACTTGGCTCCCTGGAGCACTCTCCTACACCTTCACCCCTCTATTAGCCAGGCCTCCTCGGCGCCAGGAGGCAGGCCTGTCCACACCCCAACGGGATGGGAAGCAGCAGGCCTCCCAGTGGCCAAGGGCAGACCCCAGGACCAAACTTCCTCCCTATGCAATGCTGCCTGCTCCCCTCTCTTCTTCCCACAGGAGGCCCAGTCCAGGGAGGCAGGACCCTGAGTTCTAATTACATGTCCTGGAAAGAAATCCCAGTTTAATTTGAAGTAAAATGAGAAGCTGCAATTGGAAACGTCCCCTAGAGGAGCCAACTGCCTGAGCTGGGACACATTTCTCCGCTGTCCGCTAGGACCAGGAAGGGAAGCACGAGGCTGAGGCCATGACAGGAGCAGGGACACTCAGGGCTTGGGGACTCTGGGCCCTCTGCCAGCAGGAAGATGTCCCTGGGGTCTGCAGGGCCCCACCCCTGCCCTGACTGCCAGCTGGAATCAACCCCTCAGGACCAAAAGGTGGGGCGGGGCTTCCAGGGGATTGGGAGGGTGGAGGCAGCGACATGGGACAGGGTCAGGAAGTCAGACACAGACGGGTCAGTTACAGATGGGCTGGGGATGTGGCTGCCACCCTAGGGAGGTGGGCAATCCACCAGACCTGTGGGTCTCCTGTGGGCAACCACCAGTGCTCCCTTCAGCTCTCCCCCAGCCCAAGGCCCCATCATATCTCCCGGGTTACTGCCCTAGGGTCAGCTCTGCACCGGCCCCTGCACTCAGAGCCCCCCAGCAGCCCCCGTGGCCTCCTGCACCTTCACCCTCCACTCTCCTCCCCATTCACTGAGGCCCACCCCTCCTGCCTGCTCCTCTGCTCAAGGGGCTTCTTAGGGACCTTCCTGACGCCCACAAAAGGACAAACGTCACCCTCAAGCTTCCCTGGCCTTCTGCTCGTCACTGCACATCACTAGCCCGCGTGCCACGCGCTCATTGTTCACTGTCTGCCCCAGAGAAGGCAGCCTCCGTGTCACCACCGTGTCCCCAGCAACTAGAGCATTTGGCAAGTACCTTCCAAGTGAACGAGGGTATGGACGGCCAGACACTGAGTAAAGGAGAGAACGTGAAGAGAGATGGAAGCCAAGGAAGCGGTGGGAGACTGGATATGGGCAAAGGGAATCCATCCTTCTTCCCTCCCTCCCATTCATTCTCTCCCTTTCCCTCCCCATCTCATACCCTTTCCTTGTGCATCGGCCCCTAAGCTTGTCCCACACCACATCTCAGCCGATGGGCTGCTGCCTAGTTCACTGGTAACACAACAGTCTGAGAACTTGTGCGCCAGCCCTGCTTCCTCACCGGCCATCCCAAGTGCACACTCAGCTCCTCCCCCATTTCCCGCTTCGAGATCAACAGACATGGATGCCAGGGTTCTGGATCCCACTTCCCCTCATCCACCCAGGACGTCTCTCCGGCACTTCCTGTCTACAGCCGCCGCTAGTCCTTGCCTCCCGGACCGGCACCCAGGCTGTAGCCCTCGTCCTGCCCCTTCAGCTCCCTCCCGCCACTGCCCCAGCTTTCTGCCTTGCTTTGCTACAAAACTCCCTGAAAAGAAGAGCTGCCCACAGGTGCTCACCAGGAACCCCTCCTCCGTCCCCGTAAGAGCCTTTCCCAGCAAGCTACCGTCAAGAACCCAGCACTTGCGTGTTGCTGAATGCCATGCTCAGCTGTGTGCCCCCCTCCTGCTCTGTTCAAGAAGAGCTCTTCCTTCCTGAAACACCATCCACTTTCCTCTTTGTGTTCTCCACCCACCTGATTGGCCAGTCCCAACCTGCAGACTCAGGTCCCTGGCCTCGTGTGGGCAGCGTCCCCAGGGATCCCGTCTAGCTCTGGGCTTGGAAGACCATCGGTACACCTGCGTCCTGCGTTGACACCTCCAGCCACAGCCTCCCCGAGTATCTAGACGGCTCACCCCTCATGTCCTTCCAAACTCATCATGGAGGACTTTGAGCATCCCACACACAGCAGCCTCCCAGCCCACATTCTGCACTCCTTACTCCCTCTTCCACGTGGGAAACTGAAGCATGGTGTTTCCATTTATGGAGTGATCTTCATGGCGCTCCCACCCCCAGGCACCGTGATGGCCATGAAGCGCACAGGTCAAGACCTGTCCTTGTCAAGCATATATTCAGGGGCGGGGGCGGCGGAGGGCACAACTAAACATCACATGTAAGTGAAGGATAATGATCTAGGAAGACTGTTTATGCTAAGAAGAAACAGTAGGGTTGCGGAGACTGTGCCCCCTGGAAAGCGGCCCACAGGGCAGAGGCTCAGTGGTCTTGTTCACAGCTGTGTCCTCAGCGCCTGGCAGAGGCTCAGCAAATTCTGCATAAATGAGTATTGAGTGGTTAACAAATGACGATTAGCAGGGGGAGTGTCAAAAGAGGGCAGCTCCAGCAACAGAGGCATGGATGAGAGGGACTGTAGGCAGGGCAGCCCCTCAGCTCATTCCCGTGGAGCTAGGACTAGGTGCCGTGACCCCCGTGCCAAGGGTGAACGTAGGCTTGGTTTACAGGAGAGTATAATGAGGGTAAGAGGGTTCCCTGAGGCAGGGGTGGAGTCCCCGTCCCACCCCAGGCTCCTCTCATGACCTGCACACCAGCCTCAGAAGCATAGGGACCCCAGCTGGCCTCGAGGGACAAGCTGGGCTTCACCAAGCAACGCGGCCTCCCAAGCAGAGTCCCTCCCCTCCCTACCATGGGCCTCCAGCCCTCTGTGCACCAATTAAGTAAACCCTAATTAAAAACAACAAAGTAATGAGAAGTAATGCCCCTCCCATGGCTACCCACAGGGACCTCAGCTCAGGAGGGGTTGGGTCAGGGTAGCTCCCTGGATTCCCCACTGGCTAGCACTCACGCCGAAACAGACCTGGGGCCTCCTCCTACCCCATAGGCACAGGCACACACACCCAGGTTCACAAGTCCCATGAGCTGCAAGCAGGAGCAACACAGCAGCCCTGCGTGACTCTGGGCCCACACGTGAGCCCCCTACTCACCCGGGGGTCCCCTCCCAACCTGGAGCCACCTCTGGGGGTGATGTGCAGAGAGAGGGAGCTTGGAAACCACCGGGGCCAACTCCCGGCCCTCCTCCTGCGGACACAGAGCAGAGAGTCTGCGTCCCAGATGAGAGACAAAGAACACGGCCAAAAAGAGAAAGACAGCAAGAAAGAATGAGAGGGTAAGAAACAGAGACAGAGAGGACAAAGGAGAGTGAAAGGGTCAGAAATGCAGAGAGGGTTAGAAATACAGAGACAGGACCAAGAAAGTTGGGAAGGAGGAGGGAAGGAGGGACAGAGACGCCGAGAGATTGGGGGGCGGTGGACGACAGAACGGCAGGAGAGAAGTACTCGGGAAGAAGCAAGGGAAGATCAGAGAGAAAAGACATGGACGGATGGAGGGGTCTCCAAAGAAGGGTCAGGGGCCAGCATTAAGGTCTCAGGACCCTTGGGACCCTCTCCCTGGGGCTTCCAGAAGGTGGGCCCATCCTCTTCTCTCTTGTGTGTCCCAGAGCAAGGAGAGCAGCCCGGGGTGCCCTACCCTCAGGAGGTCCCTCCCAGCCCTCACTGAGGGACCAGCAACCTGGACCGGGAATCAGAAGACCAGGGGTCCTGCCAAGGGGTCAGTGGGGGCTCCTCTGCCTCCCTGCCTTGTTCCCAGAAGCCCAAACACTCAGCACCAAAGATCGCATCCTGGGAGGCAGGGTCACACCACCCAGCCCGCTCCCAGCAGGGCAGAACACAGGGCACCCCCCACCTCAGTAACCCGTTAATTCAGCAGACACTCTCTGATCTCTCCTGGGGGCCCGCCCCAAGCTAGGCTCTGCGGACACCCTGAAAAATAAGACACCATTCTTGTCCTCAGGGACTCACGTCTAGAGAGAGGGAGTGATGTAAACAGCAGTGACACCCCTAGACACCCTACACTGCGCCCAGCGGACCGGGGGGAGTGCCCTGCCCTCGGAGGGGCCGCACTCACCACCAGCATCCCCCCCGCCCCAGCATCAGCGGTGTGGCTGCTGGTCTCCACAACGCCTCAGAGGGCTTTTGGTAAATTCCGCCCTGACCCCACACCCACCCTGGAGCAGGGAGCGCCCCTGTGTCCACCACGTTGTGGAACCCCACATCTCCCAGTAGAAGGCTCCCCACTCCCTTCCCTTCCCAGTCATCGTGAAACAGGGAATGGAAATCAGAGAGTTGTGCAGAAAACCTATTAATTCAGATTTCAGAGGCGCCCGTGCCATCGGTGCTGGTGAAAGGGTACCGCCCTGGGGGAAAGCACGAGGCAGGAGGAGCCCCAGACAGTTCCGTCGTCCCTCCAGGGACACCTGCCAGATGAGAGCCCAGCTCGGCACTGATGCTCGCTGGCGTGTGCCACAGACACTCTGGGCCGAGCCATCAGCAGTTGGAGCAAACAGGGAAGCAGGTCCCCCAGGACAGGGCAGGCACCCTGAGAGCCTGGCTCGGGAGCCCAGAGGCTATCTAGCCAAGTCTGTGTCTTCTCACATGCAGGGAGCCCGGGGAGGCTTGAGCCCCAGACCTGGGGCTTTCATGGTCACCTCCTCCCTCCTGTGCCTTCTGCCCAAACCACCTCCACACGTGTGCTCACCTGCACCAAGGCAGGTTAAGGGGTCGTTGGGCAGCTTCTGCCCAGCACAAGGGTGGAGGCCCTGGCCACAATCACCCTTCCTTGGGAAGGAGTGTTCTGGGCCACAGTGGGGCCTGCTCCCTCCTCTCTGATCTGGGTTGTGAGCCTCTCCGGGGACCACAAGGCCCCAGGGAAGAAGAGACTGCAGTCCCTGGCCTGGGGTGGGGCCTCTGGGGCCTGGGCTGTGCAAACAGGTCCTATGGAGCAAATTCCCCAAGCACTCACCCACTCCACCCCCAGAGCAGAAGCTCCAGCCTTCAGCCTGCTGGCCAGAGAAGCAGGGCAGGGGCTCTAAAGGACCCGCCAGGCAGATGGAGAGACTGAGACCCCGAAGGGGAGCGGCTCAGTGGCGACAAGCAGGTGCTCTGTCTGCGCCCTGCACCCCAGCCCGTCCCCAAGTCAACTTCTAGACCTCCTGGCTTGTCTTGGGAATCACAAAGTGGTAATTATCAGGGTCCATTTGAGGAGGAAAGGACACACTGATTAAGCACCTTCCCGGAGCCAGAAACCGTGGAAACACATACCGTTGACAAGCTCATCCACACACAGCACAGAGCGCTAAGAATGCGCTTCCCAGGGAGCTCTTCGGGCAGGAAACAGCTTAGCGGAGCGCGTGCGTGGTGCCTCCCCCAGACCACAGGCCGACATGGGCAGGGTTGGAGCCCAGAGCCCTCCCCCTGCCCGGGGAAGCCCCTCCCCCACGGTAGCCCAGCCACAGAGGCAGCGGGCCCACACCCGTGGCTCTGCAAGTGAGTGGTTTCACCTGACACAGAACACTGAGAGTGGGCCTTTCAGCCAAGATCACCACACCCGGGCAACCGCCCAGTCCCACACGGCGGGGGGGCAATCGGGCGTCTCCTCACACGCAGCCACCCGCACCCGCCGCGGCCCAGTGTGGACACTGCTGCCCAACCTCCAGCCCCAAGAAGGGCACAGCCTGGGCCCTGGCCGCCTACCCTGTGAGAACCACCACGAAGTCCATGACGTTCCAGCCGTTCCGCAAGTAGGAGCCCTTGTGGAAGACAAAGCCCAGGGCTATGATCTTGATCCCCGCCTCAAAGCAGAAGATGCCAATGAAATAAGGCTCTGTGTCGTCCTGAGGAGAAGCAGAGAGAGGGTCGCCACCACCCCCAGTCCGGCAGGCCACACTCACTGCCCCAGGTCTGCCCCTCCCACTCAGCCTCACCGCCCACAGACTTCTCCAGCCCAGCACTTTCATCATGGGCCTGTTTGCTCCCCTGCCCTGTTGTCCCAACAGGAAATGGGGCCCTGCTCCCACAGCCAGTGACCTCCTAGTCACAGCGGGGAGGCATCCTGGGACCTCCTACCCTTCGAAACCCTGCAGAAGGGGAAGCAATGTTGACATTTGTGGGCTTTTTCTGCAATCCATCCAACACCCCATGTGTTAAGCACGATTATCATCTGTTTCTAAAGGAAACAGACACAGAGAGGTCAAGGAACTGGGCTGGAGACTCACAGTTTGTTGGAACCAGAGCCGTACTCAAACCCAGGGGCGATCTGGGTCTGATCCTGGGCTCCAACCACTGCAGAAGTTGCCTGGATAATGTCTCAGCTCCCTAGAGTGCAGCCCAGGACCCACTTATTCATTCAACACACATCTTCTGGATAATCATAACATGCAAATGCAAATCTTGGGGGAGCAAATACAGCCCAGCCTCAGGGAGCCTCTGGAGAGCAAGACATCCAGCTAGGCAGCAAGGAAAGGAATTCCAGGTGGAGGGAACAGTGTGAGCAAAGCAATCTTGTCACTCAGCCAAGAGCATCAACTGGGGCCAGGCCCCCCTGGTGCTGAGGTGCTGAGCAAGGTGGGAAACAAGTTGTAGAGAGCTCGGGGAGGAGGATGCCACATGGAGACACGCACAGACGGTGTGGTAAGTGACCGGGGCATCGCTCACTTGGGGCTGCAGGGGAGGGGCGGGCCAGATTGGCTCCTAGTGGCTGCTCTCAGCTCGAACTGAGGGCCAGCGGCCTGTGCCTTCCTCCCCCAAGAAGCCTGGTCCTCAAGAGCTCTCCCCATCTGACCTGGTATACCGTCCGCCTGGGCCTTCCCAGCTGTGCACGGCAGAAGCTACCTCCCCGAGGGGCCCAGTCAGCCCAGTGTCCATCATGGCCCAGCTCCCCCATCCTGCTACCCAGATGCTGACTCATGACTGAAATCATCCCCCAGAAGCTTCAGGTCTAGTTTAGTTGGAGGGACCCCTCTCCCCAAGGGAAGGGGCTGCTGACATCTGGCCCAGGAAACAGCTTGGCTCTAACAAACACATCCTCACAGAAAGCTTCCGGACACACAAAAGAGCAGGCCAGAGCTAGGAGATGGGGTGGGCCCCCCCAGATCCCTCTCTTCATTACTCTTCCCCAGCCCCACTCTGGAGGGCTGGCTTGGGGAGGGGTGGGTGGGCAGACAGCCATGGGCTTGGCTGGGGGTGGAGCGGGACTGCCAGCTACGGTTCTGGCTACAGGCTGCGTGGGCAGTTGATGGTGGCTGGGAAGCAGAGCCCCCAGAGACGGGGAGCTGTGGAGGCCCCACCCCAGTCCAGGCTGGCAAACAAGGGAGCACCTGCACGACCTAGCCTCCTGCCCTAGCAAGCCTCCAGGCCCGAGCCCTGACGCTGCCACAGCCCCTTCTCTCCAGACCCTGCTCTGTGTTCCAGCCTTCTCTCCATCCATAGGTCTGAAGGCCTATGTCTGCACTCAGGACTACGGTCAGCAAGGGCTCCTCAGGCCTCCAGGCCAGGCCCAGGCTGAGCACATTCTGCTTGTCTTCCCAAGAGCCCACCCCCCATCACCTCAAAGCAAACCTTCCCTCACCTGGGAGGCAGGAGTTCAGACTTGCCCAGATGCCCGGCTGGCCCACTCAAGCCTGCCACCCCGCAGGGACAAGCCTAAGACTGCCCGCTGTACACTGGCCTCCCTGTCCCTGACCGCCACCATCTCCTGGCCCGCTTCCTTCTGGCCCTACCACTGCCAGACTTCCCTGGAGGTATGGCCACACCCTGTGGTCTGCAGAGGTCCCCTGCTCTCACTTTCTCCTCTCCAGCTTCCAGAGCAGACGCCCACCACAAGCACGTGCCACGCCAGCACGCACAAGGGGCCCACAGGAAGCCGGTGACCCTATCTGGCTCCACACGGGGCAGGAGTCACCCACAGGGGCCACACCCACTCAGGCCTGGCGGCACAGCTGTGCTGTCTTCACAGCCCTCCTCCCCACAACCCAAACCCCTGGCCTTCCGAGCACCGCAGAAGGCTGATCCAGGGAGCCGCCCATTCCTGGTCGTCCATTTCCTTGCCTTCTTTTGGTGCCTTGCCCAACTGTGAGCAGCCCCAAATCAGCCTCCCTCTGTCCTCCCTTCCCCACCCCTGGGCCTGTGATGACGGGGAGGGGGCGTTCAGGGCCCACGCCAAACACTGAACAGTCCCTATATCACCTCCTGCCTATCTCCACTGAAGTGAGGGAAAGGAGCTGTGGAGAGGACCAATCGCTTGCCAGGGTACAAGGAAAGAGGGATTCTCCTCTCGATGCCCCATGCCCCTAGGAGAGGCTGGGCTGTGTCTCAGGGACCTGGACCTTTAGCAGCTCTCCAGCCAGGCCCCAGACCCCCTCTCCAGACCCCTGCACCTGCTTCTCTCCCTGCTCTCAGGCCTAGGAGCCTACACCAATCCCCGGCAAAGGGTTCAGGTCAGGAGCAAAGACTGGGGACTAGGGGACATAGCCTCACCTTTGAAATGAGGCTCACTGCTCCAAATACCACCCTCTGCCCCTCCAGAGACCCTGCCCCTGGGGTTCTGACTGTCATGTGCAACAGGGGACACCACAGGGATCTGTGGAGCTCTTGACAGGAATGGGTGAAAATGATTCAGGATGTTTGGGAAGAATACTTGGGAAGGAGTGCTTCCCATATGAAGGGGACAGGATTCCCCATGGGGAAGGAATTCCAAGCAGAGCCAGGAAAGACAACTCTGAAGGACAGGCGGACAATCCCTAGACCCAGGACCATACCACAGGGACCAAAGACGATCAGAGCCCTGCCCAGGAAAGCCCCTGGGCAGCCAGAAAGTTGGGCACTCACCCAGAACCTGACATTTCCCTGGGCCATTATGAATGCCCCTCCCCCACCCCCGGTTTCACCTAGTTTCCTAGATCAGGGCTTAAGGCGGTGGAACTGAACAGCCCATCTGAGGTCCGGGGTGGCTAGTGGCCCAGGGCAGATAGCCGCTAGCTAACACGGCCTCTCTCAGGCCATCCTTCCCATCAGGGCTGCGCTAGCTACCCCAGTCCTCCTGGCCCTGAGGGAGGTGTCAGCTGCCTGGGTTCTCACCTTTTCCTCCACTAAAAGGAGAAGAGAGCTACGCAGATTACCCTGCCCGAGGAAGCTAAACCGAGCCACCGATGCTAAAGGGCCGTGGAATCAGACAAGCGGCGGCCACCCCGCAGCCCCGCCCGCAGCCCCCGCCGCCGCTCACCAGCCGCTCCGACATGGGCGTCTTGTCCCCGTCGGGGAGGTGCTGCTCCAGCGCCAGCACGATGCAGTTGGCGATGATTGTGGCCAGGATCATGTACTCAAACGGAGTGCGTGGGTTAAGGACCGGCCAGGAGGCGCCAGGGCGGAGGGGAGGCGAGGAGGCGCACGGCGCGCAGTGCAGCAGGCGCGGCGAGGCCACCTCCGGAGGGGCTGAGGATGACCGGTCGGAAGCCTACCCCGCCCTGCCTACCCTCACCCTCGGGGCCGCCTCGAGGCGGAGCCTCTGGCCATCTGGGCGGCCAGCCCCTCGGCACGTCCTGGCGGCCGTCAGCACCGCGGACAGCGCCCCCGCCCCGCTCTGCACGGCTCCCGCGACCCGAGGGGAGGGGACTGCGCCCCCCGCGCGAGGCTGGAGGAAGGACCCCGCGCAGGCGCACACTCCCACCTAGAGACACGTAGCCACATGTACCTACACAGGCACTTGAACATACATGTACCCAGAGTCCCGAACGCACGCACGCGCAACACCGGGTTCATGTAATGCCCGCACACACACGCAAGCACCTGCAGCCAAGCACGCGCCTGGGCTCGCGTCCACCCGGGTGCTCACACCTACACAGACACGGATTCGCCCTCGGGTGCCCTCCAGGCTGGCCGCGCGCTCTGCACCCACACCAAGGGAGTGAAGGGACGAGTCCAGGGACAGGGGGCTCCGCCCAGCGTCCATCCCGCTCCCGCAGCCACCACCACCACGACCACACGCGCGCGCACGCGCGCGCACACACACACACACACTCAAACACACACGCACACGCGGCGCGCGGAGGGCCCCGGAGCCCCGCCCCGCCCCCTCCTCGCCGAGAGCCGCGTCCCCGAGCCGCCTCTCCCCAGGTCGCACCCTCCTCCCGACCCCGGGAAAGATGGCCACTGGGCGCCGCACGCGACCCGCCCCAGCCCCGGGCTCCCCCCCACCCCCGCCCAGGCCGCCCCTCCCAGACCCGCCGGGGCGCGGACGCCGGACGCCGCGCCCGGTCCCTGTCCCCTCGACCTCGGACGGTCCCCCGGCCCCCTCGCGGCCCGGCCCCCGGCAGGATATGGCCACTCGGTGATGCGCTTGGCGTATTTGCGGACGACGTTGTCCTCGCTGAAGACGAAGAGCGAGCGGTTGACGGTGAAGCAGTTTTGCTTGACCGGGATGGGGTTGTACAGCGCCATGGTCCGCGCGCGTTGCGCGATCGACTGCTTGTAGAGGACCCGCTGGCCGGGCTGCAGGCCCCCCGGGCCCGGGCCGCCCGCCCCGCCGGCCCCGCCGCCCCGAGCCCGCTCCCCACCGGCGCCCCCATAGCGGCTGCCCAGCTCGTCCCCGAAGCGGACCATGGCTCCTGGGCGCCGCGCGCATCCCCCGGCCCGGCGGCCCCGGCAGGGAGGGCGCGGGGCGCGCCAGCCAGGCGCTCGGAGCGGAGCAGCAGCGGAGCCGCGGGACCCACACCGGACCTCGCCCGGCCCCGCCGCCGCACCCGACTCCGCCGCCCGCACCACGCCCTATAAGGGGTCGGTCACGTGGCGGCGCCCGGCCAATCCGCGCTCGCCCCGCCCGCCCGAATGCCGCCCGCCCCGCCCCCAGTTGGCCGCCCCCGCCCTGTCCCCCGCGGCCGGTCCCCGCCGCCCGCCCTCTGGGCTGCGCCTCGGTCCCCGGGCCTCCGGGCTGAGCCCCGGGCTCGGGCGGGCGCCGGGAGCGGGCGCCGTCTGCGCGTCCCGCTTCGCGCCCCTCCGGGCGCTGGCCAGATGCTGAACTCGGCCGCTGCGGCCGGGAGCCGGGCGGGGAGGGCTGTCCTCGACGGACCGCCGGGCTGAGCGGCCCCAATGGACGCCTCCTTTGCCCCCAGGAGCAGGAGGCGTCACCAGCCGTGAGAAGCTCCAGCCCAAACTGCGGAGGGTTAGGCCCCTGGCTCCCCATGTTTCTTCCCACACCTCACTCCCCTTGCTGCGGACCACTGGCCTCCTCCAAGATGCTGGCTCCCGGGCCCTCTCCTGCCATCCTTTCGGAGTCTTTCACATCCTTATAGACCATGCTCTCAACTCCCTGGTCTTGGGTTTTCAGGATGCACAACTCTGTCCTGGGACCCCTCAGCCCTCAATCGTACCCTAGGCCTTCCTGTCAACATGCACTGAATCAGCTCCAAAATCTCAGCTGAGATTCCTTTGTTCCATCATCCATTCAGTAACAATTAAAGAGAGCCTGCTGTGTGCTCTTCACCCATCCTTCCATCCATTGAGCGACTCCGCTAAACAGCTATCAGATGCCAGGCACTAGGCTCCCAGCTCTGCCTTCATGGAGCTGACATTCTCACACGAGGAATGACAAATGCTTCCACAGTGCTTACTTCGTGCAGGCACTGCTGTATTCCATTCGCACACTATTTGTTCGTTCAGTCCTCACAACACTCAGATAAGAGGCCTCCTGGAATCACTCCTGGTGAGTGACTGAGGGGATAAAGCAGATGTCGCACACTGTCCCCTTCACCGGTGGACAGCAAATCAATACGGCGGCAGCACCAGGTGGCAGTGAGTGCTGTGAGAACAGAACAAGGATGGCAAGTGACACTGAGTCGGGGAAGACCTCTGTCAGGAAGCGAGCGGTGCCAAGTGAGCCCAGCACAGAGCACAGGGGCCCAGGGGCAACCTTGGGCTGTGCTCATGGAGTTATGGGCTCCCACTTCGGTTCTCAAAGTCAGAGAAGAGTTCTGTGCAGAGGGGTCATCATGACTCCAGTTCTGGAAGAATCCCTCTGGCTGCTGAGTAGGGAACAGACTGCGGGGGGCTGGGGAGTGTTGCCCAGGATGCATTCAGAGGTGAGCAACTCAAGCCAGCTCTCGGTGGCTCACACGGTGCGGTTTTAACCTCACTTAATAAAAAGGCCTAAAGTATGCCATTTCAGGAACACAGACTCTTTCCATCCTTCCTCCCTCCCATGGTCGCAGTGTATACTTTTTGTCCTCATGCTTGTCACCTCATGGCCCAAGGTAACTACCACAGCCCAAAGC
Organism: Halichoerus grypus; assembly: GCF_964656455.1. NCBI lineage: Eukaryota > Metazoa > Chordata > Mammalia > Carnivora > Phocidae > Halichoerus > Halichoerus grypus. Next base: position 93,792,095 of record NC_135725.1, on the reverse strand, counting down.
ATCCCATCTTTATACCACCATCTCAAATGAAAGAAGGGGCAGGTGTAAAAAAGACATCCATTTTTTAAAAGTAAACACATAGCATCCTTTTATAACAAAGGAAAGGTTTCTCAGCAGCTCCCCAGAAAATTTCTCTTTAAACTCTGTTGGGCAGATCTGAACCATGTACCACTCCTGGTTTCAAGAGGGTGGGAAAGTAGATGTATAGCAAAAAGGACGAGGACTGACATTACACACTGAGGTGGGCACGTAATGACCCAGACATAAACAGGGTCACTTAGCTGCAAAGTGGAAGGGAAAAGTATAGGGAGGCTGCCAAAAGGCCTGTCACTGGAGAAATTGGGGGGTCTTTGACAGCAGCCCAAAGGAGAGATGGTGTGGTTTGGATGAGAAGCATCATGCCCAGGGGCTCTATCGTGCAGCTGACTGGATGGCTGATGCGCTGCTTATAAGACTTGCCAGAGAAGGAATGGAGGCTCTTAGTTTTTTACCTGACTGTTGATTGGTACTCTTCACTGAAGCAGGGAAATGAGGGAAGAACTTGTTGATCACAGGGTGGAGATTAAGAACTTTGTATTTGACATAAAAGTGGAGATGCTGAGTAGGCAGTTGGATGTTGCAAGGGATGTTCAGACGATAGGTCGTGGCTGGAGATATGAATCTGGAAGCTGTGTTGTGTCTGCCCCTCCCGTTCTCTCTGCCCTTCCCCATCTGCTCTGTGCCATGCACTGACCTGTGTAGATTGCATCAGCTCACTCCCTTGACATCCAGCTCTTGGTTGTACTCGGCTGATGGGGAGCACCAGTAGGCACTTGGAGGAAGAAAAGAACAAGGTCAAGGTATGTATCCCCCGAGCTCTCTCCTGCTGGCTCACCTGGGGTTGGCCATAAGTCTCAACTGAAGGTCCCAGCTCCTGTCAGCCCCTTCCGGATCCTGCTCCCTCTCCTTGTTTCTGCAGACCTGGGAGCGGTGCCAGCGCCTGGAGTCATCAGTCCCTCGCAGTTTTTTTATACCCTGCACATCATGGTAGGTAGTCCCTTTGAGTGTGCCACCTGGCAGACCACTGCCTGACTCAGAAATCATCACCGAGGGAATAAGTGTGGACAGAGAGCAGAGAGCCCGGGGGACAGGAGGGCACTCAGAAAGAATCAAGTAGGTGAAAAGGAGCCTGAGAAGGAGCAGCCAGAGAATTCAGGCAGGGAAGGATCAGGAGAGCCCAGTTTCCAGGGCCATGGGAGGAGCATATGTCAAGAAAGAGGTTATACTCATCTGCCAAATACTGCTGAGCAATCCGGAGAGATGAAGACCAACATTCAATTGTTAGCAAGACAGAAGCACCTGTTACCTTGATAAAAGCAGTTTCCGTAGAAGAGTAAGAAATAGCCTGAATGGAATGGATTAAAGCAGATGACTCATGAGGAACTGCATACAGCAGGGCACACACCTTGTGCAGTGAGTTGTTCTGCAAAGGGGAGCAGAAACATGGTACAATATAGCCAAAGAGAGGCCCAGCATTTAAGGAGTTTATGTGCTTTTTTTTTTTTTTTAAGATGGGGATGTTATTGGACTTTATATGCATATTGAAATTACTCAATAGAAAGAAAAATTGGTGGTGTGAGAAGGGTGTGTTGCCTAGTCTAGGTAAGAGGGCACAGGACTTGGGACAGTTCCTTGGTTGCAGCAGAGGGGAAGAACAGCCACGTGATTGTAGGCACAGGTGGGTTGGTAGATTGGGGGGAGGACGAGGACTGTCTTCCGACTGCTCTACTTTCTCAGTGAAATAAGAAACAAGATAATCAACCAAGAGGGAGAAGGGGCATTGCAGGCTGAGAGGAGGAGGAGCAGGTTGGAATGCTCATCCGCAGGAACAAAAGAGAGAATCCACTGGGGAAATGTGGCGAGGCAGGCAGTTCTGAGCTGAGCGGGATGCAGAGGGAAGCATCTTTGGGAGTGAGGAAGTTAGGACAGGGGGCTGGAGCCCGTTACCCCCTGATTACACTCTTCTTCCTCCCTGGGCCTTCCAGCTCACCTGTTCTACAGCCCCCTCCAGATCTCAGTGCTTCCTACTCCCCAGCCCCCTCCTTTCCTGCCAGGGCTCCCTGGTCCCTCACCCTCTGTCCTACTCACTGGCAAATGCCCCACCCTGAACCTCCAGGAGTACCCCCATGAGGCTCCAGCTGCTGCAGAAGGTCACACACTGGACAGACTGGTCCCCCCCAAGGAAGTCTTCAGGGGTCGCCAAGTTGGTACTGCCCCATGCTTGGCGACAGCATTGTCATCATGCTCCACTGTCCTCGAAATTCAGCCCCCTGCCCATTCTTGGAGGGTAGAGGCCTTGCCCCCATTCCCTCCACTATACCTAGAAGCCCAGCACCTCCTCAGCATCTCCTACAGACGTCCCTCCCCTTCTTTTTTCCCAACCTTAACTGAGATATAACTGACATTTAACATTGTGTAAGTTTCAGGTGTACTGTGTGATGATTTGATACGTGTATATATTGTAAAATGATTACCATAGTAAGGGTCGTTAACATATCCATCACTTCACATAGTTACCTTTCCTTTTGTTGTTGTAGTAAGAAGGCTTAATTAAGATAACTGGAAGTTTATACCTTTTGACCAACATCTCCCCATTTCCCCCACCTCCCAGCCCTTGGCAACCACCATCCTACTCTGTTTCTGTGAGTTCAGCTTTTTTAGATTCCACATGTCAGTGAGTCTTTCTCCAACTGATTTACTTCGTTCAGCACAATGCCCTCAAGGGTCATCCATGTTGTCACGGGCGGCAGGATTTCCTTTTTAGGACTGTACTCAGATATGTCATTGTACACATGTCTCACATCTTATCTATCCATTCATCTGTAAATAGAGACTTAGCTTGTTTCCATGTCCTGGCTATTGTGGATAAAGCTGCAGTGAACATGGGGTGCAGACATCTTTCCAAGATCCCAGTCTCATTTCCTTAAATATATACCCAGAAGTGGGATTACTGGATCATATGGTAGCTCTATTTTTAGTTTTTTGAGGAACTTCCATACTGGTTTCCAGAGTGGCTGCACCAGTTTGCATTCCCACCAACAGGCACAAGGGTTCCTCTTTCTCCACATCCTCGCCAACACCTGTTGTCTCGTCTTTTTGGTACTAGCCATCTTAATAGATGTGATATCTCACTGTGGTTTTGATCTGCATTTTTCTGACTATTAGTGGTGCCGAGCACTGTTTCATGTAATTGTTGGCTATTTGTATATCTTCGTTGGGAAAATGTCTGTTCAGGTCCTTTGCCCATTTTAAAATTGGATTATTTGGGTTTTCTTGCTCTTGAGTTGTACACATTTCCTATATATTTTGGATATTGACTCCTTATCAGGTATTTTCTCCCACTTTGTAAGTTGCCTTTTCATTTTGTTGATGGTTTCTTTTGCTGTGCAGCTTTTTATTTTTATTTTATTTTTAAGATTTTATTTATTTATTTATTTGAGAGAGAGAGAGATAACAAGAGCAGGAACACAAGCAGGGGGAGTGGGAGAGGGAGAAGCAGGCTTCCTGCCGAGCAGGGAACTTGATGCGGGGCTCGATCCCAGGACCCTGGGATCATGACCTGAGCCGAAGGCAGACGCTTAACGACTGAGCCACCCAGGCGCCCCTATTTTTTTTTATTAAAGATTTTATTTTTAAAGTAATCTCTACACCCCACATGGGCCTCAAACCTACAACACCTCGATCAAGAGTCGCACGCTCCACCGACTGAGCCAGCCACGTGCCCTTGTGCAGAAGCTTTTTTTCAGTTTGACGACCACTTGTTTTTTGCTTTTGTTGCTTGTGGGTTTGGTGTCATATCCAAAAAAACTTTTGCCAAGACCAATGTCAAGGAGACTTTTACCAATGTTTTCTTGTAGCAGTTTTATGGTATTGGGTGTTAAATTTAAGTCTTTAATCCATTTCGAGTTCACTTTTGTGAGTGGTGTAAGATAGGAGCCCAATTTCATTCTTTTGCATGTGAATGTCCAGTTTTCCCAATGCCATTTATTGAAAAGATTATCCTTTCTCCATCGAGTATTCTTGGCTCCCTTGTCAAATACTAGTTGACTGTATATATGTGGGTTTATTTCTGGGCCCTTGCTTCTGTTCCATTGGTCTATTGTCTGTTTTTAATGCTAGTACCATACTATTTTGATTTGTATAGCTTTGTAATATAGTTTGAAATCGGAAAGATTGATGCCTCCTGCTTTCTTCTTTCTCAAGGCTGCTTTAGCTATTTGGGATTTTTTGTGGTTCCATATGAATTTTAGATTATTTTTTCTATGTTTATGAAAAATGTCATTGGAATTTTGATAGGGATTGCATTTAATTCATAGATAGCTTTGGATAGTATGGACATTTTGACAATATTAATTCTTCCGATCCATGAACACAGGGTGTGTGTGTGTGTGTGTGTGTGTGTGTGTGTGTGTGTGTGTGGTAGGGGGGTGTCTTTTCATTTATTTGTATCTTCTTCAATTTCTTTTATTAATATCTTATAGTTTTCAATGTACAGATCTTTCATCTCCCTGGTTAAGTTTATTCCTAAGTATTTTATGTTTTTGATGCTAATGTAAATGAGATGTACCTCCCCTTCTAGACTGCACCTTTGCCACTATGTGTTGGGTTCCCATATGGGGATTTGGGGAGGGAGAACTAAGAGGAATTTTTTTTTTATAAATTAATATTTAATTTTTTAAGTAATAAAGGTAAATAGAACAGGAATCCAAGACTCCTGCACCTCCAACTTATCTGCATCCTTCAGTGTTCAAGCACTGGGCCACCCCCCTTCTGAATTAGGCCCCCAAATGCCCCCTTTGCATGCCCCCCGCTCTTGGCTACCCTCCCCAATCGTCCCCATATTGCTATTTACTTTTTAAAATCAAACAACAAGTACATGCAAATCATAAAATATGCATAAGGTTTAAATAACCCACCAACCAGCTTAAGAAATAGACCCAGGATATCCCAGGAAGCCCCTGTGTGCCGCCCGACCTCCACTGCCCGCAGAGGCCACGGCTTCCTGAATTTTATGCTCACCCTTCTCTCCCTCTGTGTCCCTGCACAATATTTGTATAGTTCTCCAAGCTGTTGATAGAACTGAACTGCATGTATCCTTCTGCAACTTTATTTCCACTCAATACTCTGTTGTCACTTCACATACAGCTGTGAATCATCTGTTGTCATCACATATATTAGTCTGTTGTACAATTATTTGTCCATTTTACTTTGATGTAGACGTGCTACTTTATGTTTTCTGCTATTTCAAAGAATTCTCCAATAAACATCTAAGATAGTTCTCCTGGTATATGGGCAAGAAGCTCCAGGGGACCCAAATCGGGGAGAGGGATTGCTAGGCCATGGGACAGGATCTCAGCCTCACTGGGTACCACTAGATTAGTACCCAGAGGGTACGACTGATGCTCCTTCAGCAACCCCCCCAACACTCTGGTATTATCAGGACAATATGTTTGTCTATCTGGTGGGCATTTCAAATATCTCACTATGGCTTTTAATCTGCATTTCGTTGATTACCCATACAGTTGAGCAGCTTCTCCCATATTTATTACCCATGCATGCTTCCCCTTTATCAAATCACCCATTCAAATCTTCATCCACCTTTGATGGGGTCATTTTTCTCCATAATGACTTGTAGAAGTTCTTGCATGTTCTTGTATGAGCCTGTCAGATGTAAGTGTTGCAAAACCTTCTCTCATTCGTGATACAGATATATTTATTACGATGTAACCTAAATCTACCCAATTTTTGCTTTGTGTTTTGTGATTTTTGAATCATAGGAAATTCTTCCTTAATTTACTCTTGTGAAGATACTCTCTTGGAATGTTATTTTGGAATGTTTAGAGCACATTCTCCTATATTCTCTTCTAAAATTTGTACATTTGCTTTTTGCATTTTAAACCACATGCAACTAATTTTTCTGTATGATGTGAGGCAGGAGTCTGCTTTAATTTTTTATATAATTATATTGTCAGAACACCACTTGTTGAAAGGTATCCTTTCCCCACTGCAAAGTCAGCTCTTTTATATACCACAGTTGTGTGTATGTGTGGGTCTGTCCCTTGGGCTCTCGGTTCTGCTCAGATGATCGATTTGTCTATCTCTGTGCCAGCACCATACTGTATTAATTACTAAAGCTCTACAACAAGGTAAATATCCCTACCTGGTTTTCTCCTTTAGGAGAATTTTTGCTATTCTTGCTCTTCTTTTGTCTATGTAATTTTTAGAATCAAATTGTCAGGTTATACAAACACAATGGACTTTTGACAGGAATTGCATAGACTCAGAAGATCAATTGTGGGGGGTGTCTGGTGGTGCAGTGGGTTAAGTGTCCGGCTCTTGATTTCGGCTCAGGTCATGATCTCAGGATCGTGAGATTGAGCCCCACATTGGGCTCCAGGCTGGGCACGGAGTCTGCTTGGGATTCTCCCTCTCCCTCGGCCCCTCCCACCCCTGCCCCCCCCACCCCTCTCCCTCTTGATCTAAAAAAAAAGAATCAATTTGGGGCAAATATACATCCTTGTGATATTGAGACTTTCAATGCATGAGCAAAATATAGATCTTCATTTATCTGAGCAGTCTTTGGTTTATTTCAATAAGTTTTATAATTTTCTCCATAAATTATTGGTCCTACACATTTATATGAGCTTTATTCTGCGGTGCTTTACATTTTCATGCTATAATAAAGGATTCAATTTTTAGTCACATTTTCTGTTGCTCATATTTAGAAATGCAGCTTTCTTTGTATATTGATTTTGTATAAGCAACATTGTTAGATTTTCTGCTTAATTCTAACTATTTATTGTTAGATTTGTTTTCTATGTAGATAATATTGAAAAAATAAAGTTTCATTTCTCCTTTTCCAATTCTTGTATCTTGTGTTTCTTTTTCTTATCTTCCCGTGCCAGCTGGTACAATGATGTCCCGAAATGTGACGGTGGGCACACCGTCTCATTCCTCATCTTAAGATACTCTCAACCTTTCACCATGAAGCATGTTTGTTATGTCCCTTATAAAAAGTAGGTGCCCTTCATCAGATCAGGAAATTCTCCTCTAGTCTTAATTTCTAGGAGTTTTAACCATGAATAGATGATGAATCCTACCAAATGTCTCTTCTGCATTAGCAGGGTCATCTGGTTTTTCTCCTGTACACTAAGATGGTGGCTCACAGTAATTGATCTCCTGAAGTGAAACCACCCTCTCATTCCTCGGGCAGATCAAACTTAGTCATGACTGATTATTGCCTTTAGGCACTAGTGAGATTTGGTTTACTAACAATTTGTCTGGAGTTTTCACAGCTGGTCTCTGAACATCACCTCACAGTTTTCCTCTTGCGCCCATTCCTACCAGAGTTTGGTATCAAGGTTATGCTGTCCTTTAAGTGAGTTGGGGAGCATTTCTATAGAGAATTTGTACTTTAAAAGTTCAGTGGAACTCACTGGCTGGGGCTGATATTTTCTTTGTGATTCTAATTGCTGATTCTCTATCTATAAGGGTTATAAGACTGTTCAGATTTTCTATCTCCTCTTGGGTCAGTTTGATTCAGTTCTGTTTTTCTAGAAATGTACTAGCCCAAAGTTCTTCATATCACCCTTTTAATCTACGTTGTATCTATGGCTGTGTTTGCTTTTAAGTCCCTATTATTACTTACGTATTTTTCTCTCTCTCTCTCTCAATCTTTCCAGAGGTTTGCTATTTTTATTAATCTTGTCCAAGAACCAATTTTTGGCTTTACTGATTGTCTCTATCATATGTGTGTTTCCTATTTCATTAATATCTACTCTTTATATTTCTTCTCCTCCCCTTTGTTTTGGGTTTATTCAATTCTTCAGGTAGATGATTAGCTAATTAATTTTCAGCCTTTCTTAAAAGAAACACACACAGGACATTATTATTATTTTAAACAGTTGTGGCTGCCGTGAAAACAGGAGTCCTCAAACTATAAGAAACACAATTCACAAGGGGCTCAGCTGATATGCTCCAAATCGATCATGGCCTTCGTGCCATGGCCACACTTCTTTGGGTCAAGGACTCCACGCTGGTGTTACTGAGCCAGTCAGGTGCCCAGTGATGGCGGATGTTCCCACCCAGCCTTCTGTCACTGTCTTCACTAAAAGTCAGAGCTGCGCCCATCTGATGGCTCCCCCAGCCCCCTCCCCACTGTCTCCCAATTTATTTCCAGTAATAATAGTATCTATTCATTGTCACCTAATACCATCTAATAAAACCCTGGTACATTTAATCCCCTCTGCATCATGAATGAACTTGGAAAACATCACACTAACTGAAAGAAGCCAGATATGAGAAGCCCCCTATTATATGATTCTAGTCTATGAAATGTTTCCAGAATAGGGAAATCTGTAGAGACAGAAGGGAGGTTAGTGCTTGCCAGTGGGGGAGGGATTGATAATAGGTGTGGGGTTTCTTTTTGGAATGATGAAAATTTTCTGAAATTAGATATTGGTGATGATTGCATAACATTGTGAATTTATTAAATGTCACTGAATTATACATTTTAAAATGGTTAAAATGGTGAACTTTATGTTAGTGAATTTTACCTTAATAAAAGCTTTTAAATAAAAAAATATAAGCAATTTTTAAAAGTAAAGATATTGGGCCCCTTCCATCTCCTTTCATCAGTGTGGCCACCTTCCTACTTGTTGGGCCAGTGCTGTCTGTGACCTAGGAACACCGTGGCCCTGTCCTGTCCCCTTTCTGCAGCCAAAGTGGCCTGTTCAAATTGCGACCTTAACGGCGTCACAACCCCACCCGCATCCCTTCCAGGGCTCTCTGTGGCTGCCACTTAGCCGCCAGCCTTGCCGTCCACAAGTCCGCACACGTGCCACATGCTGTCCCTGCCTGGACAACTCGGTCCACACCTCAGGTCTCAGCCAGGAGCTGCATCATCGTAACAGCTGCTTCTCCTACACAGCGTCCGGACATTCTTAGGGTGCATTTATTTGTGACTCTTTCACCTGTTTCCCTGGCTAGAATGCAAGCCCATGAGGAAGAGAACGAGGTCTGTGCTCCTCCCTGCTGTCCTCTCCTGTGACCTGATGCTGGGTGACAAGTAGGACAACTGCTTGCTAAAGACCCTTCCTACTCCCTGTGCCCAGCACACTGCCCTGTCCTGCCTACCCCAACTCCGGAAGTGCTCCTGGTCCCTCCCTCCTCTCTGCCCTGGCCCAGCGTGGAGGGCTGCTCCCTGTCCCTTCTCCTCAGCAGCCAGAGCCTTTTGTCCAAAGCACAGCTCCTACCACATCACTCTCCCTGTGACTTTCAAAATCCAAGCTCCCTGACCAGCCTGGGAGATCTGTGGTCAGCTGGCCTCCTCTCCAGCCCCCACTGCCCAGCTGGTGACTCCCGGGCTCCTACTGGCCTGCGCTAGACTCTCTCACTGCCCCTCCCCACCCCCACCTTTTCAGTTAGTTTCTCCATCACTGGGTTGGTCCACCTGGACACCACTGACATTTGGAGGCAGGGGATTCTTCATTGTTTGGCAGCATCCTTCTAGATGGCGGCAAATCTCACAGTACTTCTCCGCTGTGACAACCAGGTCTGTTTCCAGATCTAGCAAATGTCCCCTGGAGGGCAGAGTCGCCCCCACTGAGAACCACTGCTCGGGTCCTGGTAGTTCCCAAATCCATACAGATTTCTCTCCTGAGTTTCATACCTGGGGATCTGGACATTGTTTCTGGACATTTTCCCCTGGAGAAATGGGATTTTTATAAAGACTGATGGGAGGAAGTTGACAAATTTGTAACAAAGTTAATCTGAAAGAGCGAACAAATAAAATGATGAGAAATAGATGAGAAATAGAACATGGAAAAGAGCAATGAAAGAATAGTCCTAACAAGATAAAATGGCAGTAGCCCGTGTCGTTTCTGTACCCTTCCAGAGAAATTCTAGGGAGGTTGGTGCAAATGTAAAGTGACATCCCCGGGACAGCAGCAAGGGTGTTGTAAGCTCAAGTGTGACACCAGGTCCGGAAGCCTCTGCACAGCGCGTCGTGGGCTGACCCACGACAGCACCGCACAGCCAGGGGCTGAGAACTACCAACTTCAAGGAAGAAGCTGCCAAATTGGACTGCAGAAGAATTTGAAATTCTTTTAAGGCAGAAGCAAAAAAAGCACTCAAAGCCTAATATATATTTTTAAATAACCCATCATAAACAAAGTAAATAAGCACATTTGGAAAATATTATTGATGCATAAGACAAGGGATGAATATTCTTGCTATCCAAAGAGCTCTTTCAGATCAATAATAAAAGGATTAACAATTTCACTGAAAATAGGCAAAGGACATGAAAAGTTGCTTCACAGAGAAGGACAAACATAAAATGAAGGAACCTACAATGACATAAGGCAGAGCCCCAGGTGGGCAAAGGCCTGGACGTACCACGGCACCCGATGGGGTCACCAGGGGACCAGGAACTGGACTGAGGGTCAGTCATGACCCTGCCACGTTGAGCTGTGTGGCCACGGGCATGGTCCTTAATATCAGCTCCATCATCTGTCAAGGAGAGGACACTCTGTACTGTGTGGTCAACACAATTATTAAATGATTGCACTTAACAGTGTCTGGATGCGGTAAGCACTGAGTCAAACAAACAGCAAGAGCTTGAGAAATGGTAGCTATTGTTCTTTTTATTGATATATTTTTACATAAAAGATTTGGATATTCATGAAACTGTTCATCGTGAGGAAGACATTGGGGGTGGGTGGACTTTAAACTTGCTTCCTTTCTGTACTGTATTGACAACAGATGTTTTCTATGTGAAAATGTAAGGAACTCAGACACATGCGTGAAAGGAATAAACCACCAGGAGAGCGCGGCCGAAAGGAAAGGGCGTGTGTGAGCACACAAGCCAGGAGACGAGACGTTAAGGTTTGTGGGAAGGAAAGACTAGTCAATAAATGCTTTTGAAATCATCGGCTTTCAACCTGGAGGAACATACAATTCTCGTATTCAGAGTAACCGGTAGAGGCCCTCGGAGGGCCGGGTTCCAGAAACCACCATAAACGGACTATCACAATACAGCGAGTCGAACGAAGGCTGTGGTCTCCCAGTGCATATTGAAGTTATGTTTACACTGCAAGAAGCCAGATATGAAGTTTATTAAGTGTGCAACAGCATTACGTCTAAAAAAAGAAGTGATGCATATCCCTTCATTAAAAAGGACTTACGCGCCAAGAAACACTAACCATCAACTCAGCCTGCAGTGAATCACAATCTGTTTGCTGGGGGTGGGTCTTGCCTCCATGGTCAGGGTGCTGGGCACTGAAGGCTGGGGTCCAGGGAAGTTTCCTAAAATAAGATGACAGCGAAACTTGCGGCATCGATTCTTCCCCTCACGAATGACTTCCCTGTAGCAGGCGATGCTGTCTGATAGCATTTTACCCACAGTGGGACTTCATCCTCTCAACTCTGCTGCTGCTTCAACAACTATCACATAAAACGATATTCTAAATTCTTTGTCATTTCAATAGTCTTCACGGCATCTTCACCAGGAGTACTTTCCCTCTCCAGAAAGCACTGTCTTTGTTCAGCCACAGGAAGCAGCCCCTCAGCCGCGGACGGCCTACCACGAGCCTGCGCACCTCTGGCCGCTCCTGATCCTGGTTCTCTTGCTGTTTCCACCACACCCGCAGCTGTGAAATCTACTGAAGGCCTGAACTCCTCAGAGTCCGTTTCTTCCAAACTCTTGTTTACCATGGCATTTTGGCCTCTTCCCATGAATTCAGAGTGTTTTTAATGGCATCTAGAATGATGAATCCTTTCCAGAAGGTTTTCAATTTACTTTGCCCAGATCCATCAGAGGAATCACTACGGCCTTACGCAATGTATTTCTTAAACTCTAAGACTTGGAAGTGGGAAGTACTCCTTGACCCACGGGCTGCAGAATGGAGGGTATGTTAGCAGGCATGAAAACATTCATCTCATCGTGCGCCTCCATCAGAGCTCTTGGGGACCAGGTACAGAGTCACGGAGCAGGCATATTTTGAAAGGAACCCTTTTTCCTGAGCAGGAGGTCTCAACAGTGGGCTTCCAGTGTTCAGCAAACCACACTGTCATCCAGGCCTTGCTCCATTTACAGACCACAGGCAGAGATGGAGCAAGAGTCTCAAGGGCCCAGGGATTTTCAGAAAGGTCAATGAGCACCAGCTCCAACTGCAAGCCACCAGGTACTTTAGCTGCTGACAAGAGAGTCAGCCTGATCCCCAAAGCTTTGAAGCCAGGCACTGACTTCTCTCTCGCTCTGACAGTCCTAGATGGCTTCTTCTTCCAGCAGAGGCTGTTCTGTCGACACTGAAAATCTGTTGTTTAGTGTCGCCGTCTTCATGAATGATCTCAACCACATCTCGTGGGTAACCGGCTGCTTCCACCTGCCCTCATGTCACGGAGGTGGCGTCTCTCCTTAAACATCAGGAATCCACCTTTGCTGACTTCAGACTTTTCTTCTGTAGCCTCCTCACCTCCTCAGGCTGCGCAGAACAGAAGAGTCAGGGCCTTGCTCCGGGTGAGGTTGTGCTGGTTGATCCTCCATCCAGACGACTAACACTTTGTCCATGTCAGCAGGGAGGCTGCTTCACTTTCTTATCACTGTGTGCTCAAAGGAACGGTACCTGTGATGTCCTTTAACAACGCTGCCTTTGCATTCACAACGTGGCTACTGTTTGGTGCAAGAGGCCTGGCTCCCGACAGGCCTCCCTCACTCAGCTGAATTCTTCCTAGCATCTGATTTAAAGTGAGGGCCCTGCAAGTCTTCCTTCCGCTTGAGCACTGAGAGGCCACTCAGGGCTTACTGACTGGCCCGATTTCAGTACTGCTGTGCCTCAGGGAACGGGGTGGTCTGACGAGGGGAGAGAGCCGGGGACCAGCCATGCGACAGGGCAGTCAGAACACACACCTGCTGGGTAAGTTCGCCATCTTACACGGCGTGGGTCACGCGCCCCAGGTACAGTAGTAACTTCAAAGGGCAGTGGTCACAGATCACCATACCAAATAGAATAATGAAGAATTTTGAAATATTGCAAGAATTACCAAAATGTGACACAGAGGCAAGAAGTGAGCAGATGCTGCTGGAAAAATGGTCCCGACAGACCTGCTGAAGCAGGGTCTCCACAGACCTTCGGTCCGTAAAACACGCAGTGTCTGCAAAGCACAATAAAGCCAAATACAATCAAACAAGCGTGCTTGAGTATTTTAATAAAACCGTTACAAGAAAAAAAAAAGAGAAACCAGTGAAAAAATGAGTAGACAAGCCACAAATTAAAATAATAATAAATGGCTAATTAAAGCAAAAGTAGTAACAACGTCTTGGGGTATAAACTCTAAGGAGTAAAATGTATGACAATATCACAAAGGTTTGGGGGAGTGGAATTATCCTGCTGTCAAGTTCTCATGTGAGATGTAAGATATTATATACGTAACAGGGTACAATGTAATATTATATGAAGGTGGACTGTGCTGAATGGAAGATGCATATTCATATTGTAAACCCTGGAGCAATCTCTAAACGACAAAGGGTACAGCTAATAAGCCAACTGAGGAGATAGAATGGATTTAATAGGAAAGAAAGCAGAAAAAAAGAAACAAAGGAACGAAGAACAGATGAGATAGAGAGAAAATAAGTAGCAAAACTGGTCAATTTAAATTTCGGAAAATGGGCTGCTACCAGGTTGGAGGCAGAAAATGAGCCTGGGACATTTTGACGTGCCATAAAGTAAGACGTGCTCATGAAGGACAAGACATGTCAAAAGGAGACCGAAGCAACCTTGAAAGAGTGCCCACCACGTCCAATTTTTGACATTTTTGGCACCCACGCAAATAATAGTAAGATTACAACCCACTGAATCAAATAGGAAATTGTGAGTCCATATGCCTACAAATAAGTTCAAAGTGTGGTGAAGGATGGGATCTTCACACAGTCTCCAAGTGCTTTTCCATAGACTGTTCATGAATTTCAACGGGAAAATGGAGACTGCAGTGGGAGAGGCTTACAGACACCATCGTGATCAAATGACTAAAGGTCGCCTTGTCAGTACGTGGACCAAATCCGATTCGTGGGCCACCTGACGGGACGCGCTGGGAACACGGTACCCCTTCCGTGGCATTCCTGTCAAAGATGCACAACCTACATCTAACCCAGAGGACATGGACAAATCCAAAAAGAGGGCATTCTACAAGCAAACTGACTTGTAGTCTTCGGAAGTGAAAACCAAGGAGACACAACTGTTCCGGATTGAAGATGACTGAAAACACAGGACCACTAAATGCAACAGGGTGCCGAGCTGGACCCACGTGCTTCGGCGAGTGGGGCTGGACGAAGGCAAATGCCGCATGGGGTCTACGGGAGCAGAGCAGCACCGTCCTGGTGTTGGTCACACAGGAGGATGTCCTTGGAGGGACAACGGAGCCTCAAGCTGGCTATCCTCAAATGGTTCAGAGAAGCAAGGCTCTTTGTCCTGTCCTGCAGCTCTCCTCAAAGTGTGAGATTCTACCTGGCATCTTTGGCTTAACATATATTTTTAAATTGTGAGATAACGAAGCGCACGCTGTATGGTTCCAATTATAGAAAATTCTAGAACGGGAACTGTTCATCTATACTGACAAGGGCAGATCAGCTCCCCTGGGGCAGGTGGACTTCAAAGAGGCACTGGGAAGTTTTGGGGGGCAGTGAAGGTGTTCTTTACATCTTGATCATGGTGGTGGTAGTTATAGTACTTACATTCGTCAAAATTCATGGAACCCTTAAAATGAGTGCATTTTATGATATGTGAATTATATCTCAACGAAGTTGATTTTAAAAGTTTAAAAAAGCCCACCAGCTTTTTGTTGTCGTTATTAAGTATTTTTTTGCTCTTTCTAAAACTTACATAAAAATACAAAGGCCCAGGGTGCCTGGATGGCCCAGTCAGTTAAGTGTCTGACTTCAGCTGGGGTCATGATCCCAGGGTCCTGGGATCAAGCCCCTTGTCGGGCTCCCTGCTCAGTGGAGAGTCTGCTTCTCCCTCCACCCCTGCCCCTCCCCTCTGCTCATGCTCTTGCTTGTTCTCTCAAATGAATAAATAAAAAATCTTAAAAAAATAATTCAAAGGCCCTAGGATAGCTAAAATAGTTAAAGAATCATCTTTAAGAATAAGAACAATTTGGAGTATTTATACCACATGTGATTTTGATACTCAAAATGAAGCTACAGTAATAAAAACATAAAGATAGGCAAATAACCATAAATGGAGTCCACATGCACATATCAATTAATGTTCTACAAAGGAGCCAAAGCATTTCAGTGGGAGACTCTTCAGATTTTTAAAAAAAAATCAAGTAAGTACAGAACTACTGAATGCCCACACTGGTCAGGAATGTCCTCTACCTCCCTCTTTACTCAAGCATTAATTGAAAATGGGTCACACACCAAAATATAAAATCTGAAACTATAATGCTTTAAAAGGAAATGGCAGATGATCTTCCCAACCTTGGAGTGGGACAGAGAAAATACCTCTCCCCCACCCAGAAGAGACATTGGACTTGCCCAAAATTATAAACTTCTGCTCTTAAGGAAATGAACACAAAGTAACAGACTGAGAGAAAACATTTAAATACTTCTGACAAGGCCTTGTATGTACAATACACAAAGAACTCGTATGCTCCATAATGGAAAGACAGTCCAATTAAAAAATACACAAAAGGCCGAATACTTTACAAACGAAGATCTACACATGGACAAGAAGTGTCTGAAAAGGTGCTCATTATTAGTCATCGGGAATGCAAATAAAAACCACAATGCCACTACGCGCCCACCAGACTAGGCAAAATTAAAGATGGGAAGCACTTAGTATTAGCGGGGACACAAGCAGAGCTGTCTCACACATGACTGGTGTGGAACGGCACAGCCCCAGGGGAACCCGCATCCAGGGATTATTCCCCGGACAAAATCCCATGCGCACAAACAGACCGTACCCGAACGTTCACAGGTGCTTTACTGATAATAGCCCCAACTAGAGACACAAATGTTCGTGCAATGGGGGATGGGTAAACAAATTTGGCATATCCTTACTATGGAATTCGCTTCGACAAAAACCAATGCGAGCCAAAAAAAAAAACTGAGCGAGAAGCCAGGACAGAGTAATCTACAGCATGGTTCTGTTTATATGAAGTTCCACAAAAGGAAAAAACAAACCTATGGTGAAAGAAACCTGAACAGGAGATGCCTCTTGGAGACAGGAACCAGCCGGGAAGAACAGAAAGAAACTTCCTGGGTGAGAGACGGGAATGTCCTGCTCTCTGGTACGGGATGGGTTACACGGGCAATATCTGTCAAAACTGACTGAGTTACACACATAAAATCCATGCATTTCTCCATAGGTAAACCATACCTCAATTTTTTAAGTATTAAATTTATAGTTATTTCACACCCTACACAAAATAAATCCCACCTAGATTCAAGAGCTAAACTGAAAAATAAAATACCGGAAAAACTGCTGGAGAATATTTTTATAATTTGGAAGCAGAGAAAGTTTTTCTAAATATAGTGCACAATCAGAAGTCACAGTCAGATTTTACCACATAAAAAGCTTAAATTCAGTGGGGGTACAAAGCTACATATATAAAGAGCTCATACAAATTAATAAGGGAAACATGAACACTACAATGAAAATTTGCAAAACTTCACATTAGAGGAAAGGCCAATCTGCAATACACACAGACACAGGCTGATCAACCACCAAAGAGTGTAAAACATAAGGCACTGAGTATCATTTTGCTCCGGTTGGTTGGAAAGAGGGGAAGCATGACAACGGGGTGTGTGAGGTGTGGGGAAACGTACCCTGTTGGAGACAAAGGCTGGCATACATTTTATGGGTGGGTTTTTGGGGATCGCTTCCAGAACGTATGCTGTGGAATGCCCTCTGACCCCTTCTCTAAGAGAAGAACCACACAAGATGGCGCACGGAGCTCTTCCTCCCAGCACCGTCAGTCAACATCCACATGCACATCAGCAAGGACTTAACTGCAGCCACTCGAGGGGTCACAGACAGGACAAACGTCCACACAGACGAAGGGAGGCCACGAAGGGGCACTGCTGGTGGGTTTCCTGGTCTCTCTCCAGTTCTCGCGTGTCCTGTTTGGCAGTGAGAGGTGCAGCCGGAGTGACTCTGCTCACATTCTAGCTTAGCTGCCCCTCTGGGAGGCCTCAGTCAGAGAGGGCCTCTCGTCACCCCACCCCACCTCCGAGCCAGAGGCCCACACCGCTACCTGCAGTTTGTGCCCTGCGAGAGCAGACCCCTCCTCCCGCCCCATCCCCGAGCCCTATCCGCAGGGCGGCTTTAGGGACATCAACACCATGGAGCTCTCCAAGACCAGGTGACACGGCAGCCCCGGACACGAACATCAGGCTGCTCAAAGCCAAACCCTGTGGGGGCTTGTTTTAGATGCCCACAACTTGCTGTCCAGTGGGGGGGCGGGGTCCACTTACCCCACAGGCCAAGTTTCCCACTAGACTGGGTCCTGATTCAACAGATAGCTGTTTGCACACCTAGCA
The DNA here is from genome assembly GCF_964656455.1 of Halichoerus grypus. Classification (NCBI taxonomy): domain Eukaryota; kingdom Metazoa; phylum Chordata; class Mammalia; order Carnivora; family Phocidae; genus Halichoerus; species Halichoerus grypus. The sequence continues at coordinate 93,774,517 of NC_135725.1, read as the reverse complement.
TCTGACCCGGGGCACAGGATTAGTTGCCTGCAAGGGAACGAGCTCAGAACCCAAGGGGGGGGCGGTGCTGGGGGCAGGGCCACACAGGGCTGGTGGGGTCCACAAGGCCTGAAATCCAAGCTCCAGGTAGACCCCCTGCCACCCTACCCACTGCCTCTGCGACAAGGCATCCTCTGGGCCCACTGCCCTGGCACAGCCCCCACTCTAAGGCACTACCCAGAGGAGAGAGACCACAGGCCTGGGGAGCCGAGCCAGAGCCCTCCTGGAGGAAGGGGCGCCGCCCCTCTGTAGGATCAGCCCCGCCTCTTTCCCACTTGGTCACAGACGCTCACGCACACCCAGGCCTGAGTCTCAAGGGCCCGAAGGGAAGGCATCCTGCCTGGACTATTTACAAAGTGCAGAGAGCTGTTACTGTTCCAGATAAATGTCTGACAACGTCTAACGGAGTGACTTCTTTGTATGAAAAAACCAAGCACTCAGCTGTTTTTTCTTGAGTTTACAGGTGCCCCGGTGAGGGAGGCCAGCCCGGCACAGAACAGAGGCGGTGGGTTTGGAACGAGGGGTTCCTGCTGAGGGGCAGAGACCACAGCCTGCCGCAGGAAGACAGCCCCCCAGCCTCACCACGTTCAAAAGCAGATCTGATGCAGGATTCTGGGGACCTACCTGGTACTGCCCCGTCAGCCTCCAGAATGACACCTGGGCCTCAGTGCCTGGTGCTGGTCGTACAAAGACACGCACACGCACACGCACGTGTGCAGCACACGCAACATGCATGCACACACAAAGCGACATGCGCAGACTCTCCACGCGTCTGCCTTCGGGTGGGTGCAGGTGGCGTCCCCCGCAGGGGCTGCGGTGGAAAGAAGGCGTGTGCTTCCCCGTCCCCTGGTTCCGACCCCGGCGCAGGACGGGACCCAGCCCCCCGGCCCCCAGGCTGCGTGTGAGCCCGTGAGCGCCCCCCCCCGGCAGCACAGGTGTTCTGCAGAGACCAGTTGAAACATGATACCATAATAAAAACCTCATTTAAAGTACTTTTTTTTTATTGATTTCATTGAAAACAGAACAAGAAATGGTCTGAGCCAAAAGACTGCTCTTAAAACTGTCAAAAACATTTTAACAGAAAAAAATAAACATGACTGCATCATGAATGTTTTAGAAGAGCCGCACAAAACCCCACTGCTACTGCACTAGTTACAGTATTTAAAAAAGTATATGACCTGGCAGCCGTCACACAAAAGGTGATGGCAAATTTATTCCACGACAAGACTAACATTTTAAAAAAAGTTTTTTCCTGCATTTTATTCTAAAATCACTTTGTTCTCTTTATACAGTTGATAGTTTATTTTCACATGGTGAGTAGAAACCACACCAGAATCAGCACCGTTGTCTGTGTTTTGTGTTTTTTATTTGTCCTAATGTTCAATAATGGTAGAAAATAAATCAGTTTATTCATCATCATAGCATGTGGTTTAAAAATCAACAGAAGGTGCCAGCGTCGCTGAGCTGGCAGGGCTGGTGCGGGGTCCTCCGTGGGCCGCGGCCCTCCTGCACCCAACAAACCGCTTCCTTGGAAAGAAATGCATTAGAGGTCTGATATATAGGACTAGATATAGGACTTCTTTAAAAAGCAAACCCACATTTTCTCCAAAGTTAGGGACGGCTCGGCCCTGACCTCTCCTAGGTCGAGGTGGGGACGGCGTCTGCGCAGTGCCCAGGAACTGGCACCTGCCACGCAGGCCTCGGGCAGGCAGGTCTAACGGAGCAGCTTGCGGGTGACTGTGTCTTCGGTGGGTGCCACGCGGGGAGCCTGGGCCCACAGGACTTCACCAACAAGCCCCACAGTGGAACGGGAACCAGGGGAGCAGAGGGGGAATGAGAAACGTGGAAACGACAAAACCATCATCAGAAACTCACAAGGTCACGCCAGCGCGGAATCCCAGAGTGTTCCAAAGCGCCCGCCCCCAGCCCACGGGCCGCCACGCCGGGGCCTCGCAGCTGCGGCCCACATCCCTGCAGCCCCAGGTCGGGGCCTTCGGGCACCCGCTTCTCCTTCCTCTCCAACCGCAGTGTGAGCAGCACCGACGCTCGGTGCCCCGGCCGGCTGCCACTCATAGGGGGTCGGCGGCGAAGGAGCTGGTGTCAGGCAGGCCGTTCTCCTGGCCCTCCTGGGTGGCGCTGGCCTGCCGATGCGCCAGGGCCGTGCTGGAGTGCCGGCACTTGGGGGAGCCACACCGGCAGCTGAACAGCTTGCCTTTGATGTCCCAGAAGCGCTCCCCATAGTCAAACCTAGGGAGAGAGCAGAGCTGAGGGCGGCACCCAGGCCCCACACCGCATGGGAGCAGGGTGGACCCAGCCTGAGCAGAGCCATCCGTCCCAGCTCAGAGCTGTGGAAACACAGAGAACCACTGAGGATAAGCCTGGGTTGAGCAGCACATGTCCGCACCCCAGAAGGTCCCCAAACCCAGCCAGCCCCTGGGGACCGCGGCGCCTACCCCAGCTGCTCCCCAGCCTCAATCAGGCGGGTGCTGAAGAAGGCAATCCTGGGAAACCGCAGGTCCTGGTGTGACATGAACACGCGCACAGGCACCAGGTTGGGCTCGCAGTGGTGGTTGATGAAGCGGCTGACGTTCCCGTAGAACCGAGCATCGATGCAGTATACCTCGCCATCCTAGCGGGCGGGAAGGAGAGCAGGGAGCTCAAGCAGGCGTCTGTAGACCTCAGGCAGAAACACGACCCCAGAGCAGGGGCATGACAGGCCTCAGTGCTGCAGGGAGGCTGCCCACTCACACCCCTAGTCTGGCTGCACGAGCCAGACACGGGCCATCTGATGCTCGGACGCCACCAGGAGCAGGAGGAAGGAAGCAGGGCTGCAGGGACCACAGGGCGGGGCAGGAAGCCAGCGTGCGGTGGGGGTAGCTCCTCGGGGACTTGGTGGTGGAGGAGCAGCAGATCCCAAGGAGCGGCTGGGAGACATGGAGTGTGCGGGCAGGTGCCACAGAGGGACGGAAGCAGCACTCGGGCCGAGGGCTGCCAGGTGGCTCCTGAGAGGTGGTTACAACCACAAAACAGGAACACCGCCATGTCCTGCTAACCCAGTGGCACAGAGAGGAGCCAGTGCCGAGGGAGTCCCAGGACCCCGCCCCAGCACTGCTCCCGGGATTATGATACGCAACGCCGCAGCAGGGACACTGAGCTGACAGTGAGAAAGGGTGGTTGGCTTGGGGGCCTGACCTCACCACAGGAACCCTTCAAGTAGCAGAGTCTTCTCTGGAAAGACCCAGAGCGCTAGGGCCTGAAGTCAGAGGGGCCACGTGGTGAGGAATGTGCATGGCCTGGGACAGCCATCGAAGTAGCGGGCATCTGCCCTGGGACGCAAGGAGCCGAGTCCTACAACCCCTCAACAGGCTGCAGGCACTTCTCCCCAGAGCAACCCCTCCTGCCCGCCCCTGGGGGCCTGAGCAGAGAGCCCGCTCACACCATGTCTGCCCCTCACAGTGGACAGCCAGTGAGCAGGGATCTTCTCACACGCCTATGTTTGTGGGAACTTATTACACCAGCCACAGGAACCGAGCGCCAAGTCTGGGAGGAAGACCAGATATACAAGGAGGGGAAGGGGGCCTTCCAGGTGTGTGTCCTGTGGAGGGCAAAGCATTTACCAGAAGCCAAAGGATCCTCAGTGGTCAAGGGAAGACAAAATGGTGACAAAGACGAGTGGTCTCTGACAACCTTCCCACAAAACCAAAGGCGTATGTGCCCCTGATCCAGCAATCCTGGCTCCTGGCAGATCCCAAAGACACGCCAAACTCCAAAATGACTCACGTGGCACAGATTTTGGCCTCTGCCTCTAGATGTTATGGACTAAATGTGCAGGTGGCCCCACCCTGCAGGAAGCAGCTCCCCTCCTGTAAACAACCCGAGAAACTGTGACCAGCACTGGAGGGCACGCAGCCTGGACGTGCGGGGCCCACAGGGAAGACCCTCGTGCAGAATCAAGAGTGAGTAGCGAGAACCCATGACTGCAGGGCACAGTGGGGCTCAGACTGTGTGTGCAAGTCCCTGCCTGAGCCCAAGTCAGGATGGATGCCGGGAGGGATGCCGGGGGATGCAGGGGGATGCCGGGGATGCCGGGGATGCCGGGGGGGGCAGGTGGACGCCGCCACCCTGACAGAGGCAGAACCCACACTCAAGCCCAGCCAGCCGGTCGAACGAAGCACATGACACGTCGGAGGCAGGCTGGAGCTGCCGACACATCAACGCGGACACAGGCAAAGAACCAAGGAGATGGACATTCTAAAGAGAAAAGAAAATCAACAGAGTTCAGCCCTGAGGCGACCCAGATGCGGCGCTAACAGACAAGGACACTGCAGCCCCCATCAGGCGGTCCCTGACAACGTAAGACAGAGCACATCTCTCCGTGAGTGAGTATCTCAGAGACATGGAAACAACAAGAAAGAATCAAGTGGAAATCCTCAGTGCAAGCTCCCATCGCACCGCCCCTCGGCTGTCAAAGCCAGAATGGGAGGGCTGGGCACAGCCTCAGGGACCTGAGGGAGGGCGAGTGCCCCACAAAGTGGTGCCTCGCGTGCAGAATGGGTCCTGGAGATGCCACCGCAAGTCACAGCAAAGGCTGAGATCAACCTGAACATCCCCAAAACAACGAGAATGATGTGCACATACTCCCAATACGTCGTGACCCCTGAGCCACGGGAGCGCCTCAGAAACGGGGGGCGGGGGTACCACCTTTTCTGTAAGAAGGGCGAGGAAGTAAGAAACACACATGGACGCTTTGTGTTTCTACAAAGAGTTACCTGTGGGGTAACACAGAACACGCAAGACTTTCTGAATATAACCTTTTCGGGTAGGGTCTACTTTTAAAGCACGTAAATATTTTACATAACTAAAAAATAAAATTTAAAATTCTACAATTTATTATTTTAAAGCATTTTCTACCCCCAACATGGGGCTCAAACTCACAACCTCAAGATCGCCACCAACTGAGCCAGCTGGGCACCCCTAAAATTCTAGAATTTAAAACGAACTAAGACAAATAAACACACCTAAACTAGGGGCCCACCCACACCGAGAAATGCTGCTCCAAGTGTTGCACGGCTAGTGCTCGGCGTCCTGGGTGGGCACATTCTCGGCAAAGACCTGGCACGCACACTCCTGGGGTGCGACGCCCCTCCGAAACTGCAGACACCCTGGGGACCAGCACCTCTACGGGCGGGATGCAAGCAGGAAAGCAAAATCAGTCCAGAGTCAATGACATCCTGAGGGCGGCCAGCACCCGGTGTCCTGACTCGGTCTCCAAAAATCTCCTCCACTGCAAGGACCCGGGCAGCTCAGAGAAGTCTGAGGCCGAATGTGGGGAGCCGGACACAACAAAGCCGAGGGAGGCGAGGCCAGTGCGAACAAGCCCCACTGGGCACCGATGCTGACAACAACTGGTCAGAACACTCAGTACAAAAAAATCAGGAGCTGTTAACACGTCAGAGAGAAAGGAAAACAAGGCCCAGATCCCTTTACCACCAGTCACTCCTGCTCCAACCCTTCCTCAGTGGCAAGAACGTGTGTTGGTCTTGCCTGTCCCTGAGGGGTCACCGGAAAGCCCAGGTCCGGGTGGGGAAGATTTTTCTTTCCAACAGAAGAATCTGTTACGAAACGTGAAAGGTGAAATGCCCCTCAGGGAAGCCTAGGCATCAGGAGAAGGGCGGGCAGCCGAGGCTCACCTACTCCGGACCTGGGAGAAGCAGACCCTGCAGGTCCTCTGGGATGCCTCCACCCTCACCCCATCTGCAGAAAACACTAGAGACGGAGAAGAGGGACGCGGTCCCCAACAGCACACACACGCAGGTTCCTGCAGGACAGCGCCAGGGTCGGATGGCTGCCCTCTGTGAGGAAAAACGGACAGGACGCAGCACCAAGAGGATGGGGGCAAACCAGCGGGGCACACCCTGGGGAAACCGAGGTCAGTCTCGCGAGGCACGACAGTGACCCCCCTGCGGGCGCATGCCGAGCTTCTCAGGAGCAAAATGGCACGTTCGCGACTGACGCCACGTCGTCGGCACCGTAGATGAAACAAAGTGAGATCGGAGGGGTGGTGTGCACGGCTCTCGACCGCACGGGCTTTCTCTACTTCTCTGTACTGTCAGGGCTGTCGGGACATAAATAAGAAACTGCCCACAAAGGCAAGAAACAGGAATCCCGGAGGAAGTGTCTTTTCCTAACTAACTGAGAGACCACAGGGCAGCCTAAGAGTGAGGAGGCAGGCACCTAGCGTGGGTGCGGGGCAGGCTGGTCAGACTCGGGGCAGGATGCGCGAGGGGCCCACGGAGGGGCGGGGTGTCCTCAGGCGAGAAGCACACGGCAGCAGAGGCCCTCGTGCCAGGAGTGGACCCCATCACAGCAGAGGCCACAGCCCACCTGGGACCCCTAACGAAAGCAGCATCGCCCAAAGCCTGCAGGACACGCGCAGCCCTCCCTCCATGCCGGGGGATAAGTGGCAGGTTCCACAACCCCGTAGGCAGAGAGCACAAAGGTAAGTCCTCTACCCACTAGTCCCTGGGCCCCACAGCCCCCCACACATCATCTGTGCCTTCCTTAGCCTCTTGCATGGCGTCTCTAAGTAAAACTGTTTTTCTGTGGTTTACCCCGAGTTTTTGCTCATCTGCCCACACTCAGCTTAGAGACTCTGTGGGGGCAAGGGACACAGGTATCCAGAGAAACAGGAGGGTTGCCCATCTTTGGAGCAAGAAGCTCTTCCAGACCTGACAGCCACTCAGCGGGGCCAGCATTCGTTCATGCCCACATGAACGCTGTACCCTTCCCACAATGAATGACGTGCCTCGGGTCTGCAGAATGTCTCTTCAGATGTGTATGCTGCTTGCCTTTTTGAAGTTTTTCTGATAAAGAAACTACCTGTCCTAGTTCTAAAACAAAAACACTGTGGGAAGGGTGCCCCTGCAAGACTCCCCCACTCAGTCCGAGATGCTAAGAGTGCACAGGCACCCTGTTAACCAGGGCAGATTCAGGCAAAGGAGGCTGGAAGGAGGTGGGTATTCAGAAGGTTCTAGAACAGCAAGGAGAGGTCTGTGTGAGCACAGAGCCAGAGCCCAGGACAGTCCAGGCCAGAGAGAAGGCAGGCAGCTTGGCAACAGGTGGTCAGATCCCGGAAACATTCTGTAGGTAGAGCCAGAAAGCCTCCTGACGCCTTCGACGGCGGGTGGGGAGGGAGCGAGCAGGGGGCACGTGGGCCCCGTGGGCACAGGCATGGCCACGCGATGGGGACACAAAGTCTGAGCTGGAGCGAACCCTGGGAAGCTCTGGTGTACTTGTGGCCCTTCATGCGCCAGAATGAACGAGCCACAGAAGCAGGCCGCAGGGAGCGGCATGCGGGGCCCAGCCTGCTGGGGTCGGACTGAGGGGAGACTGGAAGGGTCGGAGTCAGGGGGCGGGCAGCCGCGGGCTGTCGGCATGAGAGAGGGGCCTGCTGGAACAGCTTCCCCATGAGGGGCTGGGGTCTGCCAGGGCAGGCTGGCTCCACGCCCAGACACCAGCCAACAGGAGAAGATTCGATGCTGTTCAGACGCCAACACCCCTAAGTGGTTCAACAGATTGGACACAATCCCAGGCAAATCCCAGCAGCCTCTTTTTGTATGAACACCCTGGTTCTAAAATGTATATGGAAATGCAGAGTACTCCAGAGAGCTACAAGGACCCTTGAAAAGGAACCACCTGCCTTCCAGATTCCGAGTCAAGAGGAGTGAAGACACAGCGGTACTGGTTTGAGGGTCAGCAAATAATCAAAGGAACAAAACAGTCCAGGCACAGACCTACGTTCGACGGTCCAGGCAGAGGCTTTTCCAGCCAACGTCCAGCCGGTACTGGAATCGCCGTATATTCACAGGGACAAAGAGGAATCTCGAGCCTTATCTCAAACCACACACACAAAAGATGGATTGTGGATCTAAAAGCTAAAAATATGAAAATCCTAGAGAAAGGAGAAAATCTTCACAACCTTGTGGGAGACAAAGAATTCTTAGGACACAAAAAGCACTAAACGATAAAAAAATTTTCTGTTCTATGGAGGACATTGTTAAGAAAACGAACCATCGAGGCGAGAGAAAAAGACACAGGTGTGTCTGAGAAAGGCCGTGAATCAGGAAACCTAAAGAATCCTTACAACTCAGGAAGAAGGTAGTAGCCCAATTAAACAATGGGCAATAAATTTTTAAAATTCCTGCACAAAAGAAGAGATAAGAGACCAACTGGCACGTGAAAAGATGCTCACATCGATAATCATCAAGAAAATGGGGCACCTGGCTGGCTTAGTCAGAAGAGCACGTGACTCTTGATGTCGGGGTTATAAGCTCGAGCCCCATGTTGGGTGTACAGAATACTTAAATATAAATTCTTTGAAAAAAAAAATCATCAAGGAAGTGCACATTAAAATTAGAGTGTCTGAAATTCTCATTTGTTGCTGGAGGAAATGTAAAGTGGTATAACCACTTTGGGAAACTGCTTGCTATTTCTTTTAAAGTTATTGAATATACACTTTAACCCAAGAGCAGTAATCCCACTGCCAGGAATTACCCAGGAGAAACGAAAACTCACACCCACAAAAAACAAGCTCATAGCAGGTTTACTCCTAACAGCAAAACCTGGAAACATCCAGGTCCATCCCCAGGTGGTAGCACAAAGCAGCATGGCCACTGGTGGGTCAGGGGACCCGCCACCACCTGGGTGGATCGAAAAAGCCAGACACAGGGGAGTACATGCTCTGGCCCCACTTAAAGGAAAAACCCAGCCGCGGAGACAGATGGCGGCTCCGTGGCCAACCAGGGTGGGGGTGCCGTGGGGCAGAGGAAGTGCTCCCATCTTGCTCCTGGTGCTGATCAGACCGTACACACATTTGTCAAAACTAAAATCACACGCTTAAAGTTCACTGAACGTCAATTAATTATAATAAAATTGACCCAAAAAGTAAGATGATCAAAAACCTATCAGATAAAAAAACCCAACAGAAGATCTACGGGATCTCACGTAGGGTACCCCAGAACCTTAGTGGGGGCAACTGAAGATGACAAACAAGCAGAGGGATACACCATGTTCATCACCTGGAAAAGCAGGTGGCAGAAACCCCAGTGACCCCTAGCGGGCTCGTGGGTTCGATGCTGCCCTAAGTTGTACAACTTACACACAGAAACTGAAAGAGACCAAGAAGAGCGAGACATCCCTCAAGACCCCAAGGTAAGAGGACGTAAGGTTAGGATGGTTAACATGGCGTCAGCAGACAGGACAGAGGGAAGCCCCGGGCACACAAGGACACCTGCGTTACGACAAATCCATGCTGCGGGGCAGTGGGAAAGAGGATGATCTTCTCAACAAATGGTCCTGAGTCACACAGAGTCATCAACGTGGGGAAAAAGCTGGACCCTGCAGCAAAACGCCTACACGTGGAGGCCGAGTGTAACTTCTGCAGACGCCCCACATGCGTCTCTGTATGGTCTTGGCTGTAAAAAGCCTGGCTTCACTTGGGACGTTACCAACACCCACAGTATGGAGAAAGAGGCAGAGAAATTGGACTACAATAAAAATAAGAACTTCCGTTCATTGAAACATCACCAGGAACTCAACAAGCCACAGAGGGAATACATCTGTGAGACTCAAATGTCACAGAAGAGCAGTTACCCCAGAACCTGTAAAGGACAGCCACAGACCATGAAAGGCAAACAGCTCCAGAGACACGGAAGGAGTGAAGACCAGGCAGGCGGTCCAGAGAAACCCGGGGGCAGGGGCGCAGCAGGACCTGAGCACTGCGACCACCCAGGACACAGCTTTCTCCCCCCCGGAACGTGGTTTCTGAGAGCCGACTGCAGGGGCAGGGCTGGGGGATGGGGGGCACGGCAGCAAGGGCAGCTACTCCGGGCTCCGGCGGCTGTGGTTAGACGAGAGCCCTGGGTCCCCACTTCCACCTTGACTGTGCTCGCAGACGTTCTTAACCAGGCAAGTCATGAACTAAGAGCAGCGCGGGCACCAGGGTAGGGTGAGGATGGCGTGAGGCAGCTTCCAAACGTCCCCCGGAAACCCGGGTCCTGGGGTGAAGACCAGGGCCCACCCACTGTCCCCACAACCAGGAGGGCGGCTGGGACACACGAGGCTCCCGTTTGTTCGTCACCGGGCACACGCGGCCCCTCTGACGGCCGTGGGCTCTAACCCCGGATGAGCAGCTGGGGTTCAGAGGGCTGGCAGGATGCGTCCGGGCTTCACGTCCTCAAACGAGGCAGGCTCCTCGCGGCACGAGCCCTGGGACCTCCCGGGTAAGTGGCCCGACTGCAAGCGCCCTGCGAGCCCTGAGCACACAAGCACGCCGGTGTGGCCGGCGAGGACACTGGGCCATTGTGGGTGAGCCTCCTTACCGCTCCCACGCCGCACGGCCGCAACCAGCTCTCTACGCCCCAACCCCTCCAAACGCGTTACCTTGTTGTCAAGATCAAAGAGGTAAGAGTCTTCTTCCCGAACGTCAGCTTCCGAGTCAGAGATGAGCTCCCCGACATACCTGCGGGAGGCAGGGCGCAGGTGAGAACAGCAGACGGCAGGACCCTCACCCCTGACCACAGGGCAGCCATGGCAGAGCCCACACACACACACCCCCACCCACAAGCTGGCCAAATGTTCTGGAGAATATGCCTGTGACTGAGCTGGGATTTAACTTCAGGTCCCAGAAGATGACGACACAGAAACCCCTTCTCTGACCAGGGATCCAGAATGACACTCCCTGAAAACCACTGAATGGTACCATCTTAAAGGAGCCACGACCTGGTGAGAGGCTAAGTGCAGGTGGAAAGCCAGGGAAGCGGGCGGATGGGTGGAGACAACATGAACTTGGTTTTCAGGGGCACCCACGAGTCCCAGGCATGGACAGGGCCCTGGCAGCCCCTCACCCTACATTGCTGTGCTGTCCCCAAAATGGCAGGGGTAGCCAGCAGCCCTGGGGTGACCCCGGCACGCACTCACTTACTCGCAGACGAAGGTGCCCAGGGGGATATCCTGCAGGGACCGCACGCCCCAGCCCATGTTCTGTGTCCGGTAGAGCTGCAGCCTTGCCCTGGAAAACAGGCCAAGTTCCCCGATGCCCAGCTCACGTCCGGATCACGCCGCCAACCATGGCAGCAAACAGAGCGCAGGTACTGCCTTCCTATTGCGAGCGCGCTTCCCGTGCAATGAAGCCCACGGCCCATCCTCGGGGAGCGGGAGATTGCCTTGGAATTTGGTCCGACTGCCTGTGTCTTCATCTGTAACACGGGGACAGGTCTGGCCGAGCCCCCGGGTGGCAATGAAGAGCAGAAGGGGCTGACACTCTGCTGGCCCCTCAGAGAGGTTGGGGAGCTCTCCCCAGCTCAGAGCCATGGGGACCCACCTGCCCCTCTGTGTGTCCAGGGGCCCTGGGGGAGACGGACACGTCTGTCCTCCCCCCAGAGAATGTCCTGCCAACAGGGAGACAGGGACATGTGGGCTGGTCAGAGGCACTCTGTGACCGCTGATACTGAGAAACCCTTCGATACCGTGAAACTAGACTGATGTTGTGCGTGAATTTCCCCCCACAACTCAGACGGCCAAAAGAGGTCTTCTAATTCTCAAGCATGTGCACAAGAGGAAAAGTTCATGGCCAGGGGACGCTGGAGGAAGGGGTCTGAGCCCAGCCAGTGAAAGGGGTGCTGGCCAGACCTCACTGGACCAAGCACCCCAAGTGACTTAAGAACAAGGCGTCTACACGGTCTGAAGCATTTTATACCAGAGCACATTCACACTGTTATTGCAGAGACACTCAGAGAACACAGAATATTTCAGAAATGGTTTGAGTATTAAAACAGTTGCCGTGCACGTGTTAACTCGAAGGCAGAGGCAATGTTCGTGAAGAGCCCGTGTCCTGGCCTTTGCCTCCCTGGGCCATGGACAGCCCAGCCCCTTGGCCTCACCGACATCCCAGCTGCTCAGAAGCAGGACTTGTGTTATTTACACGAGCTTGTAACACCACCAGGGGACAAGGGGCTCAAACAAGAGAGCGTCTCTACTGCAAACACGCCCGTGCGCTGCAACACATCCCACCCTTGTCCGTATGAAATACATGCAAATACAGCGAACTTCCCAACAAACCCGAGATCATTTTCAAACTTTGAAAGCAGAGACCCCTGGCATCACCCTGCACTGAAGGGCGTAGAACGCTACCCTCAGGCAGGGGCTGGCAGTCCGTGCTCACCTGAGGCCATTCTGCACGACGCGGTTCCGGCAGCTTCTCCAGCAGGAACAGGCGTGGTTGCACTCGAAGATCAAGGGCGGCTCCGCCATGTTGAACTCCGGCAGCAGCCGGCCGTCCTGGGGACAGACGTGCAGTCAGGACCGAGCATGGCTCACCATTCACGCTAAATAAACTGACACCAACACAGTTTCACTAACTAAAACGGGTACAAAAACGATGGTTTCCGGTCAAACTTCACGCTGGGGGCACCAGTGTCCCGTTACCCATTCGTGCTCTGGACAGGAAGCATCAAACCAGGAGCATACACAGGTTTACGGATCCGTATGCCCTGGTCGCCCTCCCTCCTTCTCCCTGGAACTCTCCCAGCCTCGCCAACGCCACCGGCCCACAGGCCTCTCCACTTCCTTCAAGGGGTCAGTGCCCCCGGACCACTGCCCACGCTCACCGCCACGCTGCACTCTCGGCCTTGCAGCCTACAGGCCCACAACTCTGGCAGCGACCCGGCCACCTGCTTGCCCGTCCTACACCCAGACACAGCAAAGCCATTGGGCGACAAACCAGGGCCTCGCGGCTGAGCCTGAAGTCCCCGTGGCTTCAGAGGCTGCTCTGAACAGTGAGAACTTCCCTCAAAGTGCTCGCTCCCCCCCCGACCTTCAGCACAGCAGTGCTTCACAGAGAGCACACAGCACTGGAGTGAGGGCCGCAGCCTCTGGCTCGACAGCCACAAACACCCCCCCGTGCCATGCCCCTCTGCTCCCAAGGTGACTCTGGAGACAACCGTCCGCTGTGGTCTTGTCCCTACCCCAGAGCACCCTGGCTCCTGCCCCCACTGACAACCTCTGAACTCCCAACACCAAGGGCATTTAAGCTTCTTCTCTTGGACACGGGCTTCCAGAGCCGCCCCCTTGTCTCCCCAGCTGTCCCAGGCTGGGCCCACAGACAGCCACGCCCAGGCGGCCACAGAGGCTGGCTCCGACCGGTCTGCATTTCCACACCCGCTCACCTGCAGCCCTCCTTCCCAAGGCTGGCGGGCACCAAGGCTGGCTCACCGCCCCAGCACGCCCCGGCACAGGCTCACCTTGTCGTACCAGCAGCGCATACTGAGCTGGCCACACATGCAGTTGCTGGAAGAACAGTCATCGATGCACACACAGTACTGCAGGGAGACAGCTCGTCAGGTGGGGGGGGCCGATCTCAGCCGCACCTCACGACTCTGACACGTGCTCTCAGAAAGCCAGGCCCACGTGGAAGAGAGGTGACCGGTTCAGACGTCTGCATTCTCAAGGACACCAAGGGGCAAGCAGCCCCTGAGGAAGAGGGCATGCGGGCGGGAGAGGACACCCAGCCACTAAGACACAGAGAGATTGCACGAGGGGCTCTGGACGAAGAGCCCAAAGAAAGGGGAGGAGGCAGGGGGGGTCAGCGACGTGGGGCCGAGAGGCAGGGTTGGTGAAAGAAATCCCGAGGCCGGCACTTGAGGCCAGCCGCTCCACGGGAAGGGCAAGGCCCAGGGCCACAGCCCTGCCCTGAGGGCACACGTCCAACTTCAACGCAAGAGGAGCTCAGAGGCTGGGACACTCGAGGCAAAGCATAGGCTCCTCTCACTTGCGTGGCCCCCAAACCACCACTCACCGGGGGACGCTAGGCACTGCTCTGGGGGCTGGGGACCCAACACGGGATGCAGGATCCACTTTCAGGAAGGATCTTTATCTGCCTTTCAACTCTTTAGTGGAAGGCGATCACCGTGAGGGAAATGCCTGTGGACCCAGGCCCCAGAGGCCCACCGCACCCTGCCATCACTGACCTGCAAATGGGTGATGTTTCTGTCAATGTTCATGGGAGACGTCACGCAGTTCTGAGAAACATACTTGTAGTTGCTGGGGCACGGCTCGCTGTCCACAGCGTTGACACACGGGATGGGGATTCGCTCATAGCCTCGAGCAATGTCTCTGCCACGGGAAAGGGGGGACATTACCTTTCGCCGTGACAAATGACACCCCAACGGGGCAGCCGCCGAGCCCTGGGCCAGGCACTTTGGACTCAGGCCAGGGGATGCCTCAGCTTGGACGGAAGCTTTTGTTTCAAACTCTTCAGCCCCCTCTGTCACCCTCTGCCTCAGAACGGTCTTCTCACCTGCTCACCGTCTTCTCCATCGGGACAGGCCTGTCGGGGGCTGCGTCTCGCAGCGCCCGGCTCATCTGCAGCGCATCCCACACCTGGGAGTTGAGGCTTGCACATTGCAGGGGCGTCTCTCCCTCCTTGTTTTTCAAGGTGACATCTGAATCCCGAGAAAGAAAGAGGCTAAAAGGAAAAATGTAAGCCAACAAAACATTCAGACCTTAATTTAAAAGACAGATTTATGACTTTAGAAGGTAAAAATAAAGGGAACACATCATTCATCTTGATATTAACCCTGCTGACCAAGTGCTTCTAGAAAGATCTGCCCTGACTCACCAGGAATACACTACATTACTCCTTTCCCACATTTACGGTCAAAAGTCACCTCAGTTTTCTGGTCAGGAAGCATGTGTAAAGAACTAGGGATGGTATTTGAGGGTTTTTGGCTTTTCCATTCAAAGGCATGCTCAAAGATGAACAGGGCCAGCATGAGGCGGGTAAACCACGCTGTGTACACGGTCAGCGCCCTGCAGGCGAGTCAGAACCGGACAGAGAGCGGCAGCACAGTGGTCCTGTGAACTGCCCCTCCACAGCCCCACCCAGGAGCCGCACACCACAACCCGCTCAGCTGAGCTGCCGCCAAGGTCCCGGTCTGAATGGGCCTGTGTCCCACAGTAGGGCATACCCTCATTTCCAGGTGAGAGGGGGGGACCTGAGGTTGTGCAACTGGGCAGGACTGGGTCCTGAGCTTCCACTGAGAGCACAGCGAGGACAACTCCCCAGGACCCCAACTGCACCCACCCACATGTGTGTGACACAGGAACGGGCTCTGAGTGGCAAGTGGTGAGCACTAACATCTTCATCCCTCCTGAGCGGGGCCTGCCCCCTCCCCCTTGATGGGAGGTGCTGGGTGAGACTCATCTAAGCATCTGGGGAGTTTTCACAATGATCCTCCCTGAACCAGAAATAGCCATGCTGACCTCACAGGTGGAATGGGAGACTCGCACCTCCACCTGCTTGGGGAAGGAGCTGCCCTTGGGGGACCTGGGGCACCCGGGAGCCTTGCAGGGACTGCGTGCAGTGGGACCACTCACAGGACACAGGCGTAGCGGTCCTCCCTGGCAGCAATGTGCAGAGGCGAGTCTCCGTGGACGTTCACGGCATGGAGGTCACACCTGGCAGCCAGGAGGATCTCGGCTATGTCCACACAGCCCGAGAACGCAGCCCAGTGCAGGCAGATGTTCTCCTCCTGCGCGGAGAGACGGCGCGGCGCACCAAAAGGAGAGCAAAGACCTGGCTGAGTGCTGGGGGCGCTTCCTCTCTTGTTTTGTTTTCATTATAAAAGTAATGTAATTTCAGTACTGAATATTTTAAAAATAGAATAAAAAACCGTCTGGAATTAGACCAATCTAAACACATTAGTAACATAACACTCGGGAGTACTCTGCTTTATCTACTTTTTAAAATCATATTCACTTTGGAACAGAAGTACAATTGCAGGACAGGACAATCCGTGTAAGATTTGACAAAGATAAAAGGTAAGCAAATTTGACTGCATTAAAATTTTACTTCATAAAACCTCTGTAAAACAAAACCTTTAAATCAAAGATCAGAAAAAACCATTTGTGCTGTAAATAAGCTATACGTGACTTAGAATAATCAGTTTATTAGATTGCTACACTGTAATTCTGAAAACAAATGCACAGAACGTATAAAAATTTAAAACTTGTGTTAAAGATGAGGAATACACACATAAACAGGGCAACGTGCAGCCTTGCCAGGTGGGAAACAGCCTAAATTAGAACGGTGACGCAACAGCTAACCTACCGCACTGGGGACAAACGAGAAGGCCACTCTGGCCCCTCCCGGGCTGACTGCCCTGTGCCCACTGCAGGTGGCGCCCCTACGGCACGGACCACTGTGCAGGCCGAGCCCACGGTCGTGACCTACTCAGCCCTTCCTCTACCGAACCTCTGGTTTGTTCCTGTCTTCCTCTAGAATACAAGGCAGTGAATGTTTCAGTCCTTTTCTTTTTCTGACTTGGTCTCAGGGCTTAACCCCTCAGAGGCGGCTTAAACACTGACTGCCCTCCTGGCAGAGTGGGTGCACCACTCAGGGGCCCCACCCCTCAAGAACCCCCAGTATCTCACAGGAGCCAAAGTCAAGCCTGGCTGTCCACTCGGCACCACCGCAGGGGCCTTGGCAGGACCGAGGCAGAGCCCCCCACTGTGCATGCCCCCACTCCACCCCATGTCAGCCCCCGCGGGACTGATGTCCCAGCTACATGACTCTGCCTGCCTCGTTCCTGCCCCCCTCCCACCAGGGAACCCCCTGTAACGCTCCGGTGCTTGCAGATAATCTGCCTCCCAGTCCCACACTCTGAGAGCATCCGATGCTTCCAGCTCAATGAACTAGAGGAAAGAGAGAAGTCAAACTGTGTGGTCCTCTCTGTTAGCAAACAGCAGCTAGCCCCAAGCACAGGCTTCACCGCAGACTCCTCTGGCAGCCTTAGTGTTTTCTGAAAAGCCTGGATTTGCCTGGGGCTTCCTTTCCTGGACGTTGTTCCGAGACGCCTTCTACCCCTCTCATCTTTCCATTGTCCAAACATTTGCAAGCTCCAGAACAAAATGTGGTTTCCTTAGGGGCCTCTTTTCTCATTCCTTCACCAGAAGGATTATGATTTTATAACCGGAATTACAGGCTGAGACTGTCCCCGTCCACCCAGGCTTCTCTTAGCACAGGAACGTGCAGTCCCAGACCAGCTGAGGTCTGCCTGCTCTATTACGAGAGGCCTGACCCACACATCTGAAGTGACAGACGGCACTTTGGTTCCGGCAGAGACCGGGCCAGAGGGACCATCTGGATTTACCTCCCTGCCTGAAAGAACCAAATAGTCAAAACGTGTGAAATAATGGTTTCCAGGACACTGGACATCAGGCGATGGAGTACTGTAGGCCTGAGAGCAGAAACAAACAAGGGGGCCTGGGCCCGCCTGCTCACTGTTCTGAGATCCAGGCCTCGGAGCAGGGAGGGCACCAGGAGAAGCCCCGAGACAGGAACTGAGAGCCAGTGGCCGAGGCAGCAGAATGTGGAGCTGGGAAAGAGGCCGCTGGAGATCTGGACATTCCCACCTTGGACCTCCGGGAGGACACACCCCAAAGCCGAGGCACAGAGGTCTCAGCGCTAGTGCCCACACAAGAGATGACCAGCACTAGGCTGAGGCCTGCTGGAACCCATGTAACAAACCTAGGAAGCAACACCCAAAGCAGACTATTTCCAAGTAACTTTGCTGCACCCAGAACAAGGCTCAAGACCTTTCCAGGAATACAGAAATTCACAGCAAGGTAAAATTCGCAATGTCTGGCACGCAACCTAAGGTTACAAACAAAACTTTTAAAGCTGACAAGTACAATGTCTAACAGAAACACACTGAATGAGATTAACAGCATAACAGGTTGTAAAGAAAAGATTACTGAGCTTGAAAACACAGCAAAATTTCAATAAAACCAGCAAAACAGCTTTAAAACCAGATAAACTGCGATCCACACTGAAAAAATAATTGAGGAAAATGAAAAGAGCATCAGTGAGCTGGGAACAACTTCAAGCCACATAATCACAGAACAGGGACCCTTGCAAAGCAGGGGGCAGGCAGGAAGAGCTCTGGAAGGGATGAGGACCTCGCTGACACAAGCTTCATAAACCTTCCGGACCTCAGACTTGCAACACACACAAGTAACACGAGGCGCATCATAATCAACTGCTAAAATCTAGTGACAAAGAGAAAATCCTAAAAGCAGCCAAAAGAACGCAGATGCACTCTATCTGGAAATAAGCACAAGGTGCCACCGAGAATTCCCCATGGGAAACTCCTCGGTGAGGACGCAGAGAGGCTGTGTGCACAAAGTACTGAAAGAAGCTATCGACCAAAGTCCACGCCCAGCGAAACGTCTCCCAAAGTGAAGCCAAGATACAGAGTCTGCAGGCAGGAAAAGCTGCACGCACTTGTCACGGGCAGACCGGCACCCCAGGACACGATCAACGAAGTCAGACATGTAGAGGAGAAATGACACTGGAATGAAGGACCTAGGTAGCAAAGGAAGTGGCATCAGCAGCACTGATCCCTGAGACTTTCGTCACCACAGTGTTTCCAAAAGATCACCGACTGCTGAAACGAAGTAACAACCTACTGCGGTGCTGGTACAGCATCTGAGAGCGACAGCACGAGGTCCGGGAGAAACGGGACAGCCCTCTGTGTATGTAACACAGCATTTTCTCTTAATTGAGAAAGCATGGCGCTGGCGTAAGGACAGACACGTGTGGGCCAACGGCACGGAAGACAGAGCCCAGGGACGGAGCCACACGCATGTGGACAAAGGGGCAAAGCCAAGTCTATGGAGAAGGGAGATGGTGCTGGGACAGCTGGACATCCTAATGCAAAACAAACTACTGTAAGAAAACACGGAAGAAAGTCTTTGGGATCTTGGGTCAGGCGATGATTTCTTAAAGAGAACACCAAACATATGATCCATAAATAGAAAATAATTAATAAACTAAGCTTTATCAAAATTAAAAAGCATCTGCCTATCAAAAAACAGTTGCTAGGGTTTGGAAAACATCTGATATAGAGCACTTGTATGCAGAATACACAGCAACTCTTAAAACTGAAAAATAAGAAAATAAACGATCCAATAAAAATTGAGCAAAAGATCTGAAAGGACCGCCGCCCCCCCCCCCCCCCCCGAGGACACAGACTAACCTAAGTGCTGGGGAGGACAGCCTCTCAGGCACAGTCACTCTGGAAGCTGGGCAGCTCCTTCAACAGGTGACCCAGGTTTTATGGGAGAGAAATGATAGCAGGGGCCCACGCAGACACGTGCGTGCACGTCCACAGCAGCTCTATGTGTGACAGCCAGAGCCCAGAAAACCCCCATGTCCGCGACCAGGTGAAGGACACCTGAGCTGACCTGTCCGCACAATGCAACGCTGACCCCCAGGCTGATGTTGCCTGAGCAACGATCACACTGCACGGATCCGCCTACGGAAAGCCGAACTCACAAACTCGGTGACAGAAAGTGGAGCAGACGGTGGCTGGCTATGAAGCGGCAGGAGGAAACTTCTGGGAGTGTCGTGCACTGTCCTGACTATAGTGACGGTTTCTCATCCAACTGGACACCCTAAATGGTGCACCATTTACACATCAATAAAACTGTTAGGGTGAAATAACAGCGCTGCTTTGTCACATGAACAACAAACACGCAGTTTAGTCCATCCTCCTGCCCCCCGAGGACCACCACCAGCACCGGCGCTGACACCTACTGGGCCCTGTGAGGCCGTCTGCTGCCCTGCACCCACACGCTCTTGATACCCTGCCCAGCGAGGACACACAGCTGCAGCTGCTCCAAGCACCCCATGCTTGAAGGGGGCTGCTCACGATGTGCCACAAAGCGTCCACGGGGCAGATTCTGACTGCCCTCTGCTGCAGCCATGCTGGACCTCATCACACCCCTTCCCGCTACCCTCATCCAAACTGCCCTGCGCCTCCCAGCCCCCAGGTCCTGCAGGCAGCGCCACTGTACTGACCCCAGCTCTGAGGACATTCACAGAAACACCCCACGGCTGAGCCACGTGCCGCAGGCCCAGATGCTGGCCTCTGTGCTGAGGTTCCTGGTTTCAGGGCAGGGCAGGACCTGCTCACAGACGTGGGGAAGGGTCCCAATGCCGAGCAGCCACGATGAGTGACCAGGTGGTGCTCACTGCTCCCATCCCTTCTTTAAGCGGGGATCTGGAGAGCCCTGTCCCGCTCAGGGCTCAGAACCAAGACACCACCTGGCTCCCTACCTTGGGCACTCGGGCTCCACGCTGACGCGCACCCTACTGAATGGTGTGCTTGCTTGGAGAAATCATGTCTTACTGTTAACTGCTTTCTTATTTCATTATCAATATAATGAGTCTGTGCTACATTTTCCATTTATGGCTTTTGGTGACTCTCTGTAACAGCCGACACAGCTCTGCAGGGCACTGTGTCTGTCCGCCCTGGGACCCCTGTCCCTCTGGATTGTTCCCGAGCGGGTACCCAAAGAACTTTCCAGAAATGCCCTTTTAAATTAACTAGAGGGGCGCCTGGGTGGTTCAGTCAGTCAAGTGTCTACCTTCGGCTCAGGTCATGATCCCAGGGTCCTGGGATGGAGCCCCACATCGGGCTCCCTGCTCAGCAGGAAGGCTGCTTCTCCCTCTGTGTCCCCGCTCGCTCGTGATCTCTGTCACTATCTCGGTCTCTCTCTCAAATAAATAAATCTTTAAAAAAATATTAAAATATATAAATTAACTAGAATCACCTGCTGTCTGATATACGGGCTGGAGCATTACTCCCAGAACGACTGGCGAGTTTTCTGACCTTGGCCCCAGAACCCTGTTTTCTGAAAACAAGTATGCCCCACAAAACTAGCCATCAACACAAGCACCTTAGCTCTCATGACCTGAGCACACGGTGGCTCCCTTTCTCTCCTTCCTAGACAGCAGCACAGTACAAGTTAGTGCTCCCATGCTGCCGGCCCAGGTGTGGGGTGTGCCCTGGGCTCCGTGGTCCTGATCATAGACACGGGAGTCAGTGACACAGTCACAGTCCGGGTTCGCCTCTAAAGAGGCAGGTACTATCCACAGGGCCGGTCTCAGGAACCTCTGCCCCTCAATCTACACCCAGCAATTGGCCAACACACAAAACAATCCCAGGAAACCACAGTGGGTCCAGGGGCCACTGAAAACCTGCGAAAAAAGGGCACAGCCACAGTCAGGCTTCCAAGAACAAGAACGTTCAGCTGCCAGCTCTGTAACCCTGGTCCCTCTGTCCTCCTCCAGGACCCGCGACCCTGAGGGGTGCTCAGCACCAGCGACAGCCAGAGACTCACGTTATCCCGGATGTTGATGTCGGAACCCTTGGACAGCAGCAGCTTCACGAGCTCCACATGCTTATACTCAGTGGCCCAAATCATGGGTGTCCAGCCACCGTCATCCTAATTTAAAAAAAAAAAAACACAACACAACACATACACACAAGAAAAAAACAACAACAAAATCCATTACAGCTCTACAGACAAGTAATAGGAAGCACAATCTCACCCAGGATCTGTAAGACAACTCCACGAGACAGGAGCCAGTCCCAGTCCCCATTTTGTGCATGAGGACACCTAGGCTCGGGGTGTAGCCCCAGGGTCTCAGTGAGTACAGGACGGAGCCAGAACCTCTGCTCTGAGGGGGACGGATGGATCTGCCAGGAGACCTCGCCCCTGGGCAGGCTGGTGGGCAGTCACCGCCAGGACAACACTCAGCACACCTGAGTGCACCTGCTTGGACCACGTAAGGACCAAGAAATGCTGACAAGACCGTCCCTCCCAGACCAGCAGTCTGGCTGGTGGGTAGCCAGACCCCAAGCATGAAGCAGGGGCAGCTGCTAACAACTACAGACAGACAGATATCCCAGCCCAGAGACTGATGGAGGCTGTGCCCAGTTCCCACTTCTTCCTAAAGGATAGGAAGCAGAAAGCCTGCCCCAGCCGACCCCATGTTAGGATCCGTCATGGTTCTGACGAGTTGGCTTTCTACCATCCACAAACCTAGGCCTCTCTCCTTACTCAGTGGTGGTGGGTAGTTTTATTTAAAACAGAAAAAGGCAACTCTTCAGGAAATGAGTATCACGTTAACCAACTCACGGTCTGGTGGCAGAAAGCTCAACCCTCCGTAACACCTCCCCAACAGCTTCCTGTACCCGCCCCTCAGCTGCCACATCTCTCTGGGAGACAATGTAGTCAGGCCATCCCTGTAGGCTGGCTGTGCGCACCACCTGGGCCCTGGGGGCACAGCAGGGACAAGCACGCCTCAGGGAGCAGAGCGGAGCCGAGCCGAGCCCAGGGGAAGAAACATACAAAACCGAACCAAGTGGGAGACAGAAAATGAAACACGGGAGGGGTCCAGCCCATGGACCCTGTGAGAGCAAGAGGTGGGCCAGGCGGCACAAGGCAGGGAGCTGTATTTCTGGGCCACCGGGGAGGGTCTCTGTCAGGGTGGCCTGTAGAGTGCTGGGTTGGAGGCAATGGCTGGACGAAAAGATGGGGCAGAGCCTGTGAGCCAAGACAGCCTTTCCAGGGCCCAGAGTCACATGGGAGGGGAGGGGTCTGGGTCTCAGCGAGTGGGAGGGAAGCGTGCTCACTTGCTCTCCCGAGTCACCTACTAGATGCACATGGGACCTCCTCGTGCCAGGGCCTACATGCCACACAAAGACCCTGCCCTGAAACCCTGACAGCCACTGGGAGGGAAGATGGGGTACCACAGGAGGGAGGGCACCTGGCACACAGGTCAGGGACCCCACTCAGGTGGTGACACGTGCCCCGAGGCCAGGAGGCTGGGGCAGCCCAGGCAGACGCCGTGGGAGAAGTCTCCGGCCAGGCAGCAGGGTAGAGGCCGTCACAGGTGTGGGCTTTTAGAGGGGCCAGTGTTCAGCCAGGGTGGGTGAGGCCAGGCCTTCCAAGGCCTTGCAAGCGGGCTGCGGAGAATGGGCTGGGGCCAGGACTGCTACAAAGGAGAACGGGGTCACTGACCAGCCAGCCAGGTGAGTGTCCGTAAGCGCAGGGTGTGGCTTTACCTGACAGTTGACGTCCATCTGTCCATTTGAAAGCAGATACTGAACTACATCATAGTGACCCTTCTTGGCAGCGAGGTGCAGACAGGTGGAGCCCTCTGCATCCTGCAACACAATTTCCACAGAAATCACATGACCTACAGCACGACCCTGAGCACATGACCACGTGAGCGTTCGCTCCCCACACGAGGGAGGTTCCTTCGAGAAGGAGAAGGAACCCAGGCAGACAAAGGCGGAGTTATTTTCAGAGGTCCTACAACTGGGGTCCAAGCCCCGTCCGCCGGGCTCCAGACTCCAAGCTCCTGACACCAATGGGGCCTCAGGTGGCAAGGAGTCTTCAAGTTTTAAGACACACCTGCACATACATCATGTCAACCGCCTATCCCTTCCTTTCTCCCACGGTCCACACAGGCCGAGCAGGCCCCGGGCTTCTCAACGGGGCCAGGTGCTGTGCCCTGTCCCTCCGTTCCAACGTGGCGCCCAGGACTATGCCAGGCACCTGCAGCACTCCTCACGTGACAAGAGGGCCACCCGTACCCATCGGGACCTCTACAAGACAATGGTGGCCGTTGCACATTTTTAGACTAGTGCTAATAATTCCGTAATCGTTATCCATACGCCACAGAATTAAAAACAATAAATGGCAGAGAAGAGCAGGGGCCCAGAGCGGGGGCACGCTTGCCCTGCAGTCCGACGCACACCAGGGCGGCTGCCTGCCTGAGTTTGCCTCCTCCTGAGGCGCATCTCCCCGTTAGCTTTCAGCTCTACTTCCTCAAGCAAGCTAAATCTATCCCACTGACTGAAGGACCTCAAAACAAAACAAAAGCCACCCTCCACTGTGGAAGTCAGACCCAGAAAGCTCCAGGAGAGACTTGGGGGTCCTGGGAGGGCTAGGGGACCATGTGTGCCCCGGTTCACAGGGCCAGGCTCAGTGCCCACCTGAGAGCCTGCATCCTGCACAGATGGACTCTTCCTGGGCATGCGCCTCAGGGACCTGTGCGGACACACTTCCACCATTTTCTCCTTACAGGGTCTCTCTTACAGGTCCCCCTGCTCCTGTCTGTACTGACCATGTTTCCTCAGTCCCTCTTTCTCCCTCCTTCTGACCCTCTAAGCAGTAAACCGAGACTTTCACACACACACCGTTAAAACAGATTTCTTACCAAGCCTGAAGTTAGTAACCCGCTTTACTCAAGAAAACCCACACACTCAAACCCCATATTACTGGTGTTTAAATTTTTAATTGTATGATAAATACAAAAATGTATGATTGTTGGTGTAAAGGCTGGGCTTATTTTCAAGTGTTCTCAGTTGAATGACTTTGCACTGAGTATCGCAAAACCTCCCCCTGTTCACACATCCCAGAGCTGAACAGGGGCATCTCCTCCTGGGGGCGGGGGCCCGCCACCCGGCAGCAGCGACACGGGCCATGCTATGGCTCCTCTGAGCAGTCCAACCTTTGAGCGCCACCAAATCCAATGGCTACACGACGGTGTCTCAGGGTGGTTTTCAAAAGGCTGAGCACCTTCCCTGTGTTTGCTGGTTCCTCAGATTTCCCCTTCCAGGGACTGCCCGTTCATTCTTTGCCCATTTTTCTTTTGAGCTCTTTTGTTTGTAGGACTTCCTTATTTTTTGGATATTAATCCTTTGCCAGTATATTGCAATATCTTCTGGCAGCGTGTAGCCTGCCTTTTGTGAACTTTGTGACATTTTGTTGACCAGAATTTCTTAATTCCAATGAACTCGACTTTACCAATCACTTTTGCACTTTTCTGTGTTTTCCTGAAGAAATCTCTCCCTATGCTGGAATCACAAAGATAATCTTCCCTCTCTAAAAGTTTACTATTGCACGATACGTGTTCTCCATCCTTTCTGCTTCCATCTGTTTGTCCATTCAACGCGAGCACCTGCGGAAGCACACAACTGTCTGTGGTGAGCTCAGTCCTCACAGGTGCTGTCCCTATGGACGTGGGGTGGGGGGTGGGGGGTGGGGGCTGGGGCTCCTCGTCCCCTCGGCTTCTATCCTCTTTTCCTGCCTGTGGTTCTACAAATACTGCTTACTGCTCCACTTCACTTCCTCCACTAGACTTAAACTGTCCTTAAAGCTGTATTTCTTTTAAATTATTTTCTTTGTACTTCCTCTGGGGGCAATGATATTCCCCTAATCAGTCTACTTGGATTGATGTTTACCGCCTCCCACAGCAGAAATAAGACAGCCTGACAACAGTAGGATTTCATTCGTGGCTCCTGCCCCGTGCTGTTGGTGACACGTTTTACTTCTAAATTGGTATGAACTCCACCCTGTAAAAATATTTCGGCTTTAAACAGCCTTTTGTCTTTTAGGAAATTTAAAGAAAACAATGGTCTTTCACAGGTGCTATTCCTGGGCAGACTCTCAGGCAGAGTTTCCACCCCTGTTCGGGCAAATATATCAATAAACCCTACCACCTTTTGTTCACTTGAAAGTGTTTTTATTCCACAATTATTTTGGGGGGGACACTTTTACTGGATGCAGCCTTCTGGGTTGACAATTTTTTTGAGTTTTCTTTCCCCATTGTTTCAGATGAGAAGTTGGTGATTTTTTTATAATGCTGTTTGCCTACATGTCATGTGTCATTCTTTGGCTGGTTCTAAGATTTTCTTTGTTTTCAGTTTTCAACAGTGTGTATTCTTTGTATTTATCTAGTTTGGGGTTGGCTTAGTTTCTTGGATCTACAGATTGTTACCTTACCAAATCTGGGAAGCTTACGACCACTTTTTTTTCCAATATTTTTTTTCTATCAGATTCTTTCTCCCCTGTTTCTGGGAACTCCAATTACACATCAGTTGGAAACTGTCCTAAAAGCTGTTTTTCAGACTGAGTAATTTCAATGAGCGGTCTTCAGTTGCAGTGACCATTTTCTTCTACTGCACCCTATCTACAGCTAAGCTCATGCATGAGCCGTCCGTCCGCTTCGACGTCTGCTCCCCTCAAACCACTGGAAGTTCTCCGGTCCTTTGTCTGCAGGTTCCAGGTGCTTCTGTGAAGCCCTGCACGCTAACCTCTTGCCTCTGCAGTGGTGCTCAGCTTGGGCACGGGCTCCCGTAGCGAGGCTGGGTATCCGTGCCTTGGCAGAGAATGGGGTAAATGTGTGGGACTCATCCACCCGTCATAATGGAGAAGATTAATAATAGTTATCTATGGACATTTATAAAACAATTAAAGGTTTCCAGATTATAATAAACACCAAAAATAAAGCAAAAGACTAAAGCTTGAAAAAGTATTCATACCACATATAAATAACTATATACCAAAAAGCGTTCACTTTAAGACAAGCTAAATAAAATAGTAAAAAAGCAAATAAATAACCATTTTTGCATATCAAACTCTTAATATTTTTTAAAAGGTTTTTTTTTTTAAAGATTTTATTTATTTGACACGGGGGGGGGTATAAGCAGGGGGAGTGGGAGAGGGAGAAGCAGGGTCCCCGCTGAGCAGAGAGCCCAACATGGGACTCAATCCCAGGACCCCGAGATCGTGACCTGAGCCGAAGGCAGACGCTTCACCGACTGAGCCACCCAGGCGCCCCTGTTAATATTTCTTTAAAAACTTATCATAGTCGCCACTGGTAAGAGCAGATGGAAGTGAGTGCTCAGACACTCTTGGTGTACTTCAGGAAGAGATATAAAAACCCTCAGTATTTCAATCTAACAATTCCACACCCAGAAATATGTCCTAAAGAAATCAAATGTGCATAAACTTAGCTAAAAAAATGTTAACTGGAGCAGTGTGTATAATGATAACTGAAAACAGGGGTGCCAGAGTGGCTCAGTCAGTTAAGCGTCCAACTCTCGGTTTCGGCTCAGGTCATATCTCAGGGTCGTGGGATCAAGCCCCACGTTGGGTTCTGCATTCAGCAGGGAGTCTGCTTGAAAGATTCTCTCCCTCTGCCCCTCCCCCTGCCCACATGCTCACACTCTCCCTCTGAATATAAATAAATAAATCTTTAAAAAATTGAAAACAAAAATATTAAGCAATAAGCAAATTTGACTAAAAGTGATACCACTGCATCATGAAATACAATGCAGCCACCTCAAATAATGTTATAAAACAATGTTTAATAGAAAAACAGTGATAATTTGATGAAAAAAAGGAAGTTGAAAATTACTATTAACAGTATAAGTTTTTGGGAAGATGTGTATTAATGTGAAAAACTACAAGATAATTTTTATATTTTTACTGTAATTTATATATACATACGTACATAACGTAAGATTTGCCATTGTGGCCATTTTCAAGGGTACAATTTGGTGGCAGTGATCCCATTCACACTGCCGTGGGGCCCTCACCACCCACCCTAACCGGAAGCACGGTGCCCACTAAGCAGGGATGCCCACCGCGCCCCAGCCCCCATAACCTTTATTTAACCCACTTGCAGTCTCTCAATCTGACGACTTGGAGTCCTCACACGAGTGGACCCTACAGGATGCGTCCTTCTGGGACAGGCTTGTCTCACTCAGCACCTCCCTGTGCTGGGTCTTCCTTCTCGTTTAAGGCTGAGTGATGCCCCATAATTTGCACAGGCCATTTTTTGCTAATCTGTCCTTCTGTGGGTAGACACTTGGGCTGTTTCCACCTTCCTGCTTTGTGGACAAGGCTGCTGAGAACATGGGAGTGTAAATACCCATTCATGCCCCTACCTTCAGTTTCTTTGGGTTAATACCCGGGATTGGAATTGCTGGATCACATGGTAGTTCTATGTTTAACTTTTTGAGGAACCACCAAACTGTTTTCCACAGAAGCTGCATCATTTCACATTCCCACCAGCAATGCATGAGGGTTCCAATTTCTCTACATCCTTGTTAGCACTTACTTTCCATTTTGAGATAACTGTTGCCCCAAGGGTAGGTGACATCTCACTGGGGTTTTGATTTGCATTTCCCTGATGACTGGTGATACTGAGCATCTTTTCATGTGCTAATTGGCCATTTATAGATCTTCTCTGGAGAAATGTCTATTCAAAGTCTTTGCCCACTTTTGAATTGGGTTGGATTTGTGTTACTGAGCGGTAGGAGTTCTTTATATATTCTGGATAGGAATCCCCCATCAGGATTTATGACTATTTCTGCCATTCCGTGGGTTGTCTCTTCACACTCTTAGTGTCCTCTGACACATTAAAGTTTTTATTTTTGATTAAGTTTACCTATTTTATTATCTGTGCTATTGGTGTTATATCCAAGACATCATTGTCAGACCCAATGAATGTCATGAAGATTTTACTCTATCTTTTCTTCTAAGAGATTTATGTTTTTATCTGTTACGTTTAGGTCTTTGATCCATTTTGAGTAAATATCTAAATACGGTGTAAAGGAAGGGCCCAACTGCATTCTTTGACATGTGGAGATCCCATTTTCCCGGCACCATTTGTTAAAAAGACTGCCCTTTCCTCCCACTGAATGATCTTGGCACCCTGCCGAGAACCGTTTTATATCGGTGAGGGTCCGTTTCTGGGCCCTTCTCTCCCAGGGTCTGTACGTCTGTCTTCATGTCAGCACCGCGCTGTGTTGATTGCTGTAGCTTTCTAGTAGGTTTGGAAGTCAGGAAGCGTGAGGCCTCCAGCTCTGTTCTTCTGCAAGACTGTTTTGCTGTTCAGGGTCCCTGAGATCCGTATGAATTTCAGGATTGGTTTTTCTCTATCTGTAAAAAATGGCATTGGGATTTTGACAGGGATCGCACTGACTCTGTGGTTCGCCCCGGGTGTCCAGGTGCTTCAACAATGTTCAGTCTTCCAACCCACGCACACGGGACGCGTTTCCACATACTTACGTCTTCTTTCATCTCTTTCAGCAATGTTTTGTGGTTTTCCGGGTACAAGTCTTTTGTCCCCTTGGTTAAGTTTATTCCTTACACTTTACTCTTCTTGATGCTATTATAAATGGAATTCTTAATTTCCTTTTTGGATAGTTCATCTCAAGTGTACAGAGATACAACTGATGCTTCTGTATTTTGTATCTTACAACTTTTCTGCATGTATTTATTAGTTCTAGATTTTTTTGTGTGGATTCTTTAGGATTTTCTACATATAAAATCATACCATTTATGAACAGAGCTCATTTTACTTCTTTCCCAATTTGGATGCTTTTTTTGGGGGGGTGGCTAATTGCTCCAAGTGGAAGTCAGAAGAGGGAAAGTGTCCAAAATGAAGGAAGCTAGAGACCTCTGCATGGCAAACTCCTTATTCGCGGCTTTGTCTATTGTGAGGCACAAGAGATCCAGTGTTCACTAGTATTTTCTCAAATAAACTGGTAACCAAGCAAGGTGAACTAATAACTACTTCCAGACAAATAGGTGGATGTTTGATGGCTACCAATTCCTAAAGACGTTCCAACAAGCAACTGGCCCCTGCTCATCTTTCTAAAACATTTCTACACACAACAGGAATGCGTACCTTAGGATCCACGAGGGCCCCGGCCTTGATGAGGTACTTCACGGCATCTAAATGGTTATTTTCTGCTGCTTCCATCAGTGGGGTTCTCTGGTCTTCTGAGCAGGTGTCAATATTCGCGCCCGCCTAGTGAAACCGGACAGTTCAGGTGCGTAGAGAGCTCCCACTGCAGCCCCCACCTGGCATTCAGACACTTCAGACACTTGCGAGCTGAAAGATCTCACGAGCTATGCTAGTATCGTTTCTAATGACTGTAACTGAGTCTTCAGAACTGAAATCAAAGACATGATTGTTCTACTAGCGTCAAACCTTCAGTTCAAGAAGAGCATTTTCTTGACAGAGAATGTTTACAGCACATTAGTGACAGTACTTTTAGAAATGAGAAGTGATAACCTTCTAAAGCAGGAAAAGGAGGGGGCACCTGGGTGGCTCAGTCAGTTAAGTGTCTGCCTTCCGCTCAGAGTCCCGCATCGGGCTCCTTGCTCAGTGGCGAGTCTGCTTCTCCCTCCACCCCTCCCCCCATTTGTGTGTGCACGCTCTCTCAAAAATAAATAAAATCTTTTAAAAATAAAATAAAATAAAGCAGGCAAAGAGGGATGTGGAGGGGGCTGCTCAGCAAGGCTGGGCCAGAAGGCGGGCAGTGACCTGGCCTACAGTGACCACAGGGACATCCTGACTCAGTGACCTCTTTCTCTGGCTGTTTTAATGCTTCCCAAAATAAACAGAATAAAAGCTGATTCCCAATATTATGTATTTTGAAGCAATTTCTAATTCTTCCAATAGACTATGTACTTGGAAAACTAATGGTCTAGCAAGTATGCTTAGATAAACTTCAGTCTGTTTGAAACTTAAGAAGAAGGTCCAATTTTGAAACATGTTGTGTGCTAAAAGCAAACTGGATGTCTCACAATTAAAACCCTTTCCCCGTGGGGGTAAAACTGCCCAATTTCTTAAACTAATGTACCAAAAGCTAGTATTTAGTTTATAAAATAAGTATTTATCAGGAAAAGGCTAAGAATAGTATTGTTTTTACTGTTTGTAGTTAAAAACAAAAGGAACAAAATGAGTTAAAAGATTTTTAAATAGATCCAGAGTAGTACACAGGGAAACCAGGGGACTGAGGTGGTTCGGGGAATCCTGAACGTCTTCTGGCAAATTTCAGAGGGCAGGATGGGGCTGGGGACCACAGGCAGAGCTGAAGACCAGGCACTAACAGAAGGTCAGGGGTCAGAGAACCAGGCCCCTGACCTTCACTTAGAGCAGGGTCAGACCAGGCCCTGAGGACCCACGAGCGATTCCCAGTGTGCCCATCCGAAATCAGGGGCAACAAGTGACAGAGGCCCTCATAGGGACACACAGACACACACCAGAACTGACACCACAAACGTTGGCCCAGAAGAAAGTGATCGTCACCAGGAAAAGGTAGGGAAGACTGAGAGACAAAGCCAAAGAATCCCTGAGAACCTTGAGCCGGGGGAGAAGACAGAGGAGAGCAAGTCAAACCAGGAGGTCCCCACGTGACTGATGGGATTCCCACCAGAGAGAATGGTGAGAACAGGAAAGTGGGTCTTAAGGGAAAAGTCCCAGTTCGTCCAGCAGGATGGACTTAGTACAGACTCCAGGACAGACACACCATAGCCCAAGTGCTGGACACCAGGCAGGCCCCAACCCCCACACGTTCCCCAAAACCTCCCTGTGTGACCGTGCAGAGTGTGCAAGACCCCGTGTGGGTGTGCAAGGTGCGTGCATGCACCGCATGAGGTGTATGCAGGCCACGGCAGGTCCTCGAGCTCAGAGGTCAGTGCAACAGGTGTGGCTCTGTCCCTCTCCTCTGGGCTCTGTGACTAACAGAACATACACCTTTCTCTGTTAGGAAACACCTCACAGGCTCCCGACAGACGGCAACCACAGACACAGCAGAACACTCACGCAAGGAGGACAAGGCAACGGGGCACCCTAGAGTTGGGGAGCAGAGGGAGGTGACCTGCATCTGGACCCAGGGCAGCTGTCATGAATGACCAGTGGCAGGGATGCTCAGACCGCGGACGTCCCCAGGGCTGGCCAAAGGCCGGCATGAACTGCTGGAGCTGGATGTGCTGCATCTGCATCCGAGACCAGCAGAGCACCCTGACCACACAGCCCCTGAGCATGGGGAACGCCGCTCAGTGCCTAAGGAGTACATACTTCCTTCCGTTTAATTTTGTCATTTAAATCCAAATGGCCACATGTGGCAGCGGGCCAGGGCCCAAACGAAACAAGAGCTGTTTCCAGTGAGGCCTCAGGATGGAAGTTAAACAGGATGGAAAGATCTCAAAACTGCTCTTCACAGGCGCTTCTGGCTGTGAGGGAACGTTCCTCAAACCCCGAGAGCACAGGAACCCAGAAGAGTGTGGGCTAGCAACCCCAGTCAGCAGCTTCAGTGCCGCTTTGGGGCTGGGGAGAGGGTGCAGAGCCAGAGCCTGCCTAGTGGACGGTGTGGGGTGAGAGACACCCCACCAAAGCTGAACCTCCTAGAAACAACACCCTTGGATTCAGGGAAAACTAGAAAAACCCACCCCACCTCTTTCCTGGGGAATCTCAGGAAAGCAGCTCAGGTTCTAAAAGTAGAAAAATACTCATAATCACAGGCTCCCAAGCTCAGGGAGTGAGCAGCCTGGGCCATCGACATCAGGTCAGCACAGAGGGTCACAGAGAACACTAGAAAGGGCTGGTTTCCCCAGTAAGTCACATTTTATTTTGCAACAGTTTAAGACACAGAGAAGCTGCAGAACGGCAAGAGCTCCTGAGCTCTCGGCTTTCCCAGGACGGTGCCTCACACGAGGGCAGGAGGGGCAGGACCAGACCAGAGCACAGGCACACTGCCCCCCCACCCCCGTGCTCACAGGCACGAGTAGGGTTTCTGCTCTTGGACTGAAAAGAAGACACACTAGAATTCCTACTGCGTGACTCGATGAGCATAAAGCGGGGAGGCAGACACAGGTAAGCCACATGGTGATCAAACCAGAGAGATGCAGAGACCGAGGCTG
Organism: Halichoerus grypus; assembly: GCF_964656455.1. Classification (NCBI taxonomy): domain Eukaryota; kingdom Metazoa; phylum Chordata; class Mammalia; order Carnivora; family Phocidae; genus Halichoerus; species Halichoerus grypus. The sequence continues at coordinate 93,742,057 of NC_135725.1, read as the reverse complement.
TGAGAGCCTGGAGAGCCATCCCCTCCAGGGGGCATGGGCAGGGCTGTGTCCTGACCTGGGCTGAGGTGGGTGCCCTTCACGATTATTTATTAACAGGACGTTTACATGTTAAGAACTTTTCTGTATGCATCTTAGACACACACACACTTTAACGGTAAAAAAAAAAAAAAAAAAAAAAAAGGCCAAAGAGAAAACAAGCCCTTTCAAAGCTAACTTCCCAAAAGAAAGCACAGAAGCTGGAAGACAGTGGAATCATTCCTTAAACAAAGTGAAAGAAAACAACCAGCAACGTCTCCCAAGAAGCCCCCACACTGGCCGCTGAGATGAGGAGAAGCCTGGGCAGCCCCTCACCCAACGCAGCCCACAGGACCATCAGGGTGACCCTGCCCCACCTCCTGCCTCACCCCTGTCCTGCAACAGTCCCACACAGCACTGGGCCTCCAGTCCACCCTCGCAAAAGTACAAAGCACGTCCATGCCCTCCTCGCAACGGGGACGAGACAGCGGTCCCCCTGGAGTGCTGACCCCCAGCCCTCTCCCTCTCAGAGCACTAGCACCCGTGGTCACTGCTTCGATGACCATGCCCGCTGCCCTTGACTTCTCTCCAATGAGCTCATTCTCCGTCAGATCAGCCACCCACCACAGTCACCGCCAAGAACCATCCCTTGCAGGACCACTCTGAGCAGCCCTCTCGGCTGCCCCCGAGTCCTGCCAGGCTTCTCCTTGAACTCGCACCCGAGGCCTCCATGGGCCTCCCCACCGAAATGGCTCAAGCTCACCAATCCAGTGCAAGGCCTTCTCCCCCCAACTTGGCATCTGCAGCTCCCTCATCTTGCCTGTCTAAAGACGGAGGACATGACACCTGCAAACCAGATCACAGAGTGACCTCTGGAGGCAAGAAAGAAGAGTCTACAGCCTCCACGTGAGTAAAGAGAAAGGAAATGAGATGATTGAAGCAAATATCAACCCAAAAGAAGGCAACAAAGGAGATTAAAAAAACATATCTGTTTGAAAGGACTAAGAATCAAAACAACAAAATAAAACATCAGAAATATATTTAAATGACAGAAATTACAGTAAATATTATCTAGACTAAAAATTCCTATTAAAATACCACGGTTATCAGACTGAGCTTTTAAAAAATCTAGCAACATGCTACTTAACAAGATACATCCAAATCAGAGGCTCTTTGGCACGAGAGGGAGTTAGAAATCTACACTAACAGGTGTGTCTACTGTAAAAGAGACGCACGCACACGTCGACGCGATTGCAAACTGCTCCGCCCACAGCTGCTGCTTCCATCAGCACCGGTCAGAACAAGAAAGCACTCCAGGTGAGTGGGGACACACCAGAAGCTGTGGCGTCAAGACAGAAGACACACACGCGAGGCTGAGGGAGGGGAGCAGCCCCGGCACTCTGGCCGTCGGCACTCTAGCTCCCACAGAGGCGCAAGCAGGAGACAGCCCACATGTGCCCCTCTCCAGCCAGCAGTGTCTGCGGGGTACCCGAAAGGGAGAAGGCAGGGACCCCCCACCAGCATTTTAGTACTTCAGATGTGAACAAACAGGAATCATCAGGCATCTGAGGAAAACCTTTAAAAAAGAAAGACCAAAACGAAGAGAGCAGCATAAAACTTCAAAATTACTGTAATACCTTCAAAGGAACAAGGGAAGAGCAGAGGTACAAAAAAGGAACTCTCGGGGAGCAAGCAAGGACTCTGGACCTCAAGATGTGACTGCACAGATTAAAATTCCCCAGAGGAGCTGGAGGGTGAGGTCAAGAACACTGCCCAGCAAGTGGAACGGGAAATGCAGAGCAGGTGCACAGCAGGAAGCGAAGACCAGAGATGAGTCCATAAGGACTAACATGAACGGGGGCTCCAGAGGGCAGACGGGAAGGTGGCATCCAGAAACCCCAGAACAAGGGACAGGAATGTCTACACTGAAAGGACACACCAAATGCCCCAAAGGAGTCAAAAGACCACTGCACCACAGTGGGATTTCAGACCAGTGGACTGAAGGAAATTTCCTGAAGCATTGGAGATAAAGGATCAGACTGAAAACGTGGTCTCCAGCAGACAGGGGACCCAACACAGGGCCAGGGTCAGGGAAGGGGTGGCCCAGAGAAAGAGGACATGGGAAGCAAGCAACAGGGCTTCCAGGTGACACGGAGACAAGAGGCGGTCTGTTCGGAGGGTTAGGGATGAATCAGCAGGAGGCCAAGAGATGACAGGAGCACTTGACAATTACGGCTCTCGTATGCGCCACGGCCCACAAGGGCTCCCACTGATCTCAGCAACATGGGGACATGATCAAATGGGGAGGACTGGGGTGGGGTGGGGGGGTGGTATGTGAGCCAGGGCCAAGCCTTTCCACGCTCCAAAGTCAGTAATGAATACTGAAACCTGAATGTAGAACGGGAACAAAGACGACAAGTCTAGACAGAGCCAGAGAAGCGGCTGCTGGACTGACATCAGGGCCAGGACTGGGGGGACAGAAACGCTGGTTTTCTCTTGGAGCCAGGAAGTGCTGTAAGACTTTCTAGCTCTCTAAATTATGAATCCCATTTTATTTCACTCAACAAAGACAAGAGGGAGTGGGTGGAGGGCTCTGTGGAGAGCCGTGCATCCGACCTGAATCAGCATGTGGCAGATGTCCACGTGGCCGGCCTCCGCGGCGGCGTGCAGTGGGGAGCGCTTGCTCTGGTGTTCCATCTTGAAGTTGGGGTCGATCCCGTCAACTGTCAACAAAAAGGTTTCACCGATTATCTCGGAAGCAGCCTCTGGTTCCCACCACTTTAGGGTGGTCACAAAGGCTGATAAAAGCACATGTGGACGACCACCGAGATCCAGCATCACACAACACCATCCCGAGTCTAGGTAACAGTGAAGCCAGGCTCCAAACACGCTGGAAGATTCAAAAGAAGTACGCTAGTTTCACACAAAATTCACCATGTGGGTCTATTGCCAGGAACCACCTAACAACATGAATCCCTTCACTCACTGCCCTTGTCTCACTCAAGGGCTCCCAGAGTTTCTCTGGGGTTCCTTCTGTGTTTTCAAGCACTCCTGCTCTCAGCCTTCCCTCTAGGCCGGGGGCACCTGCTAAGCTCAAGGACAACAGGCCCACGGGGCAGCCTCACACACACGTGACCTGGTGCACATGATCCCAGCAGGCCTGACGCGGACAATCGGCTGACAGACCGGCCACAGAGCAGCCAGGCAACCTCAGCACCCTACCAAGCCTGGGGGGAAACACCTAAAACTGCCATTTTGGTCAACATTAAATAACTTACATTTTTGGAATAAATCGTTGAGTTTCTTCTTTGACTGTCAAGTGAAGGGATTTTTAATCACTCTTTTGAACCCAGAGAAACAAAGCCTCAAGCTGCGAGCTCAGAATCGAATTACTGCCCCTTCCTTGCTGGAGCAGAGCTGGGGAGGGTCTGAAAGCACCGGCAGGCGCGTCAGCCCTGAGACGCACGTACAGCGTCTTGATCTGCCCACAGCTGGCTTCCACCAGCACAGGCCTGGCACCTGCCCTCCTGCCACCAGTGCCCAGTCGGCCCCAGCTCACTCATCTTCCTTTTTCTGAATCTACATCTTCTCTTAATTTAATCGTACACCTAATTCCTCTTTTAAAATGCGAAATTCATAGAAAATATTTCTATTATCACGAATAACAGAATATGAACATCATGCACAGGATGAACACCACTGGGCCCAGGTCAGAGAAATGAGAGACAGATAAAGAAAAAAATGAGACCCAGCTCCTAAGGAAAGATAACAAACTACTACCGGCCCCGGGGCCCAGGGACAGGTAGCGGGCCCCAGCGGACGTGCGGCTGCTTACCCAGCATGAGCAGCACCTTCTGCAGCTCTCCTTGCCTGGCGGAGAAGTACAGCTGCTTCGGGTGGAAGCGAAGCTTCTTGGGTCTGTGGGGAAAGCACGGACAGCTGTGACCACCAGGTGGCCCCACCGGGCTCCCAGCCCACGGGCCACGGCCGCAGATGCGCAGAAGCACGCTGCAGGATGGGAAGGCCTGCGGAAGTCTACCTGCTGATGCCTCAGGGTCGGGGCACCAAACTCACCAGGCTCAGGCATCCCACAGGAAAAAAACAACAAAAACGAGCAACTACCTTCTTCATCCACAGCAGGAGAATGGTTCCTGAGGCTTCTGTGTACTGTGACAACAGAGCGAACCATCTTTGCAGCATGGGGTCCAGGGAGGCCCTGAGGTGGCAGGGGCAGCGTGGTCCCCCTGGCCCAGCCCGCCCCCTGCAGCAGTATGTGGTCTGGGCCTGGTGAGCGGGGCAGGGGGACCCCCAGTCACCCTAACGTCAGGGCCACAGATGAGGCTGGAGACCAAGAGAGGGAAACTATGGGGGACGGGCAGCGTGTCCTAACACCTGAGCCTCCCCTAATCGAGAGCACCATGACATACGCCCCTTCCGGCAGAGAGGCGTGCTGCCCCAAGGGAGGGCATGTGGCCTGGCCTGAGGCCCTGGTGAACTAGGCCAGTGGGCTTCCCTGGGAGAGGATACCTGCCTGGCTCACAGGTCACAGACTCGGGGCCCTGATGCAGGGCTACACTATCTGAGAGTTGGCAGGTGAGCCTGAACAGCCACTTGATCCAACCCTTCATTTCACAGATGAGGAATGAGCCAAGTGGCATTTGCTCTTATGTCCTGAAGTCAACACCAGGGGGTCAACAATATCCAAGGGAAATGTTTGTAAAAGCCTCACAAGGACTGTCCTCACTTATGACTTCAAAGAAGTCATCTTTTGCTCTTAGTGTAATGGACAACTTGCAATAATTTCCTGAAATAGTGTAAAAATATGTGAATTGTCCTGCTGAAACCATTTATCAAAAAGCTGAAGAACGTTACAGTGACCTCTTTGGGAATGCACCGTGTCCCTGTGGGGGAGCCCAGTGACCGTCAGGGGGTGCCGCACGGGGTGCAGACTCTTAGGAAGTGCGACCATGGCGGCATTGGAAGCACTGGGGGGTTTCCAGACGTACGGGTGCAAACGGCCCAGTGGCTGACACGGAGGGAAGAGAAATCTGCAGGAAGAAATGTCCAGATGGGCAGATGTCAGTGGGTCAGGCCCTGAGCCACGTCTGAAAACGCAGACTGGTTCTTACTTTTCCGAGTCCAGAGCGATCAGAGCACTTTCCAAGGTCTCCTTCCCTGGTCCCTGGGAAAGGCCGGGGGCCGGCTTCACCAGCCCGGCAGGCCCCGTGAGGTCGAAGCCCTCGGCTGCCTGGGGGGCTGTGCCCTGCGGCTTGCCGTCCTCCAAGAGCGGTGGTCCAGCAGTGCTTCAGGGGTAGGAAACAAATGATATGCTGAATTGTAGACACGTGAAAAACTCCACTTCTTGTGGAGACCAACGAAAACACAGAACATGATTCACTTGGACCCTTCCAGCTGAGCGTGAAAACAGCTCCAGACTCGCTCTCTGTTCAGTCCTTGGATCAAAGTCCAGTTCAGGGCAAATTCCCAGAAAGAAAGTGACATTCAAAGCAAAAGGGCAACTTTTCCAGGGTTTCCAGGACCACGTTCAAGTTTGCTTTTGTGAATGAACTTCCCAGTTGGAGCTATCAAACCCACTGCTCTTGCCAGTGGGAGGAAATCCTCCCGGAAACCTGATTCAAGGCATGTTACATTCATTTATAGATTAGCAGGGTTAATACAGAACAAGAAGGATTCGGCCTCCTCCCAATATTCAGTTTGATACGTCTACAATTCAAGGCTCTTTTAAACAGCCTTCGACGAAGTATTACTTTTCTATCAGTGTGATATTTATTATGTTATATATTCCCAATATGAACCCTTCCCTTAACAAAATTCTTTTTTCATTTAGCCAGGGCCTTCAAAATATGACTGACTGTACAAGCTAGAGCTAATGTTTCATATTATACTCGCATGCAACAGATGCACGGGTGTGTGGGGGCACAGACGTGCACGGACATACAGACACTCTCGCAGGCGCAGAGGACACGTGCACACACACATGCAGGGGTCAGCACTTAAGAGACACACGGGTCTCCAGGGGAGCTGACCGAGGCTGCACTGGGCGCATACCTGCCCGTGGTCGTGTCAGCCCTGCCCTCCACCAAGGAGCTCTTGTCCTGCCCGGGGGCCAGCGTCACGGTGGAGGTCGTGTCCGCTTTTGCGATGGTCACCTCTTTGGCCTTGGAGATCTCCTCCCCACAGTGGGGACAGTAGCTGGCATTATTGACTCGAGAGGCACAGTCTTTGTGAAAGCGGTGAGAGATGCTGCTCTCAGGCTGACACTCCATAAAATTACCCTGAAAACGGGAAGACTAGAAATCACTGTTTAAAATTACGGCTAACATGCATGAAAGTAGACAAAGTGCTACTGAACCTGCCTGTGAATGTGGTGTGGGGGCTGAGGGCCCAGAGGCCAGTCGGGGCTCCCAGTCCCTGGCTAGGTAAGCAGGAGACCCATGTCCTATGTCTGTGGTGTGTCCACACGTGCCCCTGCTTTGTTTTTTGAAGATTTATTTATTTGAGAGAGAGACAGCAAGAGCAGGAGGGGCAGAGGGAGAGGGAGAGACTCTCAAGCAGAATCCACGCCGAGTGCGGAGCCTGATTGGGGTTCAATCCCACAACCCTGGGATCGTGACCTGAGCTGAAGCCAAGAGGCAAATGCTTAACTGACTGAGCCACCCAGACGACCCCCACCCTGCTCCACTGCTGCTCTAAAGAGAGTGAGCAAAGTGGGGAGAAGCCACGTGACTGCCCCCCACACCCCAGGAGGCCAAGGCCTCACTCTCCGGCTGTTCTAACCCGAGAAGAGACTGCACAGAAAACCAGGTCCCAAGAAGGACCCCCAGAGGACAATCCAGGAAAGAGAAACTCGGAACAGAGAGGAGGGACAGTGTTCTGCAGAGGTGACCCAGCATCGCCGGGGGGCACTTCAGGCAAACCCGATGGCCTCAAAAAAGGACTCGCCGGCGGCACCAAGGAGGTAAACCCCCAGCACGACGAGAAGCAGTGAGAGTAGTGCGCCCTTGCTGGGAGCTAAGGGTCACTGGACCCAGAGAAGCAGTCTCCCTCTTTTCCAGGAGAAGCAACAAGGATGTGGAAGACAACAAACGGCACACAGGTGAAATCCCAAGAGCAGCCACTGCAGAGAGGCTCCTGACCCACGCGGTTGCTCAGCTGTGGGCCAAGCGAACTGCAGGGACCCCCGCGTTCTGATGGGCACCCTAGGCATGGGTATGTGTGGAATGAAGTAACTGACAGAGAAGACCCTAAAACCAAGAGATGACGGCAAAGCAGAAGAAGAGGCAGGCAGGCCCTGCCCAGGAGCAAGGCCGCGGTGTGTTCAGACACAGTGAGCAGGAGGAGGGGGGCTGAGGCGCCTGCCCCCCGCGTCCCAGCTGTCCCCGGGAGGCTGCAGGCTCACACGAAGCAAGAGGAGAGTGTATCGTGGGGAGGGGCGTCCAGGCAGGCCCCAGACCAGGGAGCTGCTGGGAGGTGTCTGCTACAACGGTGGGCCAGGGGAGGGAGGGAGGGAGCAGTGGCGTGAGCCTGCTGAGCCGGGGACCGCACGGCGAGCTGGGCACTGAGCTGGGCACTGAGCTGGGCACTGAGCGGGGCACTGAGCGGGGCACTTACCGCTGTGCAGAAGTAGCCACAGCCGGGACAGCACTGGTGCTTCACCATCCGGCCCCGGTGGTCTTCACAAAGCACCAAGAGCGGGGCTTTGCTGGATGGGCGCATTAGCTCATGCTTGACCACGCTGTTGGTGCACCTGCCCAGCTGTAATCACACAAGACCAGGGTCAGCAACAGAGCCGTCGGGGGCTGGGGGGGAGGGGCAGATGCGAGTCCAAGGCGGACTCTGGGGGCTCCGTCCTCTACGAGTCGCCAGAACAGAACAGTGAGCCTGACAGGTGGCCGCATGCAGGGTCAGAGGGTCTGCCGCAGGTGGTTCACTGGGCGAATCGAGGAAACATCCAGGGCAAGCTGGGGTGTAGGCCAGGTACGGAGGACAAATGGACATACACCAGGCCAGAGAGGAAGGACGTCGGGGGCCATCAGTGGAACGTCCTGTGAATCCATGGAGCCCCGCAAGTGGTCAGGGCAGCCAGAGCGAAACACCAGACAAAGGGCTACAGGTTAGTTGCAGACAGTGGGCGAGTGTGGCTCAGGTGTACCCCCACAGCGGCCTCGGGCCTCTGAGCAGGCGCCCCATGACCTGCCCTGCAACTGCTCAGCCGACGGTGCCCCCCACCCCCACCAAGTGACGCAGACTCAGCGAACAGCAAGGTGCAGACCCACCTTCCCCGACCAACGTGTACTCCAGTGGGAGAAGCAAAGACAAAAGCACAGAGACTAAAGCTACCAAGCGGAAATCAGAAGCCGTCTGAGGAGCACAAGCTAGGGCGGGAGAGTGTGTAGGAAACTGTCACCAGTGCCCCTAAAGAAACAGACTTCGTGGCCATTCCCACACTGGAACGGGAGGCTACAAGGAAGACACGCTTGGGGAAAAATGAGCTCTCAAGAATTAGAATTAAGGTGGAAGAAAGGGAAATCCCCACAGAAGTGCTGGAAGAAAGATGGGGAATTTTCTGAAAGTGAAGCAAACAGACAAAAATTTGGAAAATGGAGAAGAAAACTGGAGGCTCCATCTAGGGGACCTAAAATAAAGGTAAAACGGAGAGAAGGCAAGGGTACACCAACTGGAAGGATGCGCTCGTCCCTGCCTGTGTGGGGGGCGGCGGCCGCCGGGCACCGGCGTGCTCCCGGCCAGGCAGCGGGACGCCAAGGAGGAAGCAGCCCAGCCGTGCGGCGAGCACCGCGCAACAGGACAAAGAGCAATCCCAATATAAGAAGGAAACGTGTCCAACTCGGAGCTCTGACTGACAGAAAGCACTTCCAGAGTACAAAGTCTCCGATATTTAACCCCCAGCAACCTTCCGCGAGAAGCCACTGATGGTTACGTACAACCAAGACGAGAAAGTTGTGACCCAGACAGACTTGATGCACTGAAAATGCCTACAGAAATGAGCAATTCCATCGATCTAGGACTGCATTTGTAATAGGTACACAGAAAATAAAAAATGAGAAAATCATTAACTCAGGAAAATAAAAAGTTGTTTAGCAGAAGAAATGTAATCCAAGCATGCCACTGGCTCAGCTGTGAGCATTTCCATAGTGTGTTATGAAAACCACAAATACAGTTTTAACCAAAAATGAAGACAGAATGCAAACTGCAGGTGAGGTAATGAGAAAGGAGAGCACCTCCGCCACAGTCAGAAACCAACAGGCAGGATCTCTTACGTAGACAGTCAAGAAATGACAGCAGAAAAGAGGGTTATGTAAAACTATGGGAAAAAAATTTAAAATACAAGGAAAATTTCAAAGAGGTCAAAGTGGCCGTCCCAGGGGAGGGAGACCGGGAGAACCAGCGTGAAGAGCTGGCATGGGCAAACAGCAGGAATTCTGTTCCTGACACGCAGTCAAGCTGACATCTAACAACATCGTGGACATTTACAGTTGTCACAAGCAGGAAAGGAGATGCTGCTAAACATCTGACTACAAACAGGATGATCCTGCACAGAGAATCATTTGGTCCAAAGCGGCAGAGGTGCTGCAGCTGAGGGGATCTGCTCGGGAGTCTGAGCACACGGCCAAGAGCCAGAGCAGGCCACACAAGGAGACTGGGAGGTGGCCCGATGCCGCACAAGCACACCAGGAATGTTAGAAAGTCAAATAAAAACGGTAGAAATAAAAAATATGGGAACAAATAAATGCATATGACTGGCTCGTGAACATACTCCACAAGGAAGAAATTACTGAATTGAAAAATGTCAATGTAATTAACCCAAACCTAAAATAGAAACAGAAAAAAGCAGAACACCCACCGGCTGAGACAGTATCACATAAGCTGACGTACATATGACCAGAGTGCCAGACAGGGGAGGACAGCCAGGCCAAGAAGTTAAGGGCTGCCAGGCGAGAAGGCTCGGGGACAAGCAGGCGACAGATCAAAGTCCGAGAGGCTCAGAGAGACTGAAGGAGGATAAGCATCGAAAGAGAAAGATAGCCAAACCATGGCACCCAGGCCCAGAGACAGGAGAAAACCCTGGAGCAGCCGAAGAAAAACTCAACATCACAGCAGGGGAAAGATAGGAAGGGCGGCCAGCATCCTCGTCAGAAACCATGGAAGCTGACACAGCAGCAGTCTTTGCAGGTGCTGAGAGTTCTACGCCCATGAAAATACCTCCCCAGACGAAGGCAGAACAGAGACGTTTCCAGGCCCACGGAAGTGAGAGCACTCACTGTCGGCACCGAGCTGCGCGCGGGGGCGGCTAGGACAGCCGCATCCGGGGCTCCGACTCAACAGAGTGGGGGCGGTCCTGGGGTAGGGTCTAAATGAAAGTCAACCAAAGACTACTTTGATGTTTAAGCAATCTGAAAGACAACTATTTAAAGCAAAAATAACAGCAATACCCTGTGGTACATATGAAATTAAAACGCATGACAAAAGCTGGGAGGGAGAATTTGGGACCACGTTACCGTAAGACCCTTACACCATGTCACCAGAACACCAGAACAAGGTACAGACGTGTGCCGTAAACCCCAGGGCAGTCCCCGCAGACATCAGAAGACGCACATAATAAAGCCAACAGTGGAATAAACTGGAATCATAAAAAAATTCAATCCAAAAGACAAAAAAGAGAGAAAAATGAGTAACGGATGACATTAACCCTAACACCATGAGGACGTTAGATCGTAGCCCAACTACAGCAACAACGCATGAGGTGGGGATGATCTGAACAAGATTCAAGAACAGAGACTAAAGAAATCCACTTTAAAGACAAAGACAGGTGAAAAGTAAAAGGGTGCAGACAGTAATCCAAGGAAAGCTAGGTGCTTATGTGAGTACTGGGCACACGAGGTCTCAGCACAGGTGTCTCCTGGGGTCGCAGAGGGACAGCGCATCAGACGCAGGTGAACGGAGCAGAGCCTCCACACCGATGGGTCTGGAAGGAGAAACCCATATGGCTGAAGAATCTAACACTCCTCCCTCAGCAACAGAACTGACGGACAGACTGAGAAAAGCATCGGACGACCTGAATAGCAGGTTCCTGACAGCAGTGGGGGTCACGTACACATTTGCCAACACTCAGAACCACACACAAAAAGGTGCCTTTCACTGTGTGAAGTGTACCTCAATAAGCTGCCTGACAAAGAAAATAAAAAGACAAAGGAGCTTGTTTTGGGAAGGGCTGCTTGCTAGCAACTAAACATGAGATAGGGAGACCACAAAACAATTTTGGGGAAAACAGTGGCCTAAAAATTTCCTGGAATCCCACATAAAACAGCAACTAGACAGCAAAGCCACAACCCAAAGACATCATTTACAACAAAATCAAGCTACCGTGGCTACAAGACTCAAGTGTCTGGAGGCAAACCCCATTCAGCCACGAGACACATGCAACACTGGTACTGGAGCAGGAGGAGAAGGAAGACAGAGGTACTGTCTCGTGGACCCCAGGACAGGGACAGTGAAATACGAGATCCTCACTGGGAAACCCCGCAGGGAGGCCTGGGGCCAATGTGGTCCACCCTCCAGGAATCTCAAAGCCTTGGGCTAACGTCCTCCTAAAGTCCTGCAGAGGGAGTGAGAAGAGTCTGGTCATCTCTGCATTAAGCTGCAGACGTACAAGGAGGACAGAGGAACAGCTGAATAGCACCACGACTGCGGGATCCATCAACTCCAGATGATGTGGCCACATGGCCCAGGTTGTTCCACGGAAAAATTGAAAGTAAAAGAAAAGGAGGGGGGAGTATGTGTAAATTAAAAGACAAAAAGACAATAGTGTCTATGGGTTTAGATACGGATGGTAAGGATGCTCAGAAAACACAGGGGGGTGAGCACTACAGACGGCAGAATGGGGGCCACTGAGGCCCCTGTCAGGTCCTGAACCCTGGTGGTAGGTTATCAGAGTGTTCGCCCCAGAGAGACTCAGGAGGCCAAACATTGGTCTTGTATTGTTTTCTGGATCTCTTTCATTTTACAACACACTGAATACAGAAAAGACCATGAGTCCCTAAGATGCTAAAGTAAAGGAGAGAGGGATGGGAGGGGGGAAACACAATCAAGCCCCGGGAATGTCAGGACACCAACTTCTTACTCTGAAAAATGGGGAAAAAAAAGACCAAGTAGCTATTTATTCTGTCTATCCAGGGTAAAGTGTGTTTCTGGGGTGCCACACAGCCCTAGCAGATGAGGGGGGCTCTTCTGTGTCCAGGGGTCCAGCCAGAAGCTGCAGAAGGGATGGCAGGCCTGCAAGACCGCCATTTCTACCGTGCTTCTGGGGTCCTGCCTCGTCCTGTTGCTGCGGGGAGAACGAGCTCGCTTACTTCGTGGTCCACACTTTCCGTAGCCATGCACTGGTTGTTGGCCAGAGTGGTGATCTCTCGGCTTTTCGGGGTTTCCATCCGGCAGCTGCAGAGGGGCACTTCCTGAAGGCCGTCTGTCTCCACCACATCGGGACCATTGGCCAGCCCTGAAGTCACACAAACACACGTGAGTGTCACCAACAGCACAGCGCACACCCAGACAGGCTTCCACACCACATTCAGTGGCACGAAGTCCCCACCTCAAGACGGCAGTCCAGAAAGCGACCAATGACATAGTCTTTCTGGAAACCTCACGTGTGAGGAAAGAAAACAATGCCAATTACTTTGCTGGCACAAGCACCGCAGCAGGAGGGTCTGCCCGCCTGTCGAGCGCCCGCTGCCGGCGGGACTGGGCGGGAACCTCTCCCACTAACATACCAGCAACCGGGCTCACAAGAATTACTCGGTAATCCATGTTCTCAGGATCCAGTTCAGAAAGAGACTATACCTTCATTAGCTACCCCTAAATTTTTTGGTTTTCACACAAAAAAGCATTTAATACATGTTAAGACCTTGCTCTCCTCACTTGGTTTTAGAACTGTAGCCACAGAAAGAAACATTCGATTCCATCTGGGTTTACTTATTACCCAGGATGTTTGCTAGACTGAGGAGGGAAGAGCTGAGGGACGCTAGGCCAACAGTGACAGCAGTAATGAGGGTGGTACATCTTATCTCCTTCTAATCCCCAATTTACGGTGAAGACACCAGGGGAGAAGGAGGGCCTGCAGCCCACATGTGAGCGCAGCCAGAGCCAGGCTGGCCTCGAGGGGTGGGGGTGCAGGCTGGCTGCCAGAAAGACCCCTCAATCCAACCTGGAAACAGGGTCTGGCTGCTTCCAAAGGAAGACACATTTCATGCTCTCCTCTTGTGAGACAGCCAAAGTGGAAACATAAGGTGATCGACATCTCCAACACTCGCCATTAGCTCTCTTAGTTAAGAAGAACGGACTCTTGGGGCCCCTGGGTGGCTCAGTCAATTGAGCGTCCGACTCTTGATCTCGGCTCAAGTCATGATCTCAGGGTCATGAGTTCAAGCCTAGTGTGGAGCCTACTTAAAACAATAAGAAAAAGAGGGGCGCCTAGGTGGCTCAGTCATTAAGCGTCTGCCTTCGGCTCAGGTCATGATCCCAGGTCCTGGGATTGAGCCCCACATCGGGCTCCCTGCTCGGCGGGAAGCCTGCTTCTCCCTCTCCCACTCCCCCTGCTTGTGATCCCTCTCTCGCTATCTCTGTCAAATAAATAAATAAAATCTTAAAAAAAAAAATAAGGAAAAGGAAAAAGAGAAAGAAGGGAGAGAGAATAATGGACTCTTGTTGCCACACCTATGTACATGGGCCCACATGGGTTGGAAGACATGCCCTCACTGCCCACCACTACCCTTATGTGTAATCTGAGGCTGGTCCTCACCAGGAGACTCAGGATGCAGGACCCTCCATAACTGACAGCAGGAGCCCACATGCTCATTCTGCCCTGTGACACTGCTGAGCCTCTGGGTCACCTACACCCCAAGAGAGTGACTCCCTTCCTTCGCGGTGAGAGGAAACAGGGAAACGGTGAGCTAGAACTAACATTAGCAACACCACAAGTTTAAAACTGGGAGAGCCCTGACGAGGACTCTGCTTAGCAACTGCATTTTACAACAAGGAAGACACAGGCTGCCCAAGGGGCTGGCCAGCATGGCTGAGAAGGCCGAGGGTAGGAGTGAGGACCAGGCCTTAGGATTTAGTTTCCCACACACGGACAATGCGGCAGTGGCTCAGACGCCTCCTGAGCATGGGGTGTGCCCCCGTCTCCAGCAGTGGGAGCCACCAGGGGCGCCAAGGGAAGGGCTCAAGAGAACCCCACCAAGTGCCCACTGCCACTGAGCTCTGGCTCCCCCCAAAATCTCCACGTCATCCACTCCTGGCCTCCCCCCCACCATCATCTGCTGGGACCACAATGTTACTCAACTTCCACTCAGCAGACCTAGCAGCAAAGATGCCAAGAAGGACATGCGAGCAGCGGATTCTGATTGTGCACAAACATTCTGCAGACTCAAGCCTGGACCCTCTGGACCCATGACCCAGAACCATCAGCTGCCCTCTGCACCCATCACCAGAGCACACCCCCTAGGCCTCCAGTGAGCCTGAGGCACTCTGTCCCTCCTGTCCAGCCTCGGGCTCCACAACTGCCTCCCCCAAGTGTCCAAAACTCAGACGCTAAAAAAAAGGCATGGCTGCAAACGCAACTTGTGTCTTCAATGCGCTGATTCTCTAAATCAAAAGTACGACTGGACAGACCAATCACTGACTAATCAATCAGTCGTTACCAATCAAGGAAAAATAAAGTTTAGGAAATCAACTTACAAAATGTCATAGAATCTCAGAAAGCCTTCACTTTCTCCTCCTACTTCTCCAACTTGGCTCCCACCAGTTTGGCACTTACTTTTACCAGAAAGAGAATATAAGCACATAAACACACAATCTCCCGTTGCTCAGCTAAACAAACCGGGGCAAGCCCAAGGTCACTGTACTTGTGAGCAACAGGAGTTTCCACTGTGCTCCCCACTGTCTCCTCACCTCCAACCACGGGGGCACAGCACAGGCGAAATTTGATTAGATGAAATACTATTTCCAGCTTACATCCAAATCTGTAAGTTCCTGAAACAAACCTAAAAAGCAGGTTTAGAAAAATTATCCTTCATGTGGAAAGAAAGCGTGAGGGGATGATGCCAACAACTTCAGGGCATTAGAGAGGCGTTCTACTCTATTTGGTGCAAGAAGAAGAAAAATGGTTTCTCTGACGGACAAGTCTACAATGTGTCTTACGCTAAAGGTGTGATTTCCCACATTAAAGAGGCGATCAAAATTTCTCTAGCGTTCAAAACCCTAAAAAGCCAGTTATTTGTCCTCTGAAGACTGACAGGTTAAACTCCTATAGCAGCGCACAACCCACAACTGCAAGGTCCATGTGGAATGTAAATACCTTTGGGATTTTACATTTTCCCCATATTACATTTTAAACAGATTTTCCAAAATAGTCAGTGATTAGTTCCTTTTCATGGATGAAAGGTTTTTAAATGGTTCAAAGAGAGCAAACAGTGGTTAAGAGAAAGCCCCGCACAACTCGGGCCAGCTGACTGTCCGCACCCCCAGCATTCCAGGCCCAGAACCAGGGGAGCTGTGGGTACGCCTGCACCTTCAAGGCCCAAACCAGCACTAGGTGTACCCTTTGTTTCAGCACAGAACACACCTGAACACCAATCACAATCGGAGTCAGAGACGATGACAAAGCCATGCTATTCAAAATTAAACCACCAGTGATCTCCCGACACAGCCAGGGCAGGAGGACCCCTCTCCAGCAGGAACGCTACATAACAATGCGTCTGACTGACGGGCGGACGTGTTGTAAGCCATGACCACCAACAACCTGATCTTACGGGAGAGGTTTCACTCCCATGCCGTGGGGGACTGGGCAAACGCGCCCCAGTGCATCCACTCGGCCACCTTTTCGGGATGCAGTTAATCGAACGTTTCATCATTACCCACCAGAGGGCATCACGTTAGTATGAGGCCGCCCCCAGCAAACAAAGAGCAAGATGGTGCCCGGCCTGGTCACAGCACAGAGGTTCACCTTCTGCTTGTGAGGGCAGCGTCCCCTTGACACGGAGATCCAGGGAGTCCAGAGAGACTTCCATGTACCCTGTGCTGTCTCCGGGCGCCGTCTGCTCTGCGCTTCCTGAAGATGACGTATATGCTTCAGAACCTGCATTCAGAAGGGGCCTGTGAAACACTGCATGCGGGCCGCCTCTCCAGCAGAGACCATGGGGAAGGCTAATTAACCCATGCAAAACCACAAACTCCAACACCACCCCTGTCCAGGACACTGCGGCCTCACTCAGTTTCTTTCCTGCGCCTCATTTTGCTAACTCCCCCATTTCCACAGACTATTCATGGCAGGAGGGGGAGCTGTATCACGAAAAACAAGGAACTGACATGTGGAAACATCTTTCTCTGTAACTACACCAGTCAGATAAAGGCCGATCAACCAACCAAGGAAACATAAAACATAGTATATAAATGTTCTGTAACTACTACTTTAAAAATAAAACAGAGAATTCTCTGATTTGCAGGTCTGAAAGACCAGCTGATGTAAAGCAGCGGAGAAGCCACCCCATCGGTGCAGTGCTGCTGGGAAACCTGCCCAATCCCACAGACATCCGAGTTCGGGATTCAAAGGGAAAGGACGCAGGGCTGCAGGGACATATCCACCTGTCAGACATGGTGCTTTATGAAGGGCATCACGCTCTAGAGGGCAATGCAATCTGAATACAACTGAGGGGCCTGTGAAATGGGCGCTGCCCAGACTCAGGCCTCCTATGCCCTCAAGGCCTGTCCACCATTCCTGGAGAACCCACGTGGGTTCTTGCCGTTGTGAGCAGACTTCACGGAGGAAGCCTGTGAACAGTACACACTCACTCAGGATAATATCTAACACTAGCAAAGGGCAGGTGCCTGTTTTTCACAGCCAAGCTTCCAAATACTAGTCATGGATATTATGTCAGTGATCAGAAATAAGAGCCATAATACAGAGCAGTGTGGTGCCCGGGGCCTGTGAACGCATGTCGCCTCCTGCACCTGAGCTCATGGACAGACAGGATGAAGCCAGCCACTGTGAGAGCTCAGCTCATCACCACGCATGTGAAGAATACGAGTAGTCTGGGCAACTTTAAACACCCTACACAAAGAAATAAAATTTGAGCCCCTATGCGAATAAACATTCAAGCATTCATCTTACATGCAGTCTTAAGTCTACCAACACTGTTCGTTTGTCAGCGAGCATAAAAGCCACACTGGCCGGTCGTCCGTGGTGAAGAGAAAAGGAAACATGAGTGAAAGACGGAGCTCACGGGAGGCTCACGGGCTCCACAGACAGCTCTCTGTGCTTCAGGGTTAGCTCTGCCTCCCTGACATCCACTTAGCAAACCTACTTGTGCATCGGGGGGCTGGAGAAGAACGGCCAGTGTTTAACTGTGGAATCAGAACAAGCTCCTTGGCTCTGTGGTACGGGCGTAAAGATAAACAAGCACATGAAACAGCCCACACATACACTGTCAACAAAGGTTCGAAGGGTGACCCAGAGAAACAAGTCAAATTAAGCAGTGGGGCAGGAACAACTGGGCATCCACACGCAACGGGAACGGCCTGCCGCAGACCACACACAAATGCTAACTTAAATGGGTCAGAGATGCACGCATCAGGCCTAACACTGTAAAACTTCAAGAAGAAAATGCAAGACACAATCTTTGTGACCTGACTTAGTAAAAGATTTCTGGGATCATAAAAAGCAGGAATTTTAAAAGAAAATAATTCATAAATTAGACTTCCAACAAATTTTTTTTTATTTACTAGGCACACATATGTGCAAAATGTGTACATAATCAAAGACTTGTATCCGAAATCTTGCAAGAACTCTTCCAAGTCAGTGAGAAGGTATACAATCTGATTTTTAAATGAGCAAAACAGAGAACCCTGTACAAAGGAGACGCACGAGGCCATGGTGTGCAGCCTCACCACTCAACGAGGTGACCACACAGTGAAGGCGCGGCGAGGCCTGCGGTGCCCCAGCAGCACTGGGACCAGAGACCGACCCTGACGAGTGTCGCAAGGACACAGAGGCGCAGAGCTCTCGTGCCGCTGTGGGAACGTGAGAGACAGAGGGCGGTACTCCGGCCTCTGGCTGAAAACCTCTCGGCAGTTCCCTAAAGTCAGACACAGCTCAGCTAGTCCACTCCTAAATATTTACCCAAGGTAAGCCAAAGTGTCTGATCAATAAAGACTGTATACAAATGTAAGAAACAAACACAGGGAAGAGCCCAAACGTCCATCAACAGGTGAAGAATGAACCACGGACTCGTTCCTGGCCAACGATCCACTGGTACTACAACGTGGATGACTCAAACAGTTATGCACAAAGCAGACAGCCAGGGGAAGGGTACTTCCCCAGTCATCCACTCAAATGAAGTCCTACACAGTGCTAACCAATCTGCAGACAGAGTACAGCAGAGGAGCCTAGGGATGGGGAGGGCTGGCTGGGGAGAGGGAAAGGCCACCAAGTGGCAGCAGGAGCATTCACGACCTAACTGTGGCGGAGGTCTCGTGGTCACACACGTGTGAGAACTCACCACCTTGCACCTGAACCACGTGCACTACAGCACATGCCAAATCTTCTGCAACAAAGCGATCAGAAGTGACCCCTGGCCCACTAGGCTTGCTCACCTTCTGGATTTCAGGGTCATTTCCTTCCCTGCATCCCCTTTAACAACACTACTTCCAGAACAGGGGAATCTGACCAAAGGGCTGAAAGCCACTGTGGGGACCTAGGCACTGCCCACACCTGACACCAAGGGCAGCCACGGTAACCATACAGTGTTCAGAAGCCACAGATTCCTGGTCACACAAGGAAAAAGATGAATAATCCCAATTAGCTCAATACTCAACAATGAAACCAGCATTAAGGGAGGTTTGCCAGAAGGAAGCCACTTGAGGATCACCTGAGTGTCTCTAATGAAGTTCATACTTTTTTTTCCCCTTAAAACAGTAAAGCCCCTTTTCCAAATGAAATCCTACACAGAAGCCCAACCCCACCCCCGGACGGCCTCCCATGGGCCCATTTCCCACCCAGACAGTCCTCGAATGTGGACACCACATTTACCCAGCACACCGCTTTGCTTCTTTTTATTTCTCCGCCTCCGTTTCCTAGCCGGCTTGATCCAAGGGCTGTCAGGCTTTCCTCTCCTCTTGAGAAACTTCTTCTTGACACTGGATTCAGAACTCTGAGAGCCACAGGGGCAGGAAGAGAAAAAGCAGAGCATGGGAGCTCCTGAAAGCACAAGGTACTGGAAGTTCTGTTTCCTGGCAAAATAAAATACCTGCTATATCTTGGTTCTTCAACTAGAAGATTAATTTCACTTTCAGACATTTTTCTGGTCCCATTCTTAAAAATACTCATGTTTTCCCCTAAATCACACTAAGCTGTTATTTTACAGGAAAAAAAAAAGAAAAGCCAAGAACATTTAAATGGAATTTATAAATCTTACTCGAATTTGGCACAAGAAAGAATGAGAAAGTTCTAGTCAGGAACTAAATAAATAAATAAGCTCAGTGAGAGAATCCACTTTTAATCATATGCATCCATTCATTCTGCTCATGAGAAAAGGAACAATGAATGCCTCAATCTGCTTCAGAATCTATGTCCACATTAATTATCTACATGGAGAATAAGGAAAGAAATTATAATTAATTTACAATATTTTAAGATTGTTATGACCATTTCTAAAATCTAAGATGCAGAAAGGGCATCTACAAAGAGACACAGAGCAAGAACTGCCACCACCTTCAACTGGTCTACAAGGAGAATCGCACAACCCCTGCTCCCTAGGGATACAGACGCTAGGAGGAGGAACAGAGGAGACACAGCAGGCGCGGAGCTGGGTGCCCAGTCTGACTGCGGTGGCCCACCAGCACACAGCCTCCTCTGCGGCCCCACCAGCGGCCCGATGCACCCTGTGCTCCATTTCCTCTGCCTCACCCCTGCCCTCCTTACTGCAAAATTTCAGACCCAACTTCCTCAAGCACTGCCCCCAAGCTCACTGTCGCTTCAACCTGCCATTCCAGACAAAGAGCAGCGTATCACCAAACCCAACTGTCCCTTCCAAGTCCTCATCTCATCTACCCACACAACACACTGATGCCAGGGACCAGTGTCTCCCTCTTGGGAGGATTTCTCAGCTCACATGACCCTCCCGTCTCACATCAACTCCTCCTTCTCTGCTTTCAAGCTCACCTGTTGGGTGCTTTCTGGGCCCCATCCTGAGGCTTGTGCTCTTCCCCATCTCCAAGCCCCTGCTCCCCCATCCCCACAGACCCAGTGCCCCTGCCCTCTGACCGCTTACCTCCCTGTGACAACCAGCCCACAGAAGGTCCTGCTGGCTCTAATCCTGAGACAACTCAAATCCTTCCTTCTCTCTCACATTGGTCATAGGGCAGAATCACGGCCACTGTCCTTGCTGCCAATTCCTACCCATTCTACCACCCCTCACACACCAAAGCCCCAACCTCCCTCCCCTAGCCCTGCCTGCCCGATGAGGACCTGAGCCAAGCCCATCTCCTTTGGCTCTCTGCTCAGATGTCTTTCTCATGCTCCTTCCCAACGTCTGGGATGAGATCTGCCATCACGGCCCCAGATTCCAAGCACACACTTGCAATGACGGCTGAGTGAAGGGCTGGACAGACCACAGAGCCTCCTGCTTTACTCTGCCACCAAACACGAAATCAGAGTGCGGGGCTGGGGTTACCAGATCAGACTCATCTCCATCCTCGTCTTCCTCCCCGGTGCCGGCTGACTCTTGCTCCTCTTCAGACTCGCCGTCCGTCTGGCCAGCCGCACAACAAGCCAAAAAGAAAACACAACTAATGAGACCCTTCAGTGGAGGTGACTCGATAAAAACACATATTACTGGACACACTGGCAGTCAGCGCTGAAGATGCACGTGCACAGGCGGGCTGGGGGGTGGGAGATGACACAGGTGCTGTGTCCACGAAGTGACCGGTACCAGCTCCGAGTCCTGCCTGACCCCTGCCCAAGAGCCCGTCCCAGGTGGGCCACTCCTCTGCTGTATTTCTGTACTGATCTGGAAGGCAGCCCCCTCGGCACGTAACACACCATCATCAGTATGCTGAAGACTAGTGCACTTGATGCATCTTGTGTGTAGTAAAATTCAATTAAAAAGTAACAAAATACACAGTAAAAAGACTTCCAGAGGCCAAAAAATAATATAAAATGCAAAACCTACCCTTTAAACCCACCCAAGAGCCCAGTTCAGCCCCCAGGACCATCATGCTAGTGCTGCTCACAGTCCTTCCAGCCGGTGTTTGGCACGAATGGGCCTGAACACAGAAGCATGATTCTGCCTGCTGGCTGGCAGAGCACCAAACACAATTTTGTGAATGAAACTTCCTTCTAATTAAAAATATGTTTTGGAATTATTTCCATATCAAAGCAATATAGGTACCTCATTTTTTTTTTTTTTTTTGCTGTATTTATCTTTTCTATCCACACAGGTAATACATGAATACATTTTCAATGCAAAAACACTAAAATATATGGGTATCCATTCACCCCTTCTCCACCTACCCCCTGAGGCAGGGATGTGGTAACACACACCCTCAGCCTGGTTC
This sequence comes from Halichoerus grypus, assembly GCF_964656455.1. NCBI lineage: Eukaryota > Metazoa > Chordata > Mammalia > Carnivora > Phocidae > Halichoerus > Halichoerus grypus. The sequence continues at coordinate 93,720,397 of NC_135725.1, read as the reverse complement.
TTTGTGGGGCTGCACCCAGTATCTTCCCCATTCCCTAATCGAGGCACACCCTTATCAGTTTCACACTGAGGCTGCGTTTTACACAAACTAAGATCCCCCAGGACAAACCAACAGACACACACTCCTCTTTACAAATGTGGAGTTCAAGACTGCTGCCATCAGCAATGCCCACAAAGGCACAACCAGCCCTCCAAAGGGGTCGCACAATCACTTTGGTCTTCATTCCCCAAGTATACAAGGAACTGAGCAACTTCCGTGACTTCACATACTTTCCTACTTCTTCCACTTTGTCTCCTGTGACCAAACCCTCAGTCCATACTGCTACTGGGTACTTGCTTTATTAATTAGTAGAAGCTACACACATATAAGGTAACAATGCTTTGTCTATTAAATATGTTATAAAAATTTTCCCTATCAAGTGAAGCTTTGCTTCTGGTCTTTATTATACAAAAATATTGAGACTTTATCTGGACAAGTCAAACCTCTCATCTTTCTCTTTGTCGCTTCTGGATCTGTGTCTGGTACTAGAAGGCCTTCCTTATTTGAGATTAGAAAAACAGTTTCTAACATTTTCTTCCACAGTTCGGTATTTTATGTTGACACTTTAAAGCTTCTGTAATTTACTTTTTTAAATAACAACTTTACTGAAATATAACTTACCTACTCTAAAATTCATGCTTTTAAAGAGTACAATTCAGGGGCACCTGTGTGGTTCAGTCAGTTAAGTGTCCGACTTTTTTTTTTTTTTTTAAGATTTTATTTATTTGACAGAGAGAGACACGGCGAGAGAGGGAACACAAGCAGGGGGAGAGGGAGAGGGGGAAGCAGACTTCCCGCCGAGCAGGGAGCCCGATGCGGGGCTCCATCCTGGGACTCCAGGATCATGACCTGAGCCGAAGGCAGATGCTCAACGACTGAGCCACCCAGGTGCCCCTAAGTGTCCAACTCTTCATTTCAGCTCAAGACATGATCTCACGGTTGTGGAATCGAGCCCTGGGTCAGGCTCCATGCTCGGCACAGAGTCTGCTTGAGATTCTCTCTCTCCCACACCCCTCCCTCCACTCACTCTCTCTTTCAAATAAAATCTTTAAAAAAAAAAAAAAAAAAAGGAAGTGTACAATTCAGTGTTTTAGTATATTCCGAGTAGTGCAACCATCACCATTAGCCAATTCCAGAATAGAATTTACATTTCCTATGTGACATGATGCGACAGTTCCCCTCTATTTTTCCCCCAAAAGATCAATTGTCCCAATAACATTTACTGAAAAGTTCATGATCCCTTGACCACAAACTAAAAACCCATCCTTAAAAAATAAACAAAAATTAAAACCATCCTTAGAGTAAACTGTATGTTCACATACAAATAGGTTTGTTATGGATTTCCTGTTCCACTCACTCAATGCTTTCCCATTCCTGCACAAATCCCCATTTAATCACTCTCCAGTAGTTCTAACTGCTGTTTTTTCTCCCTGTGCTTGCTGCACACAATTCCCACATCAGCTATTCTATAGAAAGTCCTCTGAGGGTCTTGATGAGAACTATTCTGGACTTATAGGCAAAGTGGGGAGGATGAAACAATGATCTTCTCATTCAGACAAGTAACCGGCCTTCCCTCAGACAAGGAGTCTTCCCTCAGGCAAACAAGAGGTCTTCCCTCAGACAAAGAGCAGGTCTTCCCTCAAACAAGGTGTCTTCCCTCAGACAAACAAGGGGTCTTCCCTCAGACAAAGAGCAGATCTTCCCTCAGGTACACAAGGGGTCTTCACTCAAGCAAACAAGAGGTCTTCCCTCAGACAAACAAGGGATCCTCCCTCAGACAAACAGCAGGTTTTCCCTCAGACATACAAGGGGTCTTCCTTCAGACAAAGAACGGATCTCCCCTCAAACAAGGAGTCTTCACTCAAACAACGGGTCTTCCCTCAGACAAACAGCGCGTCCTCCCTAGCTAAACAACAGGTTTTCCCTCAGACAAACAAGGGGTCTTTTCTCAGACAAACAGCAGGTCTTCCCTCAAACATACAAGGGGTCTTCCCTCAAAGAACAGGTCTTCCCTCAGATAAACAAGGGGTCTTCATTTAGGCAAATAAGAGGTCTTCCCTCAGACAAACAATGGCTTTTTTCTCAGACAAGTAATAGGTCTTAATGTGAATCTATGTCTCCTTTACAACCTCCTTCAGGAAAGTTTCAGTTTTCTCTTCTAGGGAATTGACATTTCCTATTAAATTTATTGCTAAGTACCCTCGTGGTATTAAAGACTTACAGCTAAGTTTTAGGTGTGATACTGTGATTTTTGCTTTTAGAGTCCTTTTCTTTTAAAGATCCATATGGAAATATCTGCTTCAAGACAACCCACGTATGGGGCGCCTGGGGGGCTCAGTTCATTAAGCGACTGCCTTTGGCTCAGGTCATGACCCCGGGGTCCTGGGATGGAGTCTTGCATCGGGCTCCCCCTGCCTGCTTCTCCCTCTGCCTCTGCCTGCCACCACCTGCTTGTGCTCTCTCTCTCTGTGTCAAATAAATAAAATAAACAAATTAAATAAATAAATAAACAAATAAATAAATAAAATCTTAAAAAAAAAAAGACAATCCATGTGTGGATAAGCAAGACTGGCCAAGCGTTAACAATTGTTCACTATTATCTATATGTCTGCATAGCTTGACATTTTCTATTAGAAAAGTTAAAAAATAGCCCTAGACATTATTGCTATTATCGATACTGTTGTCGTTACATTTTCTAACTGGCTATTGCAGCTACACAAGAAAAGGAACGGTTTTATGTCTTGATCACATTTAAGTTCAGCTCACTAGCTATAATAGTTCCTCAGCTGATTTTCTTGAATTTTTTAAGACAGATGATTATATTCTTGGCAAACTCTTCTCCCTTGTCCTTTTAAATATTAATGTTTCCTTCTGGTTCTCATTTTACAGCATCACAGCAAGAATAATCAACACTGCAGCGCTCATGGTAGGGGAGAAAGGAGCAATCCCTCCCTCTTTTTATTATTGACATTAGAAACGTTTTAAAATGTTCACCACTAAGTAACTTTTTTTGAGGGGGGGTAGGATTCTGATATCTTTAGGTTTATTTAATATAAGCTATCTTTAAATACCATTGGGTAATTTGTATTTTAAAAAGATTGAGCCTGGGTAGATCAGTTGGTTAAGCATCTGCCTTCGGCTCAGGTCAGGACCCCAGGGTCCGGGGATCGAGCCCTGTGTGGGGTCCCTGCTCAGCGGGGAGCCTGCTTCTCCCTCTCCCTCTGCCCCCCAGCTTGTGCTCTATCTCAAATAAATAAAATCTTAAAAAAAAAAAAGGCATCCAAATGGCAAATAAACATGTAAAAAAGTACCCAAGCTTCTTGGAAATCAGGGAAATGTGAATCAGAACTATAATGCGACACCACTACACTCACTGGCTGGGCAATACCAAGTGTATCAAGCTAGTGCGACAGAAGGACACTCACGCACGCACAGCTGAGAGCGGGAGAGCTGCATGGCTATGCCTACCACTGGTCACATGACATGGCAATCCCAATGTGGGTGTGCCCCCCACGGACAAAAAGGAATGCTCGCAGCAATGTCATCTGTAAAGGCCCCAACTGGGAACAGCCCAAATGTCCATCAACAGTGGAATGGATACATAAATTTGAACAGTCACCCAAAGAAATACTGTACCGTAGTGGCCCTTGAACATTCTGGTCTCAGAAACCCTTCGTTCTATTAGAAATTACTGGGAATGACAAAGCACTCTTGTTGATGTGTGTTACGTCTACTAACGTTTACTACCGTACAAATTTAAACTGAGAAATGTTTAAACCACAATGTAACTCCAATGAGTGAGAGGTAAAACAGTAAATAGTGTCTTAGCATTATGACAATGACAGTTTTGACCCCACGGACCCTTTGAATGGGTCCCCTCTGAAAGAGACCCCTCAGACCACTTTATAATCCACTGTGCATAACAGCGAAAATGAATGAATAATATAAACTTCACAAACGCAATACTGAGTAAAACAAGTCACACTCTGAAAAAGGAAAACATATGCATGATCCCGTTTACATGAAACACAGAAACCAAGAAGACAATTCTGCGGGGACCGGAAGGGCCCACAGGGGAGGCGGGGACAACTCAGGCCTGTGAGCTGGGTGGCGGCACACAGGTGCAGTCACTCTCTGATCAGTGAACTGTTCCTTGTCACGGCTGAAATCATAAAGTCATCCCCCAAATCCAAAAAACATACAGCTGAACTTTATAAAATGCTAGTTTTTCTCATTTAATCTGTTAATGTGGTAAGTCTTATCGACAGGTTTCCTGTAATAAACCAGCGTCTTCCCGGGAAGCCCTACCTTCTCCACAGTCGCTATCATGCAGATACAGCTCTGTCTAACCAATACTGTTCCAGGACTGAAAGCGAGTTTGGCCTCAGAAGGAGCTAGTGTCCATCCCCATCTTTCTCTATTCTCTGAAGCAGTTCACATAATAAACCCATTACTGTTTATTTCTATTGCTGATTTATTTAGATTTGTTCCTGTTATCTTATTTCGTTTTCCATTTGGCCACACTGTCCTTGTGATTCTACTTTTACTGGTTTCTTGATTCTTTTTGTTGGCTTGCTATCCATTTAATTCTTTCCTTTATACCAATGTATAGAGTTACTCAGTATTACTCAGCATCCAGATTCTCTCTGGAAGAGGAGAACCCAGAAACCGAGTCAGCTCTATATGCCATATGGTGTTCGATAAAGGTGACGTTTTAAATCTTCAGGGGAAAGAAACGTCAGTCAATAAAGGGTGCTCACATAATGTGGCTATAACCATTTTGAGGGAAGCCATGGGACCCTGACCTCACATTTTGCCTAAAAAGCTTTACTGAGATAGAATTCATACACCATAAAATACACCCATTTTGAGTATATCTACCTCATATTTTATCCCAAAACAAATGTACATGAATCAAGTACTTATACATAAAAAATGAAACCAATGAAGTATAAGAAGACAGCTTACACAAATTTATTAAAAGTCACCAGTGAAAAAGAATGTTTATCTTATTTAGAACCCAGAAATCATAAATAGACTATTACCCGTGGCTTCTGACACAAGACAAGACCCCCCCAAAACTCTGAGAGCTGGAAGGGAAGTCTGTACCTACAGAGCACAGCACTTTGACTCAAAATGTAGAAAGTTAATCCACGGAATTATACATTTCAAACAGGTCACTATTTCAATGAAATCACCTGGAACTTCTCTGCCTACCATTAGTTTTAGAAGACCTCATCAGATACAAAAGCCCATCTTATATAAAGATGGTCCAAAATTCTCTCAAAAAAGTATGATACAAAAAACAGTCCAATCACACCCATCTCCAACCAACCACCTGATTCTCAACTCCTCCTCCTCCTCCTCATCTACTTCATCCCCCTCCGAACTAAGAGTGTAAACACACACCCAGTTGTCAGCATCTACTCAGGAACTGTTCTACTTGGGTCTGCCCCTGGAACCCCTGAAGACCCTGCCCAGTGCTGAGCCCCCAGGGCCACCCGCAGACAGTGACTTGTGATTGAGCCAGCCCCTGCCCCCTCCCAGGGCACCTCCTCGGGTAGACTGAGTGAGCCGTGTGATGAGGACACCTGGCACGCCGAGACACAGCTGGTGTGAGCAGACTGCACACGACCGCTCTGCAGGTCCAGCCAGCAGCCCTGGAAGCCCACTCCAACCAGGAGGAGGAGTCCTTCCCAGCGTCACTGCCTCACGTGCAGGACTGCACCTGTGGCGCGCCTAGGACCGCACAAGGTCAGTCACGCCGAGGCCAGCGACAAGCAGCTGCCCCTGGCACACAGGCAGCCCTCAGTGTGCTCCTGTCTGTCTAGAACCTAAACAAGCTCCAGATGTTACTTCAAAGAGCGCTGTACAAGACGGCAAACACTCCTCTGATGAAAATAACATCTAAAACTTCAAGATAAACAGAATGCAAACACCCAAGTCAGAAGGAAAACAGGGAAGTGACTGCGGCAGAGAAGGGCCAGACCGCCCCTCACAGGACCAATGACCCATCATCTGTAGTCCCTCCCCGAGGGGGTGAAAAAGGCCTACCTTCTGGGTGCGGTCGGTTTCTGACACACTGCCCCCCTTAGAGGTCCTGCTGTCCTCTGTGGGAAATGCAGCAGCCTGCTCGGCCCCCTGGTCCTCATCCTCATCAAGCTCCTCCGACTCGTCCTCCTCTGAGTCCAGCTCCAAGCTTTCCCCATTCACGTGAAGGGTGCTGGCGCCCAGGTCCTTGTCGCCCTGGAACACGGGAAAGAGCACACTGTCACGAAGAACCCCAGCATCAGGAGCAACCTGCCAACTCCTGCCAGGGCGTGGCCTGCAAGGTGGGATGCAGCGACTCTGCCACTGGGGGAAGAGCCAGGAAAGGGTGAGGGATGAGGGGTCAGGGAGCACTGGGAAAGAGGCTGCGCCCCAGAACGAGGCACCTCAGAGCCTGGGTTCCTTCAAAAGGGACCGAGGTCATCAAATTACGGACAACCTCACGTGGTGCTCTTGTGGCCAGAGAGGTCCTGACACAAACGTGGATTTCCAAGCACACGTGCAAACAACGCAGGCACGCCTTACCTTGGAACCCACAGTGGAATGAGTTATACTCTTAAACATCTCAATCACCGTCCTCTGTTTTAATACTTTGGTCTTTTTCTTAGGAACCAGGCTATAGGTTCCCATTCTTCGTTTTTTCTTCCGAGATACTGCAGCTGCTAAAACAAAAGGCAAGCAAGCTAAAAAAAAAAAAAGTCAAAAGGGGACAAAAAAGGAAAAGAAATACCATTCAAATGTTTTTTAAAGGTAGGTGATAATTCACAAAATCTGATTACCAAAATCATCAGCATGCCACAACAGTGACAGGCATTTCTCACTTGTCCTAAGTTGCACAGAGAAAACTGACAGTACCTTACAGATCATCTGCTTTACTCAAAATAAAACATTAAGCTGTGTGGACGGCCAACATGATCACCCTGCTATAAGCAGGAGAAGTGCAAGGGAGAACTCACCGATCATCAGAAGCAGGGCCCTGGAGCACCTCCCACACCCAGTCCCCTGCCTCGGGACGGTCCCGTCCCCAAGAACAGTGTGGCTGCAAGAGTGAGGCTGAGGAGGAACAGTGGACTCACTGCCAGTCACTGGGGATAGGCCTCATCTGTCTGCCTGACAGACTTCTCACCCACGACAAGGAGTAAATTGCACAGTCTCCAGATGTGTCCACCTCTAAAGTAAGTGTAGCCACGCAACACTGGCCAGTCTGTCCTCTCCTGGACCCTTTCCCCAGCACCTTCCACCTTGCCCAGCAGTTCACCAACTGAGGGGAAAGAAATCCTTGAAGCAAACTATGCAGGTACAAAAGGTCGAGGAAGGCACAGGACAGGAAAAAGCAAATAGCTGGGGGTCTGGGGTTTCCAGACAAGCTGGGGCTCCTGGGGACTCAGGGCTCTCCACCCTGTTCTAGATAAAGCAGCTCCAGGTTGACTGGCTTTATAGAATGAGGCTCTCTATAATATTTTATTTTTTAAAAAGTTCCAGGGTTTTAAAAAATCTGAAAACCACTTAACAGAGGCACTGTACTAAAGGACTGGAGAACCTATGCTCCATTCTGTTCTCACTCTAAGAAGTGGAAGAAAAGAGCGCTGGAAGAGCATGCATGAGCGTGAACTACACCGTGACAAGGGCCACAGAGACAGCCCCGTGAGCACGGGGTACCGAGGACACCAGGTGTGCCTCAACCCCAGGCTGAGGGCCACACAGGACATCCAGGACAATCACACACGCAGCCCTGCACTGTGTTCACTGGGGTGGCTCTGGGCACATAAATGGTCACGAGGAAACGCAGCTCTGTCCATCTCATGCTAGAACGGGGTGACTGGGTGCCACGCAGCGGTGTGCCCAGGCTGGGATGAGCGTCCCGTACAGTCACAGGACGGAGAGTAGGACGCGCTTTGCAGCCCCTCAGTGAGTCTGTGTAGCCTTCCTGTTTGTGTTGCGGCAGGATGGGAAGCTAACAGAACCTCTGGGGCCATGACCACAGTAATTTAAAATACTAACAGAGATGACCTGAAATCTAAACTCAAACAAGGTGGCTCCAACACTCCCTCCACCCCCCAAGTGAAGACAGCAGGGCAGGGCAGGGGAAGGAGTGAGGTTTGAAGAAAGCAGACCAAGGTGGTCTAGAACCTGGACACAGTCACGGAGGGCTGTGTCCACACAAGCCCTGTCCATCCCAAGACACCTGACCAGCAGGTAGGCTTTCTCTATTTCCCACAACTCTGAAAGGCGCACCAGCGATTCTGTAATAAGGCAAAGCGGCTGTGATAACGCTTCCCTAGGAAAAAGGAGACACTTGCAGGCACGGAAGTTGTGATTTCTGGTACCCTTCCCGGGAGGTGACAACACCAGGAGTGGCTTGACCTGCATGAAGACGTCACAGAAAGGGCCTTTCTGCACTGGGGAGAGTCACCTCATCTCTGTAGGAACTGTGTCTATCTTAGAGGCTCCAGAGGGAGGCTCCTCGCTTGAGATACGCCTACCCCAGCATCCTCCCTGTGGGGCCACTCATGCAGCCCCACCTCCTGCAAAGGCCCCAACAAGGGATCAAATGTTCACCCATCCCCTCAACTGACCGTGAACAGAAGCAAGCTCAAAAGATCGAGAAACACCCAGGGAAAGTGGCTGGTAACAGAACCAAACCACCCTTCTCCACAACCTTAACTCAAAGGTCTCCACAATACACTGTGTGTTTCCAACAGCACTTAATTTATAAACAGAGGGAAGTTCTCAAATCTAGAGTCTTCTACCCTATTAGAACAAGGGGGTAAGACTTAATGAAAACAATCTTCATTTTGAGTTTGACAAGCGTAGGAAGCAATGCAGGGATTAGTCAAGTTTCTAGAACAGAGGTCCGACATTCCTCGGCAGGTCTACAGGTGAGCACAGAAGGGCCAGGACTCCAACTGCTGCTCATCTAGAGCACACACGCACTTAGTCAACACGCTTCTAGTTCGGCAAGGTGCGGGTTTGTAACACGCCATCAGAGCAAAGACAGTTGTCGGGTCCCCCTGTTACCTGTCTGTGACTTTGTGGTGGCCACGTAGCACTGGTTTTGAGGTAGTGACTGATGGAGGGGTGGGAAGGGGGGTAAAAGCTGCTGTCGTCCAAAATCAGAAAGATTTTTGTTGATCTCCTCTTTTGGCTCCTCATGATCGCGAGCTTCTCGAACTTCTCTGGGATCCTTACTGGCTGCATGCTTCAAAACAAAGACAATTAATAACTGTAATTACACACAAGCAGATGGTCACTGAAACGACATGCCCCCAAAATGCAGCTCTTTTCCTCAAAAACTTGCCGTGACCAAGAGAGGAGATAAAAGAGAGAAGACAAAGTATAAAGCCTGCCATCATCACAGAGCCCCTGGCACTGACGCGCATGTACCCGGCCACCCCTTGGAGGGTACGGGCCAGCGTCTACAAGCCAAAGGCGGTGTTGACGGGGACAGGGAGCAAAAGGAAGCGGCAGCAGCAGTGACCAAATGCGGCACATGAACCCTGAAATAATGTCTACCTGGCCTGCGAACCGCTGACGTAGCTAAATGTATTACTAAGTAAGGTGCTTTCACAGTCTATCACTTTCACAGCTGCACTGTGCAACAGCCCCCCACAAGAGATTACATTTTTAAAGTTACCTTTTGTTCATAGTTTTACCACTCTCCTAAATCCGTCTTCAGTCTCAGCCTTCCAGGACCCCGGCAGCCTGTACTACTGCCATTAAAACCCTCATCCCTCTTAGCGGTGCTGCCTTCATTCTGGACTGCCTAGACACAACTAACCCTCTCCCCTCCATTGGCTTCCCTAAAATCACCTACAGCCCTGAGATAGGTGGATCTCATATCAAAGTCCATTTAACCAAGTTTTATCATACGCACAGTAGGGGCAATCAACAGTGAAGAAATAGGCATCCTTCAATAAATGGTGCTGGGAAAGGGGTATCTCCACATGCAAAAGAATGGAGTTGGACCCTTACCTTACGCTGCGTACAAATACTAACTCAGAATAGATCAAAGATCTAAAACTATAAAACTCTAAGAAGGAGGAGGAAAGCTTCATGACATTGAATTTGGCGATGATTTCTGGATAGGACACCAAAAGCACAGGCAACAAGAACAAAAAACTGATAAATCAGACTTTATCAAAATTAAAAATTTCTGTTCATCAAAGGACACAATCAATAGAATGAAAAGGCAACCTACAGATTGGGAGAAAATATTTGCAAATCGCATATCTGATAAGGAATTCATATCCAGAATATATAAAGAACTCCTACAACTCAACAACAAAACAAACAACCTGATTAAAAAATGGGCAAAGCATCTGATCACACATTTCTCCAAAGAAGACATATACTACACACATGAAGAGATGCTCAACATCACTGATCATCAGGAAAATACAAATCAAAACCATAATGAGGTATCACCTCACACCATTAGGATAGCGACTATTAAAAACAAAAGAAGAGGGCGCCTGGGTGGCTCAGCTGGTTAAGCGATTGCCTTCGGCTCAGGTCATAGTCCCGGGATCAAATCCCGCATTGGGATCCCCGCTCAGCGGGAAGCCTGCTTCTCCCTCTCCTGCTCCCCCCTCTTGTGCGTGCTCTCTCTCATTCTCTCTCTCAAATAAATATTAAAAAAAAAAAAAAAAAAAGAATACAACCCCAGAAAACTGTGAATTATACCCAATTAAAAACAAAATGTTGAAAAGGATATGGAGAAATTGGAACCATTGTTGGTGGGAATGTAAAATGGTGCAGCCGCTGTGGAAAACAGTTCGGCAGTTTCTCAAAAAGCTAAACATAGAATTACCATGTGATCCAGCAATTCCACTTCTGGATATATACCTAAAAGAACTGAAAGCAGATCTTGAAGAGGTATTTGCACACCCGTGTTCACGGCAGCGCTCCTCACAATAGCCAAGGGGTGGAAGCAGCCCAAGCATCTACTGACAGGTGAATGGATAAACAAGACATGGTCCGTCCACACCATGGAACATTACTCAGCCTTAAAAAGAAAGGAATCGCGACACCTGCTACAACGTGGATGAAGCTGGAGGACGTGGTACTGAGTGAGATCAGCCCGGCACAGAAAGACCAATTCTGTATGAGTGGAAACTCTCAGGAGGCCGGAGGAGTCGGACCCACAGACTCTGGGATGGGGGCTGGGAACACGGTTTGATGGAACAGAGTCTAGCCTGGGAAGACGAACGAGTTCTGGGGACAGGTAGAGAGGAGGGCCGCACAACAGTGTAAAGGCCCTTGATATCCCTGCCCTTAAAAGCAAGCCTACCTGGGAGGGTGGCCTGGATTCCAGCTCTTGGGGCGATAGCCTGGGGGACTTACTCACACTCAGCTCAGTGACCCTGTCTGTCGCTTGGTAGGGAATGTGGCCCAGTCCTGGAGTGCCCTTCCTTCTTCGCCCAACACCACCGTCTTCCCCACCACCTTCATAATTAACCTGCCCTAGGCACATAGAGCACAGTTCACATGTAACTTGTCAACTCTGTAAAATTCTTCAGTCTCTCTCAAACATACCAGGTTGTCCCTAAAGAAGTCACTGCTGGAGCAAAGGAGTCAGGTAATGTTCCTTTCTGTCTCCTGCAAACTACCCCCATTGACTGTGTGGCCACAATGACTCTCAGCCTCCACCAGCTCTTCTTACAAGAAATGCAACAGATGATTTTAAAGTATACATAAATGAGGGGCAAAAATTAAACCTGAGGAGGAAAGAGTCATGTGAGGATAATTCTCACTTAGACACAAAATCTTTAAGAGATTATTTCTGAAAATCTGAAAAAAAAAAAAAAAATCAAGAGCTGCTGAACTTGGGTGAAGATTCTAGACTCTGTCAGGGCTCTACTCTCTGACAACAGCAAAGAAGATGAAAGACACATCTCCTTCCCATGGAGACAGCAGGCCAGCGCCTGACTTCATGGAGGGGCGCCCACTGCTGTGACGGAGCCCTGAGCACCCAGCCAGCCCCAGCCGCCCACACAGAGGGAGGGCCTGTGGCACAGCTGCAGAGAGCGGGGCCACAGTACTGCTCTGGCCCCGGTGCCGGAGGTCTACAGGCTCTGGCCTTGCTGGCCCTACCCACCACCCCACCCCACCCCACCCTGCCAGTGTTCTGTGCATCGGCTGTCCCCTTCTGCCAGGCGGCCAGTCCCTGAGCCACCAGCCAGACCCATGTCGGCTCAGTGTGAACACTCTTAGCCCAGCCTACTTCTCCTTCCAGATACTTAATTCCAGTGGCAACGAACAAGGACTTGTACAATTTCGGCATTCAAAACTACCTCTCTAACCAGGCTGAGAGCTCCAAGAACAAGGCCACATCTTTTGTCCAGAACCTAGAGAATACCAGTGGCAGCGGTTATGCGTGAAAGCGGATTGGGAGAATGGTAACAGGGATGAAAACAGAGAAGGCTGGGGCGCCTGGGTGGCTCAGTCATTAAGCATCTGCCTTCAGCTCGGGTCATGATCCCAGGGTCCTGGGATCGAGCCCCACATCGGGCTCCCTGCTCCGCGGGAAGCCTGCTTCTCCCTCTCCCACTCCCCCTGCTTGTGTTCCCTCTCTCGCTGTCTCTCTCTGTGTCAAATAAATAAATAAAATCTTTAAAAAAAGAAAAGGGAGAAGGCCACCATGCTGAGGCCCAAAGGAGTTTGCACAATTCAACTAGGGAGACAGTCTGCTACACAGGACACAGTAACAAACATTTCAATGCAAGGGAAAAAGGTTCCCTTCCAGAAGCTTCTGCTTTCTCTGCCCAAACAGTGAATGAGTTGCACCCTGCGCTGGTGCTTTCTGACAGGACCAACACTGGGTGAGAAGGAGCCTCCACACTGCCAAGGGACATCAGCCATGCAGCAAGAACATGCCTTCATTTTTAAACTCTTACAAACAAAATGGTTTTATTATCACAAGCCTGCAACACTCATCACTGGAATGACTGATTTTAAAACACAATTTTCAATAAAACAAGGTCTCCCAAGAAAACCAAACGAGACTGAACTGGGTTTGGGGAGCAGGGAACTCCAAGGGCAGGAGAGGCCAGGTCTGGAGCCAGGGGGCTCCATATCAGAGGGGCCCTTGGGAACACCACTGCCTTGATTTGTCACTACATCACTGTGCCCTCCGTCCTCCTATGGGGCCCCAGGGGCAGAGGAAGTTCCCAGGTTTGTGACAGCAGGGGTGGTCTTCAGGAAATCCACTTCTGAAGTCTCAGCACCCTCCTGTCCTCTGTCCCTACAGCTGACTCAAATGATATGTGTGACAATCAACTGCACATCATTAACAATTATAATAACTCAGCACACAGCTAACACTTAGATAAGCCTATACGGTCAGAGAAATTTCTTTAAGTTAAATTTCAAATTGCCTTTTTTTCCTCAGAGGAATATGACAGAGTGACAATAAAAGATCCCCGAGAATAAACATGTATTAGAATAAAATCCTGGAAATGAGAACAGAATAAAAGTATAATTTCAAGGAGACAGATAAATAATGTAAAGTTTCTGACTTCCATTTTAAAATTGATAATGGTAACCCAAAAAATGGCAGGCAAAAATAATGAATGTTATTCTAAACCTGATGTCTAATACAAAAACTAACTCAAAATAGACCATATATTTATAAAAATATAAAACTATAAAAATTAAAAAACTTCCTTAAAAATTACAGAAAAATCTTGGGACCCAGAGCTAGGTGGAGAGTTTATAGACATGATGCCAAAAGCACAAGCCATAAAAGAAAGAAACACTGATGACGTGGACTTGGTCAGAATGAGATACCTGTCCTCTAGGAAAAACCCTAATGGGAGGGTGAGGACAAGTCACAGACCGAGAAAAGTCTGCAAACGGGTCCACGGTGAAGGGCTCATACCCAGAACTCTGAAAGCTCACAAAACAATTAGTTGTGAAATGGGCAAGAGGTATGAAAGACATTTCATGAAAAAGGACATACAGATGGCAAATAAGCACACAAAAAGATGTTCAGCATCACTGGCCATTAGGAGTGTTCAAATTAAAACCATGATGAGGTGTCACAGCTAAAATAAAAACTAGCGGCGATGCCAAATGCCAGCAACGATGTGAGAAACCAAACTGCTCATATCCTGCTTCTGGGAATGTAAAATGTTGGGAATCTGGTTTGGCAGTTACTTATAAAGCTAAATATCCAATTAACATATGACCCGCAATTATATTCCTGGATATTTAACCCAGGGAAATGAAAATTTCTGTCTAAAGAAAAATCTGAGCAAAGACAAGGGGCGCCTGGGTGGCTCAGTCGTTGAGCGTCTGCCTTCGGCTCAGGTCATGGTCCCAGGGTCCTGGGATCGAGCCCCGCATCAGGCTCCCTGCTCAGTGGGGAGCCTGCTTCTCCCTCTCCCACTCCCCCTGCTTGTGTTCCCTCTCTAGCTGTCTCTCTCTTCAAATAAATAAATAAAATCTTAAAAAAAAAAAAAAAAGAAAAATCTGTACATAAATGTCCAGAGCAACTTTAATGTAACAGCCCCAAACTGCAAAACCCCCAAATGCCCTTGAACCTGTGAGCAGTTAAATTCTGGGACATACACACCACAGAAAAGCCCTCAGCATGAAAAGGAAAGGAGCCACTGACACAATGTGGTCGGTCCCACAGGAACAGAGTTGCTCTCAAAGGCCCCACCTTCTTACAGAACACCTGACGTGACCCGGCTGTGGAGATGGAGAACAGGGCTTGGGGACAGGGTGGGTGGGGATGGAGGGAGGCACTGGGAGCTGTTCGGTGCTGGGTGTTCACAGAAATCTACACTGTGCTCTAGCTGTGTAAAATGTTACCCTGGGGGAGACCGGGTGAAGGGTACATGGGGTCTCTCTGTACTATTTGTGCAGCTTCCTGTGAATTCCTAATTATTAAGAAGGTTTTTTCAAGTTGTGCAACATACACAAGAATACTGCAAACGGTAGAAACCAAGTTAGGGCCAGGCAGACCAGGAGGGGTGAGGCCCACACGGTGAGACACGAGAGTCGGGCTGCCGAGCCCTGGCTATCCTAGCACAGGGATCCCACGGCAGCTCCAGGGGCCCAGCACCATGGGGCGGTCAGCAGTGCAGCCCCACGGTGCACCCTTGGTCCCCACAATCACTGCCGGCAGCTACGGGAAATGCAGTGGAACTCACAGTCAGGCAATCAAAACCACGGAAAGAAAGATGAGCACACCTCTGGGGAGAAACATCAACACAAACTCTCACCTGAGGAAGCAGGAGTCATAGCAGAGACAATAAAAGAACTGTAACTAACGTCTTTTGAAGGGTAAGACAAAATGTAACTAAATAAACTAATTAGAGATACTGGAATCATCAATATATAGAATGAATAGCAAGAATGTAAAGCGCTAAAGAAGAAATCAAAGCATGTCAAGAGCTCCACAGAAAGAAAAACTGCACAAAGCATTTTCCTAGAACTGAGGAAAGACATACATCTCAGACTGACAGGGCCCATGGGCACAGGCCTGTTCGTGCAGCCCTGGAAGGTTGCAGAGAGGAAACCACACATGACCTACTAATGCCACAGTCAGACTAGCTTTAGTATGCTCACCAGGAATGCCAGGTACAAGTAATCCCAAGGGAACACACCTAACAGACCTAGAACTCATCCCCAGCCAGATCAACATAGAACTGGGAGGGAAAAACACGACTGTGGGGACGCTTGGGTGGCTCAGTGGGTTAAGTGCCTGCCTTCGGCTCAGGTCATGATCTCAGGGTCCTGGGATCGAGTCCCACTTTGGGCTCCCTGCTCAGCGGGGAGCCTGCTTCTCCCTCTGCCTGCCGCTCCCCCTGCTCGTGCGCTCTCTCTCTCTGACAAATACACAAATAAAATCTTTAAAAAAAAAAAAACAAAAACATGACTGTGGACATTCTGAGAAAACGCACCAGGCACAGGCACAGAATGCCCGCTGATGGCAAAAGCCGCCTCACCCAGCACGATGCTGGGTTCTCGCTGCCTGTTCCCTGCGCCCAGGAGCCTGGCATGAAAGCAGAGGCATGGGCATGTCTTCAGTGTGCCCTTGTCCCCTCCTTCTGTCACATCAAGAACCTAACCAACTTCATGGCTACTTATTTCCTGACAGAATCAGCGCTCAGTCTTCCCGAGCTGCAATGAAAGCCCCCAGGCCCAAAGCAGAAGAGGAGAGGTCTCTGTGCAAGCACGTGATGCATCTTGTCTTAGTGGGCAACAGGCACCTAGAAGCAGCACAAAGCCCAGAAGTGGGCTGAGAGGGGTCATCTGCTCATCGTTCACGCCCAAACTGTCAGCAGCCTCTCCTAACCTTCCCAGGCCCAGAGACAACCACCTGTTGGGTGACCACTGCCATTTACTGGCCTTTCTCCTTCACGCACGGAGTCCATCTGCCGTCACTGTGACAAAAGAGAACACAGACAGGAAGGAAACAACACGACAGACACGAGAGCAGCCCCATCCCGACAGGGATCTCATTACCAGGCCCAGGATGGATTTTGGCATGGTCTTCCGTGCCCTGTGAACCTTGACGTCGGCACCAGGGGCCGTGGGCTTCTTGTCCTCTGCGTCTTTACTTGCTTCCCCGAGCTTGGCCGGCGCTGTGGCTGGCGTCTGAGAAAAAGCACTGGGAGTCCTCCCTTTGCCAGAACCTCCGGGAAGGGTTTTCGCAGCATGACCAGGAAGTGAGGAAGCCAAAGTGCTGGTAATCCGCATGGGCTGCTCCTGCAGGGGTGGTTTATTCAAGAAGTACCCATTGCTCCCGATGACAGAAGTCTGTGTGAAGTCATCTGTGTTGATGTGGTTTTGCTTCCCCGTTTCACTGTCTCTTTCTGAAACCCCATTTTCAGCTATCCGAGCTAGTTTGTTGGTACCTTCCTGTGGGCTGACCACCGTGTTCTCCTGAGTGTGCTGTGCTGCAGTCACGTGACCACTAGCCTCGCTCTTTCCACAGGACCCATTGGCTTCGCTGTCTGCGGCCACAGGGGCCTCTCCGCCCTGCTTCTCTGCTGAGCCTCCATCGGCTGCCATAGAGAGCTCTGTGAACAGAGGAGACGGTATCAGAGGCTGTGGCCCTGCCCTGTCATGACATAACCCACACACAGTTACCATTCCTTGAGTGGTTTACATAAAACCATCCAAGGAAAAATCATCTCATTTCATGTAGAAAGATTTAAGTTCAAATAGATTATATACAAAATGATGTCTTAGGGGCGTCTGGCTGGCTCAGTCAGAAAAGCATGCAACTCTTGATCTCAGGGCTGTGAGTTCAAGCCCCATGTTGGGTGCAGAGCTTACTTAAAAATAATAATTAAAAAATCTAAAGAAAAGTAATAATGAAATGATGTCTTAGTCATTAACTTTGAAAATCAATTGGTTAAAGTTTGGAGAAGGCCAAACCCTGGACAGGGCAATCCGCCCAGAGCTTGGTGTGCGAGCTACCTGTCTCCATCCTGTGTGCGAGGTCCAGCCAGGGCCTGTAGTCCTACCTTGGGGGACACAGTCTAAAACCAGAAGCACAAGATAAAGACTCCCCATTTGTTGAGTACATTAATTTTTAAAAGATAGCAAGATCTCAAAACCCATTACACAGATTTGCACATCCACCAGGCACAAACACACCACCGTAAAATAAAACTGAGCATGTAAGTTTAAAGACAGAAAAGCAAGGCCTCAGAAGTACCCTCACAAGAACAAACGTAAAGAAAATGGGTAATAAACCAAGAAAAAGGGTTATATTTTCAGTACATCAGCCAGAAGGCCATTACAAATACCCGACTACAAGCCTATTCTCTATAAAACCTCGGTCTCTGAGGACAACTTGACAGACCTTTTCCAAAACCAGTCATAAATAAATGTATTTTATATCAGAAGATCTACAAATAATCTAACCTCACTGAGAGATTAAAGCAGAAAACCCATGATTACACCACTGGATGCAGAAAGAGCTTCAGTCAACTTCAAGACTCCACCCGTCCCAGTCCCTTTACTCTACTGGCTCCCACAGGAGACCCCATCATTATGATATTAACCATCTGTTCCTCTGCCCTAGAGTGTGAGATCTGCAAGGACAGAGTTTCGTCTGTTTGTCCACTATGTGCCCCGAGACAGAAACAGGGCCTGGGACATAGTATGAGTGCAGCAAATACTTTCTAAATGAACACAGTTATTAATTAAGGATTTTTAAAAAAACCCTCAGCAAGACAGAATAGGCAGGTCCTTACTTGGATGGAGTTGGCAAAGACCACACACCACGATCTGCAGGAAACATACGCTTATTCAGAAATAAGTGAATTTCAGGGCACCTGGACGGTTCAGTGGGTTAAAGTGTCTAACTCTTGGTTTTGGCTCAGGTCATGAACTCAGGGTCCTGGGATCACTCAGTGTGGAGTCTGCTTAAGTTTCTCTCTCTCCCTCAGCCCCTCCTCCTGCTCGCACGCAGATGCATGCACTCTCTCTCTCCCGCGCGCGCTCTCTCTCTCTCTCTCTCAAATAAATATATAAATAAAATCTTAAAAAAGAAAGAAAGAGAATTCAATGTGAGATCAGAAATGCCCCAAACATCTCACACAAAAACAGATGCACCGGCTGGCACAAGAGGGAACACAGAAATGAGAGGCGCTGGAGACAAAGGGAAGAACTCTGGCCTCTGCACCAAAACCATCATTTACTTTAAAAATGCAATCAATTAGCAATTAAAACATAAGAATACAGGGAGACTGCTGACTTCAAACTCAAGCTACAAAACTCAAGGGCATTTTCCTGCACTGGCATTAACTTGAAAATATGAGAGGGGAAAAAGTACTATTTGCAAAAGAGGGAAAACTATAAAGAATACAAATTTAGACAAGATTACTCAAGGCCTCTGTGGAGAAAAAGATTTTAAATGAAAACATGGTCTTAAACGGGATGACAAAAGTATGAAGTGTCAAGCTGCCTCTAATTTAATCCGTAAGTTCAGTGATACCCAATCAAAATTCCATCAGTATATGAGAAACTCCACCACTTTGTTCTAAAACGTAGAGGGACAGATTTTCCCAAACAGCAAAGTAAATCATGGAAAAGAAGAATAAAGGCACAGGAAGACAGAATCCCTGAATCAGAGAAGGATGCAACAGGCCTCCCCACAGCACCACCACAAGGGGGCTGGGGTGTCCAGTAGGCACAGCGGGGTCCAGGACAGCAGCCCAAGGCAGCAGGGCACGGACTGTTGGCTAGAAGGCAGATTTCCCAGGCCACGCCTGGACCTACTGGTTCTGAATCTCTGAAGCTGGGTTCCACACATCTGGGCCTCACCGAGACCTCTGGAGGCTAATCCACACATCTGAGTCTGGGAAATACTTGTCCTAGGTAGTCTGAAAAACTCAAAAGTAAACAAGGGAAAATGTAGAAAACAGATCTGTGGCCTAGAAACAGGGAAATTTTGTTACACATCAAAAGCATAAGTTATAACAGAAACAAGGAAAGATAAATGTGATTACATAGTGTGATGTAACAAGATACAGGTATCTGGTCTCTGCCCGTGGCTCCTGACAGCTCCTGAGGTGACTCTGGATGGGGCTGGTCACCAGAAAAGACGAAGCCACAGTCAGAAGCTTGGCACTTTCAGCCCTACCCCCAGCCTCCAGAGAGGGGAGAGGGGCTGCAGACTGAATTAATAATCCATCACGCCTACGTGATGACGCCGCCACAGAAATCCCTAAACTACGGGGTTCAGAGAGCTTCCAGGTGGGTGAACACACCCACGTGGGGAGGATGGTGCACCCAGAGAGGGCACAGAAGCTCCGTGACCTTCCCCCCCATACCCGGCCCTATGCATCACTTCCACTGGGCTCTTCCTGACTCATGCCCTTTATAACAAACCAGTGACAGCGCATACATGTTTCCCAGAGTTCTGCGAACTCGAGGAAGGGGTTGTGGGAACCTCCAATTCATAGCCAGTTCCTTGTGCGGCAAGTTGTGTGCACCCTGGGGACCCTCTATTTGGGGCTGGCGTCTGAAGTGGGGGGAGTCTGGTGGGACCGAGCCCCTAACCTGTGGGGTCAGAACTGAGTTGACTTGCAGGCTGCCCAGCAGGTGTCGCAGAGAGCCGGAGGCATGCCGGACGTGGGAAAGCCCACCACGTGGGGTCAGCTTGCTGTGAGAGGCTGGGTAAAGAAGGGAACGGCACTCTTCCTCTCAGAGGCCCGAACGGTGGCTGTCTACCATAGCTACTGATACCCATTATTCTGAAGGTTCTGGCCAGAGCAATCAAGCAAGCAAGAAAAAGTAACAAAGGGCATTCAGGTCAGAAAGCAGCAGCAAAATTTATTTGTAACTGATGTTGATCCTCAGTAGAAAATCCAAAGTAATCTACAAACTACGGGAACCAATGACTGAGTTTTGAAAGATTGATTATAGAAATGAACCTATAAAAATTAACTCAAAATGGAGAAAAAACATAAATGTAAAATGTGAAACTATGAAACTTCGAGGAAAAAAAAAAAAACTAAAAATTCTTCAAGATCTAGGGCTAGGCAAGGCATATTATCCTTGACACCAAAGCACAATCCCTAAAAGGAAAAGTGATAAATTGGACTTCATCAAGATTAAAAACTCCTCAAAACTTAAACAGCAAATCTAACCAGCACAGAGATCCCACATGACACCCACTGATGGGTGTAATTAAAAACTCGGGGGCACCTGGGTGGCTCAGTTGGTTAAGCGACTGCCTTCGGCTCAAGTCATGATCCTGGAGTCCCGGGATCGAGTCCCGCGTCGGGCTCCAGTCCCGAGTCGGGCTCCCTGCTCAGCGGGGAGTCTGCTTCTCCCTCTGACCCTCCTCCCTCTCACGCTCTCTATCATTCTCTCTCTCTCTCTCTCTCTCAATAAATACCTTTAAAAAAATAAAAAATAAAAAATAAAAAACTTGGACGAGGACAGGATGTCACTGCCATACACAATGGCTGTGATGTCAAATGGTGCCATGGCTTCGGAAAACAGTTTGGCAGTTTCTTACAAGACTAAACATACAGGGCGCCTGGGGCGCTCAGTCGGTTGAGCGTCTGCCTTCGGCTCAGGTCATGATCTTGGGGGGTCCTGGGATCGAGTCCCACATCGGGCTCCCAGTTCAGTGGGGAGTCTGCTTCTCCCTCTGCCTCTGCCCCTCCCCCGGCTCGTGCACGTAAGCACACGCTCTCTCTCTCAAATAAATCTTAAAAAAAAATAGAAACTTCTGTGTTTCAAAGGACGCTGTCAAATAAGTGAAAAGACAAGCCACAGAATGGGAGAAAATATTTGCAAGCCACATATCTGATAAGGAACTTGTATCTAGAATACATCAAGAACTCTGACAATTCAACAATAAAAATCAATAACCAATTTAAAAAACAGGCAAAGGATCCAAACTGACACGTCTCCAAAAAGATACAAAGGGCTAATATGCACATGAAAAGATGTTCAACATCACTAATCATCTGGAAAATGCATATCAAAACCACAATGGGACACCACTTTGTACCCACTAGGACAGCTATCATGAAAACGACAGGTAATACAACAAGTATTGGCAGGAAGTGGAGAAAATGGACCCCTCCCACACTGCTGGTGGGAGTGTAAAATGTGCAGTCTAACGGTTCCTCAAAAGGAGGAGTCAAGGGCGCCTGGGTGGCTCAGTTGGTTAAGCGACTGCCTTCGGCTCAGGTCATGATCCTGGAGTCCCGGGATCGAGTCCCGCATCGGGCTCCCTGCTCGGCAGGGAGTCTGCTTCTCCCTCTGACCCTCCCCCCTCTCATGTGCTTGCTCTCTCTCATTCTCTCTCTCTCAAATAAATAAATAAAATCTTTAAAAAAAAAAAAAAAAAAAGGAGGAGTCAAGGCCTTGGTTCAGGGCAGTGTATGAGAGAGGAAAATGGGCACCTGGCATTATTTATCCACAACTTCTATTAGAAAAGGCCCGGGGGGGGGGGGGGCGGGCAGGGAGGAGGCGGGGAAGGAAGAAGAGCTGGAGACCATGGGTGCCCATGGAAGAGAATACCTCAAGGAGTGGAGGGAAGCACAGCACCAGAAAGAAACCCTGAGGCAGGTCTTCTTCCCAAGAGCAAAGGTGTGGGTAGACCAGCGTGGGGGCAGCTCGGGGACGTGGCAAGTCCCACAGCTGGCCAGGGGGCATAGTACAAGGGAGCTGGCAGGCTGGATGAAGTACCCAGAGGCCGTGCAGTCCACCAGGAAAGTGCCTGGCTGGGTCAGACCTGAGCTGGGGTCCCTCCAGAGAGCAGGATTCTCAACAGGGAGAGAAGAGGGTTTAGAGATAGTCCTAGGAAGCCAAGCAGGCACTGCCCAGTCTCTAGACCCAGCCTGCTCCCAGGAGTCCCCAGGAGTCCCCAGAATTCTACTAGAATCGGAAGCATTTCTATTACAAACATGTGTTTATGCACCAAGTCATGCACTTACAAGGACAGCCCTGCCCTATGGCCTGGACCGCTGGAGTGCCCGGTTCCACCCTCACCCACAGTGGCCCCTGGATGTGTACATGGTGGTCACGGGAGAAGGTGGCTGTGTGGGTGTGAAAAGGTATCACAGCAGCTCCTGGACCACCTGGGAAGCAGACAGGGCTGCAGCAATGCATGCTGGGTGGCCCCACTACGGCTCGGGACAGGCACGGACGAGCAGCCACCAGCACCGGCTGCGAGGCGGCCCCCAGCAGGCCACCCTTCCCCCAGGCCGTGCAGGGCTGCATCCAGGGCACTCAGAGGCTGACACCCACAAGACACACAGGTCCGAGCTGGGACACTGCAGGCCGACCTGCAGGGCCTGGTGAGACGGGCCCAGCTCTCTGCCCGTCAGAGCACGGTCCTCACCTCTCCTGCTGACGTGCACGTGGGGGTCTCAGTGGCCACGGCCAGCGCTACCTGCACGCGAGCAGGGGCCTAGCTGCCAGTCTGACAGCCTGGGTGACCTGAACCCAGCAGTGCACCCTGTCTCAGCTCCCCCTCCTTAGGGGAGAGACAGAACCACACATCACTGGGCTGGCATGCAGCCAGAACACCCAAAGTGCTTGCAGCAGCGCCCACTATCAGTGAGGAGGGCAGTGCCATGATCTCGGGCAGGTTCCTCCTGCGCTAACCTTATGGGCAGCTGGTGGGATGACAGGATGGTATGTTGCTCATCTGCTCAGCTCCGGCGGCCACGCGGCAGTGCAGGGCTGCTCGCCCATCACCCCTGACAGACACAGCCAAGCGAAATCCAGTGTCTGCACCACTCCTGAGCCATCAGCCTCATGGTGTCCAGTCACGATGCGGCTCTCCAAAATGAACTTCTCAGCAGCCCCCACGTGGCTCGTGTGACACAGTGGGCCTCACCTGTCACGGTGTGCTCCACAGCCCTAACCAACAGAGTAGAGTGCCTCCCACTACAGCTCCTCACAGGGCTTGCCTCTCCGGCCTCCCTGCACCTCCTGGCAAGTCTGCTGTTTTCCCAGCCTCTGGTTTTACCTTGTCCAAAATGTCATAAAAATGGAGTCACAAAGCACATGGCCTATGGGTCCGGCCCCCTTCACTTAGCAAAACAGGCTCAGTGTCACCTGTGTTGCTGTGAGAATGAAGCTGTTCCTTCTCCTGGTTTGCTGAGAGCCGCCCACCGCATGCGCCACAGGTTGTGGTTTCAGCTTTGAGTGATAAGAACAAAGCTGCCATAAACATCCACGTGGCCCTTCTCACTCTGAGTTTTCTGGGTGCACTTAAGACAAGGATCTACCAGGCGTTTGCTTTTCACTTTTTGGTAAAGGTTCCCTTCTCTAGCAGATCTTACGTGTGTGCCATTGTGTCCATCTGGGAATGGGAGACGGGAAGCCATACAGCAACCCAGGTGAGAGCAAACAAGTCAGGAGCCGGGGACGGGTGAGGAGATGCCGGAGCGACAGGTCTTCTGGCCACTTCTCCTGCAGGAGCAAACTGCACCCTTACCTTCCCTCAGCAGCTCTGTTTTCACGCAGCAATCCTGCTTCGTCTCCCCCTTCGCCGGAACTGCCTGCTGAAGAAGAAACAGCCATCAGCCTCGATTCACCGGCAGGCAGACTAAGCAATTCTCCACCATGATTTCTCTAGATGGACGTTGTATCTGGATCCAGATAAAAACTCACTATCAGATGACTGGACAGCTAGGGGATATTCAAGCCGGCAGGTAACAGTCACCTCCAGGAGGAGGAATGCCATTCAGAAACCAGCCTGAGAAAACTTCTATCTTATCTGTATTTTTGGAGATAGTTTTTTAATAATAAGAATGTATTCATGCATTACTTACATAATTAGAAATCTCAAATGTTTTGGTTGTTATAGGAATGCTACAAATTATATCAAAGTGCATTCTGCTGCTGACAAGAATTCATCTACGTATTTCAAATGTCTAACAACCTACAAAAAATTGCAAAAAGGGATAAACCAAGAAAATTCAATAAAAACGTGAATCATTAAATATTTGCTCTACTACATGGAGGCATGAATTACGAAAGGTCTCCTGGATTGCTTTTTAAAGCTTCTTGCCTTTTGGAGGCTTAGAGTCTGGTTGGAGAAGTGAATGTAAACACACAAAACATTCCTGACTGGGTCCCTCCAGGGGCGGCGGCAGCCATCACCATGAGTCCATGGAGAAGGAAAAGGGGGGAGACGCAGATCCTCCAGGCTCCCCACTTAAGAGTTTCAGAATCTAAGGGCACAACTCCCATAACACCTGTCTAACATCTCAAATGCATTCTCCAAAAGACACCACAACACATTCTCAGAACATTCCTACAGAACCTACAGAATCATCTCCCTGCTGATTTCACTGAACGCCAAGTGTGGGGTCCAAGAGCAGTGGCAGTGCCCTACCCTGTCGCCCTGGACCACCAAGCCACCTCAAGGTCGCATAGCAGCCTCCGGTCCCATGAAGCCCCTCCTTCCTCAGTGCTTCCAGAATGCTCCCACCTGCAGCTCCTAAACGGACCTGACTTCATCTCCCCAGGTACACAGGACAAGAGAGGGCACAAGCATGGCCCAGCTCCTCCTGCGGCCCTCCCACCTTTCCCTAGAGCATCATGTGTGGCCCCACTGGTGGTTGTCAAAGTGAATCCCCTTTCAAAGGCGGACCCCCTTCTGTAATCCCTCTCTTAGCCACTCCTGCCACAGGAAGCCAGAATTCACAGTGCCAGGCACCAAGGAAAAATCCAGGGGCTCAGAGACTTCCTCCCAGAAGAGGGGGAATATTTCCTTGCAGGCATCAGACTTGGATGCGTCCCTCCTCAAACCCCAGGGTCTTCCCAGCTCACTAAGGAGAAACAAGTGTTCACTGTCGGCAGAAAGCCACAGAGCCCAGCCTCTGCTCCCCCTTCCACACTTTGACCCCAGCCTCCAGCCCCTGCACCCTGCGGCCTCTCAACAGGCCAATCACCTTATCAGACAGCCTCTCCTGGACCCTGCCTTGTTGCCCCCTTGGTGCCCCCAACCATCAGACACACCACCCAGCCTGTCTGTCCGCCCCACCAACATACGAACTCTGGGTTCCACAGGAGAGGCCTGTCCTGTTCTCTGACATAGCCCCAATGTGTCGGCAATGAGCGGCATGCAGAAGGAACCGATGAGCATGTGGTAACAATTACTGGGGCCTTTCTAAGAGGACCCAGTAAGAAAGGCCACTGGGTCCACTTCCATGTCTGTTTCCCGCACAGCTACACGCCTGGGTGGATTCTCTGCAACAGCCGAGATGCACAGCCAGGATCTGCTGCATGAATAAAGGAGGATGAGTGAGAGCAGAGCAGGGTACTGCCAGTGTGCACATCTAGAAGTCCAAAGGCCCAGAGGCTGAGCCCACGTGAGCTCAGCCCACGACCAGAGCGGAAAGAAGAAAACCCTCACAAATTCAGTGCACTGAGCCTATGTGTACTAGCAAGAAGGAACATGGTCTTCATCACCATTTCAAAAGGGCTAAAAACCTACAAAATCAACACCAACCAAGAGAGGGTTGAAGATGGAATACGAAGCCCAAACCAGTAACAAAATCCTGTACTGGCAACAGCAGAACCAAGCAGAACCTCTGCACAGACTTCAAGTCCTGCCACTCTCCAGCTCGGGGTGGAGGCTATGGAAATCCTGACAGTACAAGGTGGGTGGGTGGGTGGCCTGAGTCTAACAGCAGGATGAGGGTGGGGATACTGGCTTTAGATCTAGGAACATGGCAGGGAGGAAGGAAGCTGACACCAGCATGCACAGCTGAAGCTCTGGGCCCTGCAAGGGCCCAGAAGCAAGGACACCCCAGCAGCAACCAGCACACCATGCACAGACGTGGGTTCCTCTTTACCATTCCCCACCAAGAGAACTGAGGCTCCTGGAAGACGGGACCAGTTCCAGGGGGGGAGCGAGGAAAATTCAAGACTCTCAAGACTCCTAGAGCACCAGGTGCCGAATCGCACAGTCGTCCACCGTCGTATCTCCAGCCCTGAGATTTCCCCACCAGCTGAGTAGAAGCTTTTTGTCCATCTCCAGCTCCAGATGGCTACACCTGGGCTGGCACAAACACAGCCTGGGTGCTGGGCGGATGCAGATCTGAGGTCACCAAGGAACCACTACTGAGACAGCTTCACAGAGCTTCCCTACACAAGTTTCCATCTTTAATCAACTATCAACGTTTAAAAGTAAGAGAGTTTAGGGGCGCCTGGTGGCTCAGCTGGTTGAGCATCCGGCTCTTGGTTTCGGTTCAGGTCATGATCTCCGGGTCCAGAAACTGAGCCCTGGGGTCAGGAGATTGGGCTGGGCTGGCTCCGCGCTCAGCAGGGAGTCTGCTTCCCCTCCCCCCGCATGCATTCTCTCTCCGAAATAAATAAATCTTAAAAAAAAATTAAAAGTAGGAGAGTTTACAAAGAATCTGGGTTTACAGACTGTGGGGAAACGAGAAGCTGTGGCAACACTGGCAGAGCCCAAGGATGGGCTCTTGGACTCCCCACGGAGCTAAGCCTTTGATACCCCTGCACGTGGACCCGGGAAAACCTTCTCCTGCCCTGGCCTGCCTCACCTGCCCCCATTATCTGCCTGCCCTCTAAGCTTATCAGCAGCACCTGACTTGACCCAGGGTCTGGTCTTGGCCATACATCTCAGCAAGGTGGGCAGAGGGCCACAGCATCTAACCCCCGTGCCCGCCTGACCTCCCACAGTCAATTCAGGGCCAGGCCCAGAGTGCTCAGGCCTTGCCCCATCTCCCAGCCCATCACAGCTGCATCCCAACCACCTCTAGCTTGCACCCACTCTCAAATAGTTCCCTGGGGTCCCAAGACCCTTCCACGGGTCCAAGAGGTCAAAGCTATCTTCATTACTAGGACCCCACCTGCCTGTTTCACTGTGCTTCCTTGGGCACCTTAGCAGGAGTCAAGATGGTGGCACCAAATGAAACTTCTAAGTGATTGAATTCTTCGATGCTATGCACTCAGGGAGGTAAAGCCAACTTCACCTGAAAATGCCCTTGGTGAAGCAGTGAGATTAGCCATCTCCCCATCGGCCTTCTCATGAAGGCAGCGGCAGAAAGGCAAGCAAGCAGCAATCCAGGGCTGCTGACCGCTCAGGAAAGGCCCAGGGCAGCGGCTGGGCTGTGTCACTCACTGGGCATCTGCATTTGGAAGAACTGGCAAGATCTACGGCTACACAGACTGGGCATCTGCCAAACATTTTCTCAAAATAAACACAGTGAGCCCGTGACCTCAAAGAAAACCAACGGTATGTGCTGCCAATGTAAAATTCTGGCTTCTGAGTGGAAATGAGAATTTTGGTAAATGTGTGTCTGCCTCCATGAGCTTGACAGCTGCCCAACACTTAAATATACTTTTGATGACAGAGGAAATGTTATTAAGAGAATATGGCTTTTTGATATCGGATAATGAAATGTGCCAACATTTGGAAGACCTCCCTAACTTAGCCAGTGTTTCCCAAATGAGCAGTACCTAATCTTTAACACCGCACATGGCAGAAGGTGCGTTAAGATGCAAGGCAGACGTGGGCTTAACCCTCACAGGGAAGGAAGGCCATCGGTGCTGCTTTGCCCTGTCAGGTTCCGGCACACTGCACCAAGCAAAACATCCGGAAGTATCTACAAGGCTCAAAATACACATGTCTATGTGAGGCCAGATCGTCTTCATGTGCTGCAACCAAACAACACATCCCTTCAGTCAGAAGCCACACATGGAAGAGATAGAGCGATGCAGAGCATTGCCACTCTTCTGAGGTGGTTGTTTTAGAAAATATTCTTTTTTTTTTTTTTTTTTAAAGATTTTATTTATTTATTTGAGACAGAGAGAATGAGAGAGCACATGAGAGGGGGGAGGGTCAGAGGGAGAAGCAGACTCCCCGCTGAGCAGGGAGCCCGATGCGGGACTCGATCCAGGGACTCCAGGATCATGACCTGAGCCGAAGGCAGTCGCTTAACCAACTGAGCCACCCAGGCGCCCTAGAAAATAGTTACTCTTCATAGAAATTATTTACCTTAACATGTAAACAACATGTTACATGTTTACTTTTGTTATTTTTAGGAAAGTATGGGGTTTTTTTAAGACTCAGTTCTAATTTCTTTTTTGGTAAATACCAGCAGATAGACCCCACATAAACAAGAGCCCTCAGGGGTCCTAAATAGCTTTTGAGAGTGTCACTTGGCCTTGAAGCCAATGTCCCACACCAAGGACACCAAGCCTCCTATATCAGAGCCTACTAAGAAAAAACACCTCCAGACCCCTGGGCTCTCACTGTCCCGAGACGTACCCAGGACCAGCACAGCACGGCAGGCCTCCCCAGAACACTCACGAATGCACCTACAAACTACCTGTCTCCTATCCCCACTGTCAGCCACATGTCCCTGCCATGAAATTAAGTTTCATGACTTCTTCTCCCAAAAAAACTCTGTTTTAAGATCATTATGTAACACACTTTCAAATAATGCCAGAATTATCCACTATTTTGTTCTGGATCTATTCGACTGAATTCAGGCATCTTCTGACAAGCACTAACCAACATGCCAGGCTGTGGACAAGCCTAAGAGCCAAGGACAAAACATCAACATCTCTGCCTGATTTGTACGTCTTACTTTTAAAACCCAGGATCCTCCTTGCTCATTAAGTGACCATTGATGATGGCACAGGACAGGGGAGGAAAGAAAGGGGAGCATGGAGGAAGAGGAGAAGACCCCCGGGGTGGAGTCTGGCCCTGAACCCTCTTCTACGCCCCATCCTTCGCCTCCCCAAGGCTGCCTGGGGACCTGCAGTGAAACCAGAGCTAGGGTCTGGGCCTCAGAACTGCTAGCGCTAACAGTTCCTTCACTTGCCCATCCAGGCTCACATTATAATAAATTCCCAATTAGAACAGAGCTGTGATGGTCACAGGCCGAAACGCCACTGTGGGCAGGGGGAGGCGTTGTACAAAGTCTATCCAGTATATGATCAGAATGGATTATAAACAGCAGCAGCAACAGAGCAAATCTTCCTGGAAAAGCAGAACAGAATAATGGAGTCCACCCGGCATGCACTTGATGTGCTGGAGTTAGATCTGACCTTCCAGAAAATGATATTCTGCTCTTTTGAATGTCCACCTAATACACTGAAGCACGGATGTGGATGGAGAAAAAAGGAAAACTGTCTAGACTGTGAAATTTTTTCCTTAAATGCAAATTGGTAGATTACGATACACACAAAAATCTAGGGGAAAAATGTGTCCCAGGGGGTGAAGCAGAACCTGACCCTATGCTGGACTTACTAGGCCAAGTGCACATCCAGCAACCAGGGCAACTGTCACTGCAAGCTGCCCAAGCTACGGATGTCCGGTTACATCTGAAGTTCAGGTATATGACAAATCATGTTTTTAGTGTAAGCATGTTTACCTGAACTTCAAATGTACCTGGGCATCCTGTATTTTTTCTTTGCTGAATTTAGCAACCCTGAACTGAATCCATGAGAATCAGCAAGAGACAGAAGGAGTCTAGGTTTCTATAATTCTGAAGTGGCAATGTTGACTTTTTTTTTTTTTTTTTTTTTGAGAGAGAGAGAGAGAGAGAGCATGAGTGGTGGGGGCTGCAGGGGCAGAGGGAGAGGGAGAGAGAATCTTAAAAGCAGGCTCCATGCTCAGCACAGAGCCCAGTGCAGGGCTCAATCGCACAACCCTGAGATCATGACCTGAGCTAAAATCAACAGCAGGACACTTAACTGACTGAGCCACCCAGGGGCCCTATTTTTTAAAATATTGTTATTTATTTATTTCGCTAACATTTTTAAAAGGCAGTATTCTCTGCCCTTTGAAATCCTATTCCTAAGAAAAAAAGTATTATTAATGAAACAACTTCTTCAATAAGAGAACAGAACACAGAAGAAAATAAAATATGGAGAAAAAAACCCAAAGACATTACAAAGTCTTATTCCAGGGCCTTCAGATACCCTCACCAATTTAACTAATTAATTTTTTAAGTCAACAAGAACAAGAGGCCTGGGGGAAGGGGAAATGCCAAGATGTAAAGACTACAAAAGTAGCATCTATTCTTCAGGTGAGCCCTGGCAAGTGGCCGTGTTGGTTCTAGTCACGTCACAGCCTCCTCTTAGCAATATAGGACTGAAGACGGCCCTGGCATTTTTACCCCACATGGGGATATGTGTGGATACAATCTAGGTTTCAGCTAGGTTTTCTTGATGATTAAAAGAAAACAATCTTTTCCAAGTCTGTACAGCACCATCACTGTATGTGGTATGTCCCTCCCTTTCAATGTAATCATAGGGATGCCTGGGGGGCTCAGTCGCTGAAGCGTCTGCCTTCAGCTCAGGTCATGATCTCAGGGTCCTGGGATCGGATCAAGGCCCACGTTGGGCTCCCTGCTCATCGGGGAGTCTGCATCTCCCTCTGCCTCTGCCCCTCCCCCCCCCCACTGGTGCTCTCTCCCTCTTTCAAATAAATAAAATCTTTTTTAAAAAATTGTTTTAATGTAATCATAAAATAAACCCATACCAATCATTTACAACTTAACACAATCTGTAGGTAAAATAAAGGGCACACCTCTGTGACACGTTGAACTGAATGCATTTTCTTCTCAGGACAGACAAGGACCTCTACTCTGTCACTCAGAAAGGCACTGCTTTACGTACACAGGGGGTGTTTCTCCTTTGTCAGTGGACATGAAATGACATCAAATGTAATTCATCATAATACAGTTAACTTCAATTTTACTATATTTGATTTCAGATACTTTTTAAAAAAATAGTTTCTGCTACTCATACAGTATAAATTATGAAGGGTAAGATTTTGTGTAGAACCTTCATTACTACGACACATGATGTGTATCTAACGGTCCACGTCCACCCCCGCCCGCCCCGTGAACCTCCTCATCATCACCTGAGAGGCCTGGCGCCTTCCCACACACGTGAAGAGCCTGGGGCACAAGGTCAGGAGCGTGCCCAAGGCCATGCAGCACACTCTGCACACGGGGTTCCAAACCCAGTTTCCTGAGGCTCAGCATCCCAGGGGCCTGCCCCATCAGTTTCTACCACACTGCTGATTTTTTTTTTCCTTTTTAAAAATAAACAATGGCTGGTGGGGAAAGATCACGGAAACTCTGACATTATTCCCTAGAAGATTCCTAAAATTCAAAGACAAATAAGGGCTGGATAAATTTTTGGATAATCTGTATTAAAATTATTCAAAGACAAGCCCGTAAGACTAAATAATGTTATTAATTTAAACTCTAAAGACATGGCAGAGAGACCCATGCCACACTGTATCAGCTCTACACAGGGACTGGCCTCTGGCTCATGTGAAGGAAAGCCTCCACTGCTCCATGGCAGCCTGTGAACCCTGGAGGTCTGGACGAGGGCCAAGCCCCCAGC